>NC_059428.1:21085977-21385977 GCF_021028975.2 Sphaerodactylus townsendi
CTCTGATAAAGATGTTCTCCTGATCTTGATTTCTTCAAAAGGCAACCCCAGTCTGGGAAGAAAAACTGTTTAGAAAGTGAGTTTTGCCTGTTACATGGGGACGAAGTGCGCAAAATGCCCTGCAAAATGTGCGTTCCATGAATGGTTAATAGGATTCAACTCATCGGATTGATTCCAGATTTGGTTTCCTGTTCATGGGAGACAGTTTTGTCATGGAATGGAATGGAACTTGCCCTGGGTCAACATCTAGGACCGTGGTGGTGAACCTTTGGCACTCCAGATGTTATGGACTACAATTCCCATCAGTCCCATCAATTTGGCCATGCTGGCAGGGGCTGATGGGAATTGTAGTCTGTAACATCTGGAGTGCCAAAGGTTCACCACCACTGATCTAGGATGAGATCACAGAGTCACTGCCCTCCCTACAAGGCTCTCAATTCCCATCTAATGCTGGTATGGAAAAACCTATGTTCTATTGCCAAAATAAATGGAAAATGAACAGACACATGCTCCCCATTCCTTTCAGATCATGCCCGCATTGCCTCCGTGGGCTCCATTTGCTTCATGTATGGAGGCATGCGAACACCCCGACGGCAACATGGGTTGCTTAATCCCGACTGCAACCTGCTGTACTTTGCCCGTGTGGAAGGGGCCTTCGTTTGCATAAGGGCAGAGAAAAAGGGAAACGTGGACTTTCAAGCTGAACAGCAGGGGTGGATGTTTGAAAGCATCGCTTCTAAATGCTAACCTTTCCCCAGTTATGCACATGAACAGTGCATGTACAAGCCTGCCTGGCAACCACTCCTTAACAGGGGCCATATTTTGTTTTTACAGGAACTGAGCAGCAGGCAACGTGGACTCGGCCCACTTTCCTGGGAAAACGCAGCATCAACTGGCATTCTTATTACAGATCAGATCATTCTGGATTCAATCATTTTTAAAAAGTCAACGAATGTTTATTAAAAGTGCTATGGATGACATCGGAAGAGACAAACACACATATGCCTGGCAGCTAAATGACACTAAAGCAACTTCTGTTCCTAACACAGAGTGGCTTACTGTTCAACAGATAATTGTCCTTAATGCGAACGAAGATTGGATTCTTTACTGGCAAACAAGAATCCTCTGACTATATTCAGAAGCATCTGCCTGCCTGAGTCGCTGACAGAATTGTTATTGCCATTGCATTATATGCCTTTATTATGCCATCACATATGCACCATTATAATATTATGCCATTATATGAGAGCCAGTGTAGTATAGTGGTTAAAAGCAGTGGACTCTGAATATAAGATGACTTCAGCTAAAAAGACTGTACACCTAGACAAAAAAAATATTGGACATAGTAACTTGTATGCTAATGTAAGACATTCCTCTTTTTAATGGAAAAAAAATCTAGTCTTAAACTGAAGTAATACTGTAATTTTTTTTAAGTTGCATTATTATGATGTGGAGGCAGGCAATGGCAAACCACCTGATGCACTGGTTAGAAGTGGTATACTCTAATCTGGAGAACCAGACTTGTTTCACCATTTTTCCACATGAAGCCTACTAGTGACTTTGGGCTAAACACTGTCCTCTCTAAGAACCCTCTAAGCCAGTGTTTTCCAACCTTTTCGATGTCACGGTACCCTTGAACTCACTCTTCATATCTCACGGTACCCCTGCCATCCTCCCCCGACCTTCCCCTCCCAGTTCCCCTGCTTGCCACCCCCCACCTTTCCCTCCCAGGGTGAAGGGAAGCATGGGGGGTGGGTGGGTGGGGAGTGGCTGCTGACCTTGCGGCAGGCCCTGCCCCCTGGGCCAGCTCCATATCCTTGCTAGTGCCAGTGGGAGAAACCACAAAAGTGAGGGGGGCAGTAGCATTGCCACGGTACCCCTGGGACATGCTCACGGCACCCCAGGGTACCACGGAATCCTGGTTGGGAATCGCTGCTCTAAGCCCTACCAACCTCACAAGGCATTTGTTATGGGGAGAAGAAGGGAAGGAGATTGTAAGTCACTTTGAGGCTCCTTATGGTAGAGGAATGTGGGATATAAAAACCAAGGCCGATTATTCACCAGTGCTCTGCCCCACAGCGAGGGGCAAAGATTTCTGTCTTGATGTGATCCCACTTGCGGCACTGAAGATCCTAGAAACCCTGTGATAACCGAGAGTGAGGAGACCCCAATGTCTTCCCCTCACTTTGGGGTTTTGCTCCTTCTGGGTCACTCTCCTGTCGAACACAAGACTGAGGAATTGTGTGCTATATCAAAGAAAACTATGTTAAAGTGTGACATGAAATGAAAAAATAATTTGTTGAGATGGAATAGAATTAATTTGTGTTTTCTGGGAAGAATATCAGTGTTAAAAAAAAAATGAATGTATTGCCAAGAATGCTATTTTTGTTTCAAGCCATACCAATAATTAATTCAGCATCATGTTTTAAACAGTGGCAAAGAGATACGTAATTTTATTTGGCAAGGCAAGAAGCCAAGAATCAAATATAAAAATATTCAGGATGCAAAGGAAAGGCGGGGGGCTTGTTGCCAAATTTAAATGTATTTTGAAGCTGCCTCATTGGTATGGATAGGAGAATGGATGATGTTGAAGAACAGTAGAATTTTGGACTGGGAGGGTTTTGACAGGAGATTTGGACGACATAGTTATTTGTGGTATGATAAGAGGAAAATACATAAAGATTTTTCTAGTCATTATGTCAGAAGGAGTCTTCTATTAATATGGTGAAAATATAAAAAGATTCATATTAAGTGTTACCCCTCTATGGTTGTCGCCAAAAGAAGGAAATATGCAAAAAAATGGCCTAAATCCAAACTCTTCTCTTCCTCTTCATGTCAAGTCACAGCCACATTATGGAAATCCCAGCAGTTGAAAAGGCTACTACTCTCTCTATCCCTTTCCTATTCTGTTTATCCTTATTGCATTGAATTTATGGCCCTTTCCACACGGGCCAATAACAGCACCCTAGGAACGGCAAAAACGCCGTCCCTAGGGAGCTGTTCGCATGAGGGCCCAGCTGCATTGCAGCTGCGCCGCCCTCGCTCCCCCCCAGCGGCTCCCCGAGCGAGGTTTTTGGGAAACAGCGGCTTCCAACCGCTGCCATGCGAATGGCCCTTCCCCCCCCTTTCCCAAACGCCTTACCATGTCCTCCGGCCTCCGGCACATCGCACAGGCCAGGGGACACGCCCCCCTGCCCTGCGACTTCCGAGCTGTCGCGCAGGGCAGGGGGGGCATGTCCCCTGGCCTGTGCGACGCGCCAGAGGCTGGAGGACATGGTAAGGCGTTTGGGGGACGGCGCAGCCTACGCGGAGGCTGCGCCGTCTTCCCCACCACAACCGGGACCGTCATGTATGCCAACCCAACTCCAGCGTGGCAGTGCGGAGGCCTATGTGTACCTGATTTTCTTCATCCTTCCATAGGTAATCACCAGGTGATGAATGAGGTAACATTAGTGCACCATATAAATTGTTTTAATGCATATGAAATTGATTGTTGTAATGATGTGAGTGGTTAGCCATCTGGAGCCAGCTCTGGTTGGCAAAGGGCGGGATAAAAGTCAAACAAACAAATAAGAATTGGGCTTTTCAAGACAAGTGAGAAGCAGAGGTGGTTTTTCATTGCCTTCCTCTGCAGAGTCTTCCTCGGTGGTCTCCCCTCCAAATACTGACCCTTCTTCACTTTTGAGATCAATTCTATGCTGTCTTCCCTTCCTTTGTAGGACTAGTTTCTCTTTTCTGTCAGCATTGATCTGTTTTTTTTTCTGCCTTCTGTTCTGTTCATGTTTTTTTAAAACCCTTTCTTGAAATAATCACAAATTCAAGTTTTAGATATAAGTTAAAAAATAGACTATCTTTATAGGAAGTTAGAACCTGATGCGTAGTGAACAGTTTGGCCCTTTCTGCACACCTTTTAAGATGTTTTGAGGCAAGAAGTAAAATGTTTCCTCCGTGGAGTTCAACATTGGTTTATCCCGAAACGTTGTATTTGCAGTCCCAAAACATTTTAAATGAATCCCCTTTTAAAACAATTCTCTGGCTGAAACATTGGCCCCTTCCGCACATGCCGAATAATGCACTTTCAATTCACTTTCAATGCTGTGCGGAATAGCCAAATCCACTTGCAAACAATTTTGAAAGTGGGTTGAAAGTGCATTATTCTGCATGTGTGGAAGGGGCTTTTGTGATAACATCTTTAGTTGCCGTGCAGTCTATTGACTATGGCCACTTCCGCCCAGCCATGCTGGGGTGTGTGTCGCACGAACGGTCCCGGTAAAGACAGGGAAGATGGCGCAGCGCTGGGCCGTCGCCCGATCGACTTACCTTCTTTGCGACCTTCCGGCACGTTGCCGAGGCCAGGGGACACGCCCCCCTGCCCTGCACAACTGCTCCAGAGTCGCAGGGCGGGGGTGTGTGTCCCCAGGCCTCGGTGACGTGCCGGAAGGTCGCAGAGAAGGTAAGTCGATCGGAAAAGGGGGGAATGGTGCCTTCCAGCTGCTGCCGTTCGCATGGCAGTGGCTGGAAGCTGCTGTTTCCAGAAAACCTTGCTCAGGGAGCAAGGTTTGGAAACAGCGGCTTCGCACCACTGGGGGGGGGAGCAAGGGCGGCGCGGCTGCAATGCAGCTGCACCCCCCCATGCGAACAGCTCCCTAGGGACGGCGTTTTTGCCGTCTCTAGGGCGCTGTAAAAGGCCCGTGCGGAAAGGGCCTATGTTTCCTATGCTTCTCAGCTTCCCTGAACATCCTCCTAGGCATCATCTTCAGTTCCCTGTTTATTCTTTAATTTGTGGGGCGAGGGGGAATCTTCAAAGCATCAAGTATTTGAGGCGTGTAGAATGCACCACGAGGCTGTGAAGCATTGAGGCATTGATTCAACAGAGAACAACAGCAACAACAAGCGAAGAGGTGGGTGGAAATCACATAATGATGGTCAGGAGTTTTTTCAAGGGAGTGAGTGCAGACATACATTGCTGCAAAGAGGGGGATTGAAAACATTTTAGAAACATTTTAGGGTTATTGTCCGCCCCATGGTTTTATGCTATTTTCAATGAGATACGAGAAATTAGCAGAGCGCAAAGCCCGAGTTGTTCTAGGAATATTTGTAAACTTTGCTAAAATGTAAGCCTTGCTTGTCTGGCATCGCTTTTCACATCTACATAATGAGGACCCCCTGGTAACTTTCCAAAGTAGACCAGAAAACAGTGTATTGTGTTTCCTAACTATATAGGTAATATATAATATTTTACTGCACTAGATGCTTGACGCATAATGCTATTTTATTTTTTTTTAAAAAAAATTGACACCACTTGATAGATGGCATACAATTATGTAATTTAGTGTGTGACAGGTGACAGCTTAAGAGATGTAATATTTGACATCTGTCAAAACCAAAACAATAAAAAATGCTAAAAAATGTAAAGCGTTTGAATTTGGAGTTTTAAAAAATCCATATTCATGTCAGGTCTATTGTTAAGCCATATCATGCATTACAAAGATATCCACTTAAAAGGGTTAAGAATACAATTAAACAAGTCTTTTCAGGTCATTGCAACAATAGTGACAGAGAAAGTTTGGTCCTCCCCCACAGAAGAATGGAATCTATTGTTTTTCACAATGTTCTCATGACTGTTCTCTTAGAAGGTTTTTAATGTCACTTCTGATCTGCTCACGGTAGACTTTTAATGCTCTTATGTCAGTGAGGGTTGGCTTATTGGCCAAGGGTGCCTTCCATCAGCTTTATCTGGTTTGCCAATTCTCTTTTTTTTAGATTCACCCAGTTGAGAGACAGTGATTTATGCTTTTGTAATTTTGTGGCTAGATTACTGTTTGCCCTCTGTGTTGGGCAGCCCTTGAAGAAACTTAAGACATCTCATCCATCATAAAATGGGCAACATTGGCTGCCCATTTTTGTTTCTAGTTCAAGGTGCTTAAAGCTCGGTACGGCCCGGATCCACATAATATGACCCTGTATGTCAAATGCAGTCTTCAGTCTACTTCCTACTGGATCCCTCATCCCCCACTTAAGATGGCTGACCTGGTATCAACCAGAGATCTTTTCCATGTTAGCTTCCACTCTGTGAAATGGGATTCCTGTGAAGTTGATGGGGGCACCATCATTGAGGGCTTTTAATGAGGTACCAATGGCAGATATCTTTGAAGGGGCATTTTAGTCTGTTAGTTTTCCATTGTAATGTTTCAACTGTGACATTTAAGCTGCCTTGAACCAGACGGAAATGCAGAATATAAATATTTTAATAAAGAGATCAGTGGAAACATCCAGCCAAAAAATAGAATCAGGTATCTAGTTCTTGAAGGGCCGCCTACTCTGGTTGCAGTGGGAAATTTGTGTCAGGAATTAATGTGATTATGGCAGGAAGTAAAGAAATGAGTGTCTAGTGTAACTGTGCTTGATATCTGGTTTTAATAATCACATGCAAAGCACCATGCTGTCACTTGCCTGTGTCATTGCGCATACAGAATGTCTTGTGCTCACCAGTGAGTAACCACTATCAAGCCCCTATCTTCACTGTCTGAAAAGTATGGGATTATGGCTAAAGGATGGAAGAGGCGTAATGCCCAGGCAAGCTTAAATTTCCTCAGATGTTCAAAGAGCTGAGGGGCTGTAAAATCCAGGGAGTTAAGCCTACACTACAGAAAGCAGGTCTTTGGGAAGATGAAAATAAATTTGGGCTAAGAATAATCCATTATTTGAGTGATGAGACTGCAAACACTTTGTGCACACGCAGAGTGCTTTTCTCTCACTGTGCAATGACCACACATATTGATACTCTGTTTTTCTCACAGAGTTGTTAGTAGATTGTATATTCCTCCACCACAGAATGAAGTATGCCAGACTTTATTCATTGTAGAATGTTCTGCCTGGATCCTATTGCCTACCTAGTCCCGTTCCCTCCATCCATTTGAAAGTAAAAATACATTTTGGCATAAATGCTCTTGTATCAAAGTACCTTGTACCAATAATGCACAAAATAATGCCTTTGACAAAGGAAGCACGTAAAAATGAATGATAATTCCCATATTAATTCAAGAGTATATTCTAGTGGGGAAACATACAATTTTCTCAACCTATGCACTTCAACTGACCGAGCTAACATCTTTATGTGGAATAGAGTATAGCTGCCTAGTATTAGGGGTTAATTTCTGGTTTAGAGTGATTTGCATGCAGCTGTAATTTAGGAATCTCTTTTTTTTAGTAATTAAAGCACTGATTAATTGCTGCCTGTCAGCTCATGCCTCTCCCTCACTGTCCTAAATACTCATAAGCTAACACTACATAGTAATAAATCTATTTAGCATTTAGGTCAAACTATATATTAGGTTATTCTTCAGATTTAATACGTTTTCTATAACTTCAGCACCATTTGCTACAGCTCTCTCATATAGGTTGTATAAAATATTCAGCACAACATAGTATTAAGTTCATATATATATATATGAATTTCATGCAAAAGTAGTTCTTCCCCTTTTCCTCTGGGTTCTTTACTGAAAGTTACACAGGGTGTTTCCCCACTCTCCTCGATCCCCTCTATGCCGTGCGCTGCTCTCAGCGCGCAGCATCCCTGGCGCGCGCCCAGGCATTCCCACGCCCCCACGCTCTGCGCGGGGTCATCAAAAGGCGCCGTTTGCAAGAGCGCCAGGGATGCCGCGCACTGTGGGGGCGCGACAGCGGCAGCGTTGGGGCGGCTGCGCTGTCGCCGCCCCTGTCGTGGGGAGTGCCTGGGGACCCCGCGCTACTTGAGGAGAGTAGTGCGGGGCTTAAGGTAAGTGGGGAAAGGCCCACAGAGTTGTCTGAAAAGGATTCTTAAAGCTTCTTATGGGCTATTGTCCTTTTAAAAGGAAACATGATCCCAGTCTGGGAAGCAGATTTGCAGCACAGTAGCGAAACCATTTGCAAAGGAATCATTGCTGCTTAAGGAACAGGGTGGGGTCTTCTACAGCCTCCAACAAAAATGATTGGCTACTCAAGCTGACATGGAACAAGGGTTGTCAAGTCACTCCTGGCCACTGGTGGGGGGTGGAGGGTAGGGCTGGGAGATCTAGGGTCCTCTCCACATGAGTCAGTGAAGTAGCTGCACACCAGTATAAATAATACCATTGGAGCCCTGGGGGGGGGCCCTAGAGCTGCTGTGGCGCACGGAGGTGCCTCCATACAGAGGCACATTCTTTTTATTAAAAACTTACTTTCCCTTCCCTGCACAGCTCCGCAGGGATGAGGGGACACATCCCCATGGCCATGGCAATGCCTTGGGGGTCGGAGGGCAGGAGGTGTGTCTCCTCATCCTTGTGGAGTTGTGTGGGGAGAGAAGGTAAGTTGAAAAGAAAAAAGGATGTGCCTAAAAGCGATGCCTCCCACCCGGTGCCGTTCACTTGGCACCGAGTGCAAAACAATGTTTTTAGAAAAAACTTGCTCATTTAGCAAGTTTCAAAAACACAGTTTCCCCACCGCTTCGGGTGGGAGGAGGGAGCACAGTGCTGCCTTGTTTTGGAGGTGGCAGCTATGTGAACTTCTCCCCCCAACTAGTGTTTTTACCAGGCCTGCACGGCTGTTTTTGGCCCGTGCAGAGTCGGCCTACGTTGAGAAACTCCTGGAGATCTGGGCAACCCGCTATAGATTTGCTGTGAGGAAAAGGCCTCAGTCAAGGAAGCTATGGCCCTCAGTTTGCAAGACATGAGCAGGGCTGTTAATGAGAGGCACAGGCGTAGCTACCATGGGGACATCCGGGGACAAGCGCCCCGGGCGCCACCTTGTGGTGGGCGGAAAAATTGCAGGTTCGATTGAAGCTTTCTGTATTTTTTACTGTTTTTTCCAATTTTGGTCTGCAGGAGGCACAGTTTTTAGGCTAGTGGCACCAAAATTTCGGGCTATCGTCAGATAACTCTCCTGATGATATCAGCCAAGTTTGGTGAAGTTTGGTTCAGGGGGTCCAAAGTTATGGACCCCCAAAGGGGGTGACCCCATCCTCCATTGTTTCCAATGGGAGCTAATAGCAGATGGGGCTATCATTTTGAGGGTCCATAACTTTGGACCCTCTGAATCAAACTTCACTAAACCTAGGTGGTATCATAAGGATAGTCTCCTTCTGATACCACCCAGGTTTGGTGAAGGTTGGTTCAGGGGGTCCAAAGTTATGGACCCCCAAAAGGAGTGCTCCATCCCCCATTGTTTCCAATGGGAGATAATGGTAGATGGGGCTACCCTTTTGAAGGTCCATAACTTTGGACCCCCTGAACCAAACTTCACTAAACCTGGGTGGTATAATCAGGATAGTCTCCTAAAGATAGCCTAAAATTTTGGTACTGTTATCTTAAACATTGCTCTCCTGACAAGCACCCTCAAATTTTCCAAGTTCTCTCTTTAAATCCACCCCCCTTTGGAGTGGATTTAAAGGGAGAATCTGGGCTCCCTAGATTAAAAAAAACATTGAAAGTATTGTTGAAGGCTTTCACAACCAGATTCAACTGATTGTTGTGGGTTTTACAGGCTGTGTGGCCATGGTCTGGTAGATCTTGTTCCTAACGTTTCACCTGCCTCTGTTGGCTGGCATCTTCAGAAGGTGTATCACAGGGAGAGAAGTCTGTTATAAAGAGAGAGTCTGAGACACAGTGTATAACAGACTCTCTCTGTGATACACCTTCTGAAGATACCAGCCACAAAGATCTACCAGACCACACAGCCGGATGGCAGCAGAAAACCACACAACAACTCTAACTTTGAACAATGCGTTGCTGTTTGGGGTGGATGGGTGGGAAATCTACCCTGAGAACAGCATCACTTTCAATGTTGTTTAAACTAGAGAGCCCAGAGTCTCTCTTTAAGGTGAATTTAAAAGGAGAAGTCTGGGCTCTCTAGTTTAACAACATTGATAAAAGTGATGCTGTTTCAGGGTGGATCCCCCCCCCCTTCAAAAATAGCATCACTTTCAATGTTGTTTAAACTAGGGAGCACTGGGTGTGTTCAGATTCATGTGTTGGGGCATGTTCTATAATGTGATGGTGTTTGGTCATGGTGGGGAAGGGGGAGGGGCGCTGCCCATATGCGGGGGGGGGGCGCAAAACTCAGATTTTGTCCCGGGCTCAATTTTCCCTAGCTACGCCACTGATGAGAGGGCATCCTGGTAGCCATTAATTCATAGGATCGTCATGAGTTGGAAATGACTTGATGGCATTTAGATACACACATAAGCATACGTGTTCCAACACCAAAAATTCTTAGCTATCTATTAGTTCCTTTAGAGCAATGGATCTCAACCTGTGGGTCGTGACCCCTTTGTGGGTCAAAGGGCCCTTTCACAGGGGTCACCTAAGACTCTCTACATCAGTGTTCTCCATCTGTAAAATGGATAAATGTTAGGGTTGGGGGTCACCACAACATGAGGAACTGTATTAAAGGGTCGCGGCATTAGGAAGGTTGAGAACCACTGCTCTAGAGAACCTTTTTGACCCTTCAGGGATCTTTAAAATTTGGAGAGAGTGTGGTGAGTGCCAATCCAAAATGGCAGCCTCAGGAAGTGCAGCCAAATTGAACACCTCCTGTCTCACCCTTTATTGGAAGAAGGAAATCCTAAAGGGAGAATGAAACCACACATTGAATAAGGAAAGTTTAGAAAATCCACTTACCAGTCTTCCTGATCCTCCAGTGGAGATCCTCTCATTTGAACGGGAGCAGTTATTAACAAACTTTGAATAACACTGACGCTGCTTACTTTCTCAAAAGCTCAGCAGCTACTAGTGGGAGTACTGGCAGGCACGATAATGCCCAGAATTGCCATGTTGGGGAACCCTGCCTTAGAGGAATGCTCCCTGAAATGCATCCCAATAGACTTCCCAATAACTTTCCCGAAGGTGTTACTGCAATTTCTCAGACAAAAGATAAGAAGGGGACTATATGAATTGTTCTTCTATGTGAACTGTTCTGTTTTCTGGATCACCTTGTGGAATTGGGCAGTGTGTTTAATGTTGTTTTGCAAAGCATAGGGAATGAGCAATATGAAGACTTTGTCAGTGTGCACTAGAATTTAAATCTAATGCCATATGTGTGAAATATCAGTTCACATATATTTAATTTGGACTTGATAACAAAAGTTTGCACTGCGGTGATGAAATAAGGTGTTAAGCAAAGGTGTTAAGCAAAAAAGAAAGAGAGAGAGAGAGAGAGTTAACAGATCCCAATTATACTGTGAATTAATGACCTAAAAATGCTCAACAAATTAGCTTTCCAAATTTATCCTCTGTTCCCTTAGGTAAAATCACACAACGTCAATACAACATTGGTTGAAGAAATTAAGAAATATCTAACAAGCTAAGCCTTTTAACAAGTCTTCCACCCCCACTCTATAGCCTAATATGCATAGCAAAAAAAATTAGATGTAATCAATTGCAGGAGCTTTTGCACAAAATGTTGCAAATCAGGAGAATTTGTAAGTGCCCTGACGTGACAGCGTTGTGTATTGGGACTGAGCATCATGTCTTAACTAATGAAAAAAAAGTCCAATTTGCTGTTGCTCATACACTCTGGAATGAAGCTACAAGACAAATACATCGTTTGCATTAAAAACCTTGCTGGTGACATTGGGGTTACAGTTTCCCTCAGATGCATTTTTCCTCGAACGCATAGGGAAATGGCTCTTCAACATCATCCTTTTAAAACTTTGTCACCCACACATTAATCAATAATGACTACAATCTTAAGGTCACATTCCTGCAAATAAGACCCATGGAATAACAAGGGACTTACTTACGTATTTGTGTGCTCTTGATTATTACCAGTGTCTCTCAAGTACAGTTACTTGCATTTACAGTTTTCATTTTGTAGAAGAAACTAGAACCGTTTCCGCATGGTACATGACGTCGACCCAACCCCCCGGGACCATTCGCACGAACGGTTCTGGTAATGAAAGGGAAGACAGCGCCGTGGAGTGTCATCGTCCGATCGACCTACCTTCTCTGTGACCATCCGGCATGTCACCGAGGCCAGGGGACAAGCCCCCCTGCCCTGCGCGACCGCTCCGGAGTCGCAGGGCAGGGGGGCGTGTCCCCAGGCCTTAGTGACGTGCCGGACAGTCACAGAGAAGGTAGGTTGATCGGGCAAAGGGGGGAGGGATGTCACCTTCCAGCCGCTGCCATTCGCACGGCAGCTGCTGGAAGCCGCCGTTTTCCAAAAACCTTGCTCAGGGAGCGAGGTGGGAAAATGGCGGCTTCACGCCACTGGGGAGGAGCAAGGGTGGTATGGCTGCGAAGCAGCTGCACCCCCCATGCGAATAGCTCCCTGAGGACGGCGTTTTTGCCATCCCCAGGGCGCTGTATTTGGCCCATGCAGAAAGGGCCTAGGACATGGAATTCAAAAGAACCACAGAAACCTACTTTTTGGGTTTGTGGTGCTAGTGTAGTAGTTAAGAGTAGCGAACTCTAATCTGGAAAACCATGTTTGATTCTCCACTTCTACACATGAAGCCTGTTGGGTGACTTTAGGCCACTCACAGTTGTCTCAGAATTCTCTCAGCCCACCTACCTCACAAGGTGTCTTCTCTGGAGAGGAGAAGGGAAGGCACTTTGAGATCTTTGTATTTCACAATCCTCAAACACCTAGAGTCTGGAAAAGTTTGGTATAGAGAAAAGCAAGGTATAGAAACAAACTTTTCCAGACTCTAGGTGTTTGAGGATTGCGAAATACAAGGTTTTTTGTTATCAGAAACATTTTTTAAAAAAATTAGAACTTGAAAAAGAAACAAATTCACACTACCAAGTAACAAACTAAACATCAAGTACATATGTTTCTTTTGTAAAGGCAGACTTCCAATTAACAGCTATATCTTTACAAACCCAAGCTTTCAGCAACTTCAGTAACAAAAACAAAACTTCTTTAGATGTATTTTCTAGTCTTTCTTCTTGAGGAGTCAACTTAAATTTCCAAAAGGTTAATCTAGCTGTGGAGATTAGCCAAAACTTATTGAGAATTATGAGAACAAAGTGAAACAATCATTATTCACTAGAGGATTGCAAGTTAATACCAAATCCAAGGGACAACAGTCTGGTTTTGTGAAGAAGATTAAGTTGATTTCTTGCAGTTGTAGTAAACTTGCAGGAGACAATGTCATTACTATCACAAACTTGTGCAGAAGTCGCCTCGGAATCCAACAGAATCTGAGGCAATCGACAACCACAGAGACAAAAAAACAGCCGGGGTCCACCGGCAAACACTGAAAATGGTGATCTCTGAGGACAACGTTAACTGAGGTTCCACTGTATAATAAAATAGTGGACAGAAGCCAGCAACCTTGTCTATCAGCAAAACATATCCCAGTGGCTGTATAAATCCCAATAAATTACATATTACACCTGTACATCGCTCTGAGCCCCAGGGGGATGGGGGTAGAGCGGTTTAACAAATCGAATCAATCAATCAATCAATCCCACAGCCAACACAGAAAAGGTAAGGAAGGATGGGACAGAGAGAGGCCACTAGTTAGTAAACCATTGCTTCTTCAATCAGAGGCCTGGTGGAACAACTTTATCGGGCCCTGTGAAATTGCATTCAGTTATGGAGGGCCCAGGTCTCATTTGACTGTTACACCAGACTGGGGCCAGCACCAAAAATGTCCTGGCCCTAATCAAGACCAGTCAACTAGATTTTGGACCAGGGATCACCAGGAAGTTGTTAATTAATCAGAGCGCTCTCTTGGGATGTACTAGGAGAGCAGGCCTCACAGATGGTTTAGGACTTTAAAGGTCAGTGTCAAAACCTTGAACCAAATTTGGTGCTCCACAGGGAGTCAATGCAGTTGGTGGAGCACTGATTGGATGTGTGACCACCACGGGGAGTCCCAGTGAGGATTTGCACAGCTCCATTTTGCACCAGCTGGAGCTTCTGGAGCAGACCCAAAGGCAGCCCTGCGAAGAGTAAATTGGGGTAGTCCAGACTAGAGGTGACTTTTGCATGGATCACTTCGGCCAGGTCAGTCTGGAACAGGAAGGGTGCCAGTAACCTTGCCCACCATAATACCTTCCAGGATTATAAACTAACCAGATTTCTCTATACTGAGCCAGAGGACTTAGCAGTGACCTCAATACTCAAATGAGTGAGACAGGGATTCAGCTAGGGTGGTGTGGGAAATATCTAATCTTATGAATAAGACATAAGCCACACCCATCTCTTACACCTGTATGAAGTCGCTGTCATGAAGCATGAGATGTAATGCAGGCCCATGAGAACTAGGTCAAGGTCCAGCTGCCCTTGATAGCTTCGTCTTGCGGGAAATCTCAGGAACTAAGAAGGGCCCTGCTGGATCAGAGGAAGATCTATCTAATCCTGTCCCTGACAGCAGCCAGACTCACATGTAGGACATGAAGGTAATAGGTGAGTGGTAGACAAGGGTCACAAGTGGGGATATAATTGAAAACACACGAACAGAACACATGGCTGTAGTGGGACTAACTTGTTTATTAAACTAAGGCCCTTTCCGCACGGGCCAAATACAGCGCCCTGGGAATGACAAAAACGCTGTCCCCAGGAAGCTGTTCGCATGGGGGGCGCAGCTGCTTTGACTCCGGAGTGGTCATGCAGGGCAGGGGGGCATATCCCCTGGCCTCGGTGATGCGCTGGACGGTCGCAGGGAAGGTACGTTGATCGGGCGACGGCGCAGTGCGGTGCCGTCATCCTGGTAGTTTCTGGGACCGTTCGTGCGAACGGTCCCAGGGGGGTTGGGTCGGCGTCATGTACGCCGACCCAACCCCCACTGTGGCTGTGCAGAAACGGCCTTAGTGACACCTCTTTGATTGCTGTTAACTGATCTCTGCTACAACCAGGTGAGAAATAAAATCCAGATGTCTTGTCCCTAGTTCTTTTCTACATACATTCTGAGTGCTGAACACAAGCCACTGCAGTCGAGTCTCAGCCAGATACTAGGCCATGTTATAAAACGAACAACTTTCTCTTTATTTACACATGTGGAACCTGTGTCATTAATCACCTCGACAAGGCCTGAACTCGGATTTAAAGATAAATAAAATTGTTTGTGAATTTGTGTATTCATGGGAATGCTGATTTATTACCACAGAGAACATGCCAACCCATTTTGCATTGCTTGGCCATCTGTGAAAAACAAATATTGCATATTCTAATTTTATGTGGTTATCTGTCATTAGGCCACCATAAAAGACAGAGCTCTTCAAATTCCTGTGGGAATATGGAGAACAAAAGTTTCATATAGTAAGGGTAACGAAGAGTCTTTGGCCCTACTTTTAGCAACCTGGTTTCCAGGCATCACAGCTCCGATGAAGTGTACTAGTGACTACGGATATGTCTACTGAATAATCCTGAGGTAGAAATATCCGAAGCTAAGTATTACAGTTTGAGAAGAAGCTTATGGTTTTTGACCATCTTGGGGATCCAACCTTTATTTCCTTCATTTCCAGGTTTGATTCCCAGCTCTGCCGCTTGAGTTGTGAAGGCTTATCTGAGGAATTCAGATTATCCTATACACTCCCACACATGCCAGCTGGGTGACCTTGGGCTAGTCACAGCTTCTCGGAGCTCTCTCAGCCCTACCCACCTCACAGGGTGTTTGTTGTGAGGGGGGAAGGGCAAGGAGATTGTAAGCCCCTTTGAGTCTCCTACAGGAGAGAAAGGGGGGATATAAATCCAAACTCCTCCTCCTCCTCCTCCTCCTCCTCCTCTTCTTCTTCTTCTTCTTCTTCTTCTTCTTCTTCTTCTTCTTCTTCTTCTTCTTCTTCTTCTTCTTCTTCTTCTTCTTCTTCTTCTTCTTCTTCTTCTTCTTCTTCTTCTTCTTCTTCTTCTTCTTCTTCTTCTTCTTCTTCCCATACTATTTTACAAACTGCAGAGCTGCCACATCTATGGTGCCCAGTAACTACTAGGTTTACACCTGAGACTTTTTTACAATCTGCCTTATTCATATGATTCCATAATGTTTTTGTCTTCCTCAGTCCAAACAGTGGAGGATATTGGCAACCAGATAGATCACTAATAATGGCCCAATATTTTAGGATTTTTTTAAACATTTTGTCATTAAGGCAAGAAAACTCAAATGATGTAGTGATTCTCTGGTGTTGGTATTTTGTTTGGGGTATTAAGAGCTGCTGTCTATCTATACTATCTGCTCTTCCCCTAGCCTGTTTAATCACTGCCCATGGCTATCCCTGATTGAGGAGATTCACTTCTATTTTCCTCGCTGCTTTCTTATAATCTTGAATTTTCGAAGAGTTTCTTTTTGCTCTGAGTAGAGTCCCAAAAGGTTTGCTACACTTTATATGGTGAGGATGAAAAGAATTCCAATGCAGGTACCCATTCTTATCTGTAGGTTTGTAATAAAGATTAACCCTTCATTTTCTTTCTGTATCTATCCTCTCCAAAATGTCCAAAAAATAGAAGTTGAAACTCATCTTTTACCGCTTTAAATTTAATATTCTTGTCCTTTGAATTGAGCCATATTGTGAAATCTTCTACCCTGGTATTATTTCTAAACATGAAAAACAAATAATCTATATACCTTTTATATATATATATAATGTTTGAGAAGAAGAGATTCTCTGATGGGTTATTTATATAAGTCTCCATTTTTTTGCCATGAATAAATTGGCCAAACTTGAAGCCATTGATGATTCCTTTGAAATTCCACAGATTTGTTTATCATGTTGATCTTTGAACCTAAAGAAACTCTGATCTAAAGTAATTCCTAAGAGTTGCAGCAGAAAATGTGTGGATGGTGATTTATGCCCCCTTTGATTCAAGAGGTGCTGAGCAGCAGCCTATACCTCTTCATGGGGGATTTTCATAAAAAGAGCTAAAACATCCATGGAGATCAGGCGTGCTCCAGGGGAAATAGAGGTGCCCTCAAATTTAGCAATCAAGTCTATGGAGTCTCTAAGATAGGGGGGAATCTCTTTCACAAAACTATGCTAATGTTTCAAAGACCAAGCTCACACTAGAAACAATTGGGCATCCCAGGGCAGGCAACCCCTTGAGAATTTTAGGGAGACAGTAAAATTCTGGTGTTCTTGGGTCGATTCCCCACCCACCATTAGATGCACGCTCCTCACGGCAAATACCCCGGGGTCCTGCAGCACTCCCCACTACACCAGCAGTGACAATGCACCGACAACGCATTCACCCCAATTCTGCCGCTCCTCCCACTCCTCAGCATGCGTCATTTCAGATCCTGGTCGGAAGTACACCTTTTTGAAACCGGGCGCCGAACGCGGAGCAGAGGTCCCCTCCACTTTCACTTTTGAAGTGGGGAAAAGCCCTTGGACTCTCTTTGATGAGGAACTTTCCCATAGATTCATTAATATATCCCATAAAGGTGCCCTCATCTACAACCAGCTTGACCAATCTTTGTATATGTGGTGTTGGATTTGTGGACAATGGGGAATAAAAATTGAGCATAGCTGTCTCTCAGTTTTTTTGTATCTAATCTCTGGTGTCCATAACTATCAATGCTCCCCCTTTATCTGCTGGTTTTATAGTTATGGAGTCATCTTCTTTCAACTCTTTTAGGATTTTGTACTACTGCACTGAGAGATTCTTCCATTGTACTCAAGGGGATGTCTCTAGTGCTTGTATCTCTTTGAGTACTACACTTGAGAACAAAGTAAGAGCCAATGTGTCCATGCCCAGTGTGAATGTAGGTAAGAGTCAGTGTGTCCATGCCCAGAGTGAATGTAGGTTTAAACTTGCTACTGGCTATATGACCTGCATCTTTCTGGGGAAAAAAACCTTCTAAATTTAATAATACAGGTCAGTTTGAAGAAATCAATTTGCATCTGGAATGAGTTGTACTTGAGAATGGGTACAAACCCAACCTCTGGTTCAACAACTGTACATGTTCAGGAGATCATGGTTCCCATATAGACAAATTTACCACAGAGTTTTCTTTCTGGATCTGTTTTGGGAATGCCTGTGAAAATCCTTCTGTTGTAATGGGGATCCCTTCTTTTGGCTGCTCTATCAAGGTACTGCCTTGGTTCCTGTTCTTCCCCAGATGCACTGGTGGTATCTGTACTATCAACTACTGTGGAACTACTACCTGCTCCCTTCCTGAATAACCAGTTATACGCATATCCTTCTGTATGAGCAAGATGTGATCTGAACCACGGGATGCTTGTGGATAACTGCTTGCAATTAGAACTGCGGTTAGTTCAATTTAAAATGCCAATCGGGATTCTGTTGAACTGGACCCCTTTTGGTTTTAATGGTAGTAGAACTTTGGCTTCCGTTGATATTATATTTTCATCCTTGTTCCCCAACTTTACAAGAGTTGGATCTGACAATTGCTTGGAGTGGCCATAATTTTTTTTAACATGTCACAAGTGTTCTGCAAATGATTTATAATGATAATGTTAGTAAAACCCAGGAGTAAGACTGAAAGAGCTTAGGTAATAAGGGTGCTGAGATTTCAAAGGCGGGTTTTAATTTGCAATGCCACCGCACTAAAAAAAAAGAGAGAGGAACATTTGGAGACTAATAATGGAAAGTCATGCAATGCTATGACCCTGTCTTCGCAATTAGCCAATGAAGCACTTAAGTCTAATAATCGGAGCCAGATAAATGCTGTCTCAGAAGGCTAATGAGGCTCATTTTATTTAAATCGACAACATCCCTCATTTAATTAAACAAAATAAACATATGGGAATGGAGCGCTGTTACGTTGCTGTCAATTTTTGTTTGCTTGTTTGGGAGATTTCTGCAATGCTGTGTACAACTAATGATAAGTAAACAAATAGGCATCCTATTCTGCCCCTTCCCCCCTCTCATTTCTTTCAGGCTGTTGCCTCTACTAAGATAGTAGCCAAAACTGCACACAACGGAGCTGGGAATTAAAGTAATATCTTTTCCATCATGCCCAATGGCCAGCTATGATAAAGTTTGGGTTTGATTGATTAGCATGGTCAGTCCATGATTATCCAGAATAAAACTTCCAGAATGGAATATTCCTTTCCCCATCTCCCAGTGCAGCCAATGATCTCCATAAAATGTTGCTCATGAGAGCCAGTGAACCATCAGGAATGACAAAGAGAGTCTAAAGCAGGAAGGGGAATCGCTGGTTTAGTCTGGATCCAACCCAATTAGCACTTCCAGAATGGGATCTCTACCCTACCTGGCCTAGGAATTAAGATTTGCCACACAGAATTTTCAGGATATCACATGAGATCCTGAAATCCTGAGAGAAGGACTATTTAAAGAAGAGCAATTCAAGGGAAATTTGAATTCAGTTTGGAAACTATCTATAAGAAAAAACAGTTGTGCTCCTAGAGGAGTAAGGAAAAAGAATACTTTGTACAACAATTATTGCCTTGACAAAGGACTGCCAAAATAAAAACCTAATCTAGAGGTTTTATAGCCATACCTGACGGTGTACTGACTTACAAAAATCTTTCTTGTATATTTAGGATTGTAAGATAATGTTGAAATGTTACTCACCTAGTGAGTTGGAGTACGCATGGGTGTAATATTTGTGACAGTACCTGTTGTACACCTGCCTTGATTATTATGGTGGACACAGAATTTTCAGGCAACTTGTAGTTATTTCTGGATCCGAGGATTAATTGTGGAGTGTTTGCTTTTACAAGACGGTTCTAGCCACGCAGCACTTTACCTGTTGCCAGTGGACTTTGGAAACAACAGTTCAAGATTTCTTTTTAAAGCTCGTGTATGTAGTTCAAATTGGCTCTTTGGTCTTTGATGCACTCTGGATCTCATTATCTCTAAGTCATGTTCTGCCAGGGAAGAAGAAAATTGCAAAGAAAGATTTTGTCTAAAGTGAATCCAGCAAAAAAGCAAAAGCAAAAACAATCCCCAAAAAGGTAATAAATAGCCTGTCTTGTTCAAGGTGCAGCAACACCATGAAATACACAGAAGGGAGAAGGGAGAAAGCTGTGTCTAGTTGCACAGCCCTTAGGCGATCAGTTCTGAGGCATTTTCCATAAACTAAGGTCCCTGTCATTGTTTGCTCATTTCATCCTGGGATGCCAACTGGTGTCTGTAACTGTGTTTTAGTAAACAAGAAATAACAGTCATGACGGGCTCAGGTCAGAATGTGCTTCGTATTTGCGAGCTTGCTCAGCTAACTCTTGTCAGGAAAAAGCAGATTGTGGGATCCAGGGACAGACTTGTTCAGAATTGTAATTGCAGCCTGTGATTTGGACCAAAAGTAAATAAAATCCAGATGTTCTCCTAGGTGGCCGCAATGCGGCCCAAACACTGCTTTGTCCGTGTATGCACAGGCAATCCTACTGCTCATTTCAAGACAGACAAGAACTGCTTGGGGAAACAAAGCTCAGCTTGTGAAACAGCTGAGCACCAGGAGCTCAGCCACGTTGTATTTCAAACCAGGTCACTTCACAAAATTGCCAACAGCATGAATTAGCAGGTAAAGCTTGCAAGTTGCCATGGTATGGAGATGCAATCCAAAACACTCCGTGATAAGGCTAAGATGGGTAAAGTGCACCTATACAATAAAACATCATGTTATATTCTCGTACCAAATCCTTCATCAAAACTATACCACTCCAGTTGAACATCCGTATCAAAATGCATTCATAACACCACAGAAGAAAGCACTTATAGAACTGCAAATGATCATGTAACAATAGGACTGCATAAGCAGCATGCATAGCCTTGAAAAAGTCCACAATTCAAACAGCAAGAATAAAACTTCAAAAAATAGTATGTTTCTGCAGCAAACAATGACAGTAAACCATTTGATGGCCTTGGGATCCCAACTTAGCCTGCACATGCCGACCCTCATCTTAAGTACACTGCAGGGGTCTCGCTCAGACCTCCAACTTGTGCACGTGTTAGAAGAAGGCAGTGGCATAGGAGGTTAAGAGCTCATGTATCTAATCTGGAGGAACCGGGTTTGATTCCCAGCTCTGCCACCTGAGCTGTGGAGGCTTATCTGAGGAATTCAGATTAGCCTGTGCACTCCCACACACGCCAGCTGGGTGACCTTGGGCTAGTCACAGCTTCTCGGAGCTCTCTCAGCGGCACCTACCTCACAGGGTGTTTGTTGTGAGGGGGGAAGGGCAAGGAGATTGTAAGCCCCTTTGAGTCTCCTGCAGGAGAGAAAGGGGGGATATAAATCCAAACTCCTCCTCCTCCTCCTCCTCCTCCTCCTCCTCCTCCTCCTCCTCCTTCTTCTTCTTCTTCTTCTTCTTCTTCTTCTTCTTCTTCTTCTTCTTCTTCTTCTTCTTCTTCTTCTTCTTCTTCTTCGTCCCTGAGCCTTGGTTCTGTGGAGTAGTATGGAGATAGTCATTGTCACCTGCAGATCCAACTGTCGAAGAACAGTCCAGTCTACATTTTTTCTGGTTAAACAACAAACTTAAGGAATGTTGGGCAGAGAGATAAGATGTTCAAGGCATTCACAGAGTTTTATGGCAAAAGAGTGATGATCCATTTTTAAGAGAGAGAAGTGATGCTGCTGAGCAAGACAACTGTTTTAAATGGGATTGTCCTTCCGACCATTGATGGTGTGCTGCTTTCTCTGAAAAACGCTTGAGACTCTGGTCTTGATGGATCCAGGTCTCCATTTGGAGAAGCTGTTATCCAGGACAGAAGAAAAAACACCCTTTATTTCCAGCTTCAGTGAAGTCCAACGCAATAGAATCCTGCCCAAGTGTTATCTAATGCTTGGATCAGACTGGAAGCTGGGATGACCAAGGTAGATGTTTTAATCAAAATAACGTCAATAAATAGATGGCTCACAGCTCTTTTCAATCCTCATGGTCTGTTTCCTGCAATTTTCAATCAAGTTGGCATAGTGCTGTTCTAAGAGCCATCCAGCAAATAGGCCTTTTCCCCAATACTCTTCTAAATCAGGAGATAGAGAAAGCCAGGGAGATTGTCAGACAAAGAGTTTATGATATAGAGAGACAATCTGATTTAAGCCTCTTCTGGGAATACCTGGCTCCTGAAACCTTTAGATTTCAGGTGAAACCACCCCCTTATTTATTTTTTCTAGAGAACAAAAATCAAAGGAGGATGGTTTCATTGGCTTGAAGCGACACCCTGCCATCTGCTGTCTTAGGGGGCAGATTCAAGAAAATCCCCTATGAACATAGGCTCTGTGGTTGCTCCTGGGAAGAAGTCACTTCGCTAGAACATAAGTT
Organism: Sphaerodactylus townsendi; assembly: GCF_021028975.2. Classification (NCBI taxonomy): domain Eukaryota; kingdom Metazoa; phylum Chordata; class Lepidosauria; order Squamata; family Sphaerodactylidae; genus Sphaerodactylus; species Sphaerodactylus townsendi. The sequence goes on from NC_059428.1 coordinate 21,108,114, forward strand.
GCTTAAGTACCCTCTATATGACAAGCTTAGAGAAGAAATCGTCGGGCCTATTTTGACCGAATGGGCTGGAAAAGACAATAAATGGAAACTAAGCTATTAGCCCGGTTTTGTGTTTTAGTAAAAAAAAATACAGAAGAGCAGATGGACAGGAGACCCTTAATTGCTATAAAGGAATGGTAAAATAAGTTTTACTTTCTATTTTAACTTTCTAATCACTTTGTTTAAAAATAATTGGAATTTGGCTTTTTATGAATTGTTGTTTTACTGGTTGTTAACCGCAAATAAATAAACTGAAACTGGATGCAATAGAGCCCACCTTCTAAAGTGGCCATTTTCTCCTGGCGAACTGCTTTCTGACATCTGGAGATGAGCTTTAATAGCAGGAGGTCTCCAGCCATCACCTGTTCGTTTGTTATGTAGTCATAGACCAGGCTTACAAATAAAATAATAGCATTTAAAACCGCCAGCGCTCTAAATAAGAATTCTATTCTGTATAAAAATAATCCATACTAAAAAAATGTAACATAAGTAGTCATAAGAACATAAGAACATAAGAACTAGCCTGCTGGATCAGGCCACAGTCCATCTAGTCCAGCACTCTGCTACTCGCAGTGGCCCACCAGGTGCCTTTGGGAGCTCATGTGCAGGATGTGAAAGCAAGGGCCTTCTGCTGCTGCTGCTCCTGAGCACCAGGTCTGCTAAGGCATTTGCAATCTGAGTTTGTAACCCCCATGCTCAGAATGGGTTGACCCAGTAAGGGGTGGAGACTCAAAGCAGCAGAAGGCTGCAGAGCTCATAGTTGGAGGAGACAAGGCTACCAGACTCGGACCTTGATTTGTATAAGCCCTTAACACCTTGTTAAGGTAACTGCAATGTTGTTGGGAACTACTGGGAAGGTAGTTGTTTGTTTTTGCTATGTTGTAAATGTTGGAGTTTATTGTTTCAGGGTTTTTTTATGTTTGTAATGGGTGAGAGTTCTCCTGGAAACCTTCATCGTGTTGAATCCTGATCATCAAGCCCTTGGAGTCTTCAGGAGCCAACCCACTTGCAAAGAAGAATTGGACTTGGCAGTATCAGTAGACTGTAAATATAAGGCCTTGAAAATGCAACCTGAACAGGACCTTGAAGTGTGATGTTAAATGTTGATGTTATATGTTAAGAAAGTAAACCATTTTGTTTTTAAAAATTGTTGTTGCAAACTCATTCCAAGTTCTGCCCCACAGAACCCACAGTTAGAGGTTACAAGTTCAAGGAGGATCAAGATTGGTAGCCATAGATCGACTTCTCCATAAATCTGTCCAAGCCCCTTTTAAAGCTAAAAAGTCGAAAGGAAAAGTCATTACATTTCTTTTTTAAAAAACCCACTAGTATGTTTGACATTTTTGTTTGGCTACCTGATGACGCACTTTACACATACATGCACAAAATTTCACAACTTGGCATTGGACAAGAACATTTGGACTCATACAGATTCAGATCCATGTGGAATTACATCCAGTACAGGATGGAGGAAGTTGAGTCAAGCAGCTTCATAGAATGGGCAGTGGAAGAAGAGATGTTCCATTGATGCCACTTGCTTTGGTTTCCAAGGGCATAACCTCTCTGATCTTGGAATTTTTCTACATTCACTCTCCAGTACTGCAGTTGGTAAAGCAGAGCATCTTGCTAAGGTAAACGCTCTTCTGCAGTTTCACCTGGAGACTGGCAATCTGTCAGGGTGTGCCTTCCCTGCTATCTAAGGGATGGGACAAAGTGCGTGGATATGTTAATAGACCTTTTCCTTTCCTTTCCTTTCCTTTCCTTTCCTTTCCTTTCCTTTCCTTTCCCTTTGATGCTTGTAACCAGTGGTGGGATCCAAAAATTTTAGCAATGGTGGTGGGATTCAAACAGTGGCGTAGTGCCAATGGGGCTGGGCGGGGCATGACGGAGGCGTGACCGGGCATTCTGGGGGCGGGGCATTAATAATTTCTCTGTTACTGTAAAAAACTCTTACTGTAAAAAAAAAGTTCCTAATTTCCAGCTGGTATCTTTCTGTCCATAATTCAAACTCATTATAGCAAGTCCTATCGTCTACGGCCAACAGAAACAACTACTTCTCCTCTAATTGACTGCCTGTCAAATACTTAATACTTTCAAATACTTAATTTTGTTTCTAGAAATCAAAAGAAGGATACTTTCCTTAAACAAGGAACTTTACCATATTTCTAAAACATTCCAACAGGGAGAATTATCCCATTTTCTACCTTCGCTAACCAGCCACATAGGAAACAACAGGACTTTATGATTTTTGGACCTAATGGAGTTTCTAACGGAAAAACAGACCCAATTAGTAATCCCCTCTTGGCACACACAAATAATTAGTAACCCACTCTCTGGTGAGAACCTGCTGGATCCCACCTCTGCTTGTAACTGTAATTAACTTGGAGCAACTCTGGCGCCTTCCCAGTAGGAGGGGTGGCAGGTGGCTGAGACCTATCACTGTGCTGGCCTTGAGATGCTCAACTCCCAAACATCTCTTTCTGTTGTGCTAGTCTCACATTCTATGGAAAACAGGAAGGGAGGATTTATGGCAGGAACTCTGGGGGGATAAAGGAAACTGTCTTTTCATGGTCTGGCTTTCTGAAAGCCAAGTAGTTGCTGTTATCAATAAAGACTTCTGACCAAACCTTCAGAGCCCACTTATTGACTTCAGTGTCAAGACCTGACACAATTCTAAACCAGCATGTCCCCTCAACTAATTCCCCTTTATCTTATAAAAGGCCTTCCTAGTGCCAGTCCCCTTGGCTCCTCCACCCTTCTGAAACTTCTATGAAATAGGAGCACTTCCTGGAGGAAGCAGCTGTTGCCCTCAAGTCCCAGTTGTGACTCATCTCCTTATTTTCCTGTTCCTGGACCAAGGCTGGTTCCCAGACTTGGGGGTTGCTTAGGTCCCTGACAATTCGTTGCATAAAACTGTTTTCACCTTGTCGCTACCACTGAGACCCAAGGAGAAAGGCAGGCATATAAATAAATAAAAATAAGTAAATGTCTACCCCCACATCCAATCCTGACAGCATCAATGGCACCAGTGTGTACTGCACTTTTGGCAATGCTAGGTTCAGTGTTCACCTACAAGGCAGGCTTAAAACACAAACACAAAACAGAGGCCTCCTCATTTCATGTACAAATAATAGGGTGGCCAGATCTGAGTGGAGACATACCTTGTGATTTGGGGAGTGGAACCAGGGAAGGGTGAGATTTGGATAAGAGGGAGTCCTTAGCAGGATATTTAATGCCATAAATCACACCCTCCAAAGCAGCCATTTTCTCCAGGGGAACCAATCTTGGTCATCTGGTGATCAACTGTAATAGCAAGACACTCCAAGTGTCACCTGGAAGTTGGCAACCCTAACAGAGAACCTCCTTGTATGCGAATGTAACCCATGCCATTTTAGTATTTTTTGGTTTTGTTGGACCTTAGGGCCCAGGGGATAAAAGCTCACTGAGCATGTGCAGTTGGTAAGCTTGCTTACTTATTACCAACTGCAAGAGCCCCGCCCTCCTCAATTGATCTGGCCTGCAGCAGGAGAAGGAAGGCCTACAGCTTAATTGAAGGAATGACTTATTTTTTACAGGCCCAAATTGAGGGAAGGCCTGCAGCAGCTACATCAGATGTACAAGGCCAGATGAGAGAAAGAAGCCCTGCTTGATTCATAGTTTGGACTTTATTGCTATTCTTTCATTACTGGACACTGTTAGTGGTGGAAACTGTTCTGAGTGCTTTTTCTTAAAACAGCACTGAAGATTTTGTACAATTGAGTTGTGCTGTGTATATATACTCACCATATATTCACTATTATTTATTCTTAAATGATAGAAAGTTGTGTTAAGATTAAAAGTTTGTTAATTTGTTCAAGCAATTTGTTTGTTAAGCCACAGGGTGCTGTCATATATTATTTCCTAAGTCTCCAATGGAGATTGATGTGGCCAAGGATAAGTAGGTTACATGTTTGATAGTGCTTTTAAAGACACATTCAGAAGCAGAAGCTTTGAAATTTGTTACATATCATGGATGATGGTGGGAATAAAGGCCCCTTCCGCACATGCAGAATAATGCACTTTCAACCCACTTTCGCAATTGTTTGCAAGTGGATTTTGCTATTCCGCAAAGTAAAATCCATCAATGCAAAGTGGATTGAAAGTGCATTATTCCGCATGTGCAGAAGGGGCCTTTATTAAGTTTTTTTTAATGTCAGGCCAAGGTCGGTTTCACCGACAAGGAGGAAAACATCATGATGCCTAAGCGAAATTCACAAATCACCCAGTTTACTGCTAACAAACCTGAGGCAAGCTGAACATACAAAAGTTACGCCTCGGCCATCTTAACTGCCTTCACAGTTACAGAACTTAGCAGAAAGATTTGGTCCTGCTTTTCAGCACGGTTGGAACCACGTACGGGATGCCCTATTTATAACTGCAGCAATTGCTTTCCCTTTTAACCTGTTTTGCTTCCCTCGTCGCCGGTGTTTATACCCTAAAAATTGCCCATCTTGCAACCTTCAACATTATTAATTCTTTTTCACTGCTTTACAAAACTTCTCCACGAGAGCAGGAGACCTGCCCTACTTCCTTTTCCCACCAGCCGTTTATCAAACGCTGCCCCCCTGCCTGTTATTGACATTTCAAACCCCTATCTGCAATTCTGGCTCGGAGCAATCTTTGCCAATAGAAGAGGGGGAAATCTGAAAGGCTGCGGAACAAAGTACTGTCCACAATTCCTTTTTCAACGGACCTGCAAAGACTCATTTCAAACGGCTACAATCGCTTCAGCCGAAGCCACTCCCAGGCAGCTGGTCTGTCACTTTGTCAGAGCTTGAATATTTTCCTATCTGTTTGAGACCCGATGCCGGGTTCCCCAGAGGGTGTCGTGGCATCCAACTATGGGTGTCACGATACTCACCACTACTTCTTCTGGCACCTGCCAAGCTTTCCTTAAAGTCATCCAGATCTTTGTAAGGCCGGGCTGGCTGTTATTCTAAATAGGCAGTCTTCTTTTTCGGTTTTCCAAATTTTTGTCAGCATTCAATTCATGCTTTTTTACTTGGGTTTAGTAGTAAGGGAAGGGAGAGCCATGGTTTCAGAAATAGTCTTTGAATATTATATATTCACAATGCAGGACTCATTAACTGCCTGGGTAATGAGGCAACCAGAACAGAAAAACTTTCTTTTTTAGGGGAGAAACAGCATAAGGAGATCTGAGATTCTTTTTTCACTGCTTTCACCAAGCAGTCAGCAGAGCTTCTTGGCACCCTGAATTAGCACATTTCTGTAGCACAGTGCATCTGAATGACCAGGGACATGCCGAAAAAGTTCTGACAACCTGTGCTGAGTTTTAAGCAACTTTTCTACCAGCTATATTTATGGTCAGGTAGCGTGTAAAAGTGCCAAAGCCTCTATTCCACCTTACTCCATAGCAGGTGCTCATCTATCAGCTACCAAACACTGACCAATAAGTAGTCTTAATAAGGAGCAGCAGTGGCGTAGGAGGTTAAGAGCTCATGTATCTAATCTGGAGGAACCGGGTTTGATTCTCCGCTCTGCCACCTGAGCTGTGGAGGCTTATCTGGGGAATTCAGATTAGCCTGTACACTCCCACACACGCCAGCTGGGTCACCTTGGGCTAGTCACAGCTTTTCCAAGCTCTCTCAGCCCCACCTGCCTCACAGGGTGTTTGTTGTGAGGGGGGAAGGGCTAGGAGATTGTAAGCCCCTTTGAGTCTCCTACAGGAGAGAAAGGGGGGATATAAATCCAACCTCCTCCTCCTCCTCCTCCTCCTTCTTCTTCTTCATGACATGAGGAAACCCCCCTCACTTCAGCCTCTACCCGGTGGGAAGAGATCGGGGGCTGCAAAAAACGGAAAAGTCTTCCCCTTCTGCAGCTTCCTTGAGAGTTGGGGGAAATTAGCTCAGAGACTGAGCGAGCGGCTTGTGCGAGAGGGGGTAACCAAGATCGAAACACCAACATTCATGGGAATTGTTCCAGCGAAAACTCTTTAAATAAATCAGGCTGATGTTTAATTAAAAACATTGGAGTGTTAGCAGAGTGAAAGATGGGCAGAGTGGCAGACACACAAAAACGCGTACGAGAGTTAACTAAGATAACAGGGAAGAGCAGGAAGAGCTTAAGGAGATGAGGTGATATTGACCAGTCTGGAGAAGATGCCCACAAAAGCAGAGCTGAAGGGAGACATGACCTGTTTCTGGAAGTGAAGGGAAGCTCATGGAACAGAGTGATGGTGCATGATGGATGCAAGAACACACACAAACAGTGAGGCCAAAGGACCTGTTTTGATGCCCTAAAAATGGGTCATAAAGCAGTAGGAAAAGCCAAACATTAATAATTGATGGCTCCTCCGAAGTTTCAATAAAAGGATAGGAAAGACCTAATGATTTGTTAACAGTTTCGCTAATAGAGCGAGGTCCCAAGAGAATGCTGGGAATGTTTCCTTAAGTGCCAATTGATGAGTGGGTTGGGTGCCAATAATGATCTGCGTGGAGTGCTGATTTAGATCACCTGAAGAGTGACACATTGGGATCTGGCTCATCCCGTTGTTAACCCAGGCACACCCTGGCCAAACGAGACGATCCCTTGACAACCCCTTTTGGCCCAACCTTGAAACAAAATGTTTCCTAGGCTCATTCCACACATGCAGAATAATGCACTTTCAAACTGCTTTCAGTGCTCTTTGAAGCTGTGCGGAATGGCAAAATCCACTTGCAAACAGTTGTGAAAGTGGTTTGAAAACACATTATTTTGCGTGTGCGGAAGGGGCCCTAGTCTCTGAAGGGAATCCATTTTGGCAAGTCGTGTCCTGCTCTGATGCCAGTCTTAGAGCCTAGGGCCCAAGAAGCCTTTAACGTGAGGAGAAATCCAACTGCTAACATTGTTATTGGCTGTCCTACTCTAATGAAAAGGTTTTCCAAGGGGGAAATAGCAGCTACCACAGCTACTGGAAGATGAGGAGGTCTGGTAAACATTTTGGCTTGTAGTTCTCTTTAAAAAACACCTTCTGCCTTGTTAATCGTTTTTCCTTTTTTCCTTTCCTCCTCCTCTGGATTTTCTTTAGATTGTTTTTATCCCCCACCAAACATAGTATAGTGGTTAAGAGTGGCCGACTCTGATCTGGAGACTCGAGTGATTCCCCATTCCTCCACATGAGTAGCACATTCTTGACTAGTGAACCAGATTTGTTTCCCCACTTCTACAGTCCTGCTGGGTGACCTTGGACTAGTTACCATTTTTTACAGCTCTCCCAGCCCCACCTTCCTCACAGGTACCTGTTGTGGGGAGATGAAGGGAAAGGAGTTTGAAGTCACCATGAGTCTCCTCATAGGAGAAAGGAAGGGTATGCATCGAAACTCTTCTTCTTTCTCCCTCCACCCTGGGCTTTATTTTTCTTCCTTTGTAAAGTGCAGAGGGAGGTATTTTGTTTGGCACCACTTTCTATGGCAGCCATTTGGGGTTTGGAGCCACCTACTGCTGTAGCCATTTGGGGTTTGGCTCCATTGCATATGGAAGCCATTTTGAAGTGGCACAATGCCAGCAAGTCCCCAAAAGGTTATATAACCTTCCCTAATAGCTCCTTAATCCTTTGTTGCTGTGCTGTTCGGAATCTAGGAATATGAAAAACAATTGCCATGCCTCCTTTCATGGTTTATTCATAAAAAATATTTATAGTTCCTTCAGAGCTAAGAATGTGGCATACGTTAGCCCAGTCTTGTCAGAAGCTAAGCAGGGCCAGCCCTGGTGAATAATTGGATGGGAGACCACCAAGGAAGTTAAGAGTAGCTATACAGAGACTGACAATGCAAACCATCCCTGAACATCTGGTGTCTGGAAAACCCTAAAGGACATCATAGCTGTGACCTGATGGCACTTTTCACCACCACCACCAAAAGAAATTCAGGAAAAGCAGGCTGCTGTTGGCCTGGCTAAGCATGCAGAGTTGCAGACAACCATCCATCAATCTCCTATTCTCCCCAGTACATCTATTACTTACTACCACATTGCACTTATCTATTTGGCCTTTCTAATATCTTCTATTGCTCTGTTCTACAGGCAAGAAGATTCCTTATTTGTATGTATACAGTATAGTTTTGTTGATGGAAGAAAACAGGCAAGTTAGACTCTGCATGCACATCAGTCCTGCTGGCTTGCGGCTGGCCTTTTTTGTCACTGGTATCTTCTGTTCTGTGCTTCTTCAACAAAACATATCTACTGTGCGAAGAGTAACATGAGCCTGAAGTACTATAAATCATCCAGGTGAATCTCCTCCAGTCATCCCGGTAGCACAAAATTGCAAAGGAGCTGCAACATGTATTTAGTATCAACACATCATGGGCTTCTAAAGACTGGAAAGCCGCAATCACAACGAGACAGTTCTGACTCTGGCAATCTTGAGAATTGCAAACCTCTGCACTTGTTCACCTCCAGACTAGAAAATCGACAGAGATGCTTAGCAGAAAATGACAATAACCCACTTGGGTGCTGTTAAATTGATACATTCATTTTTATTGGGGAGAGGGATACCCCTCTCTCTCTCTAAGGAGAAACTTTTAAGGATTAGAAAATAGGTCTAACTTTCCTGAGATTTTTTTCCCCAAATACTTTTAGGCAGGTTCTATAAATTAGAGTTCCTAGAATTTAGAAACACAGCTTCAAGTCAAAAACTGCAGTTTAAGAATGAAAGATAGATTAGACTAATGGTCCACCTAGTCCAGCATCCTGTTTCATACAGTGGCGCCATCAGAGGTGGGATCCAGCAGGTTCTCACAGGTTCTCGAGAATAGGTTACAAATCATTTGTGTGTGCCGAGAGGGGGTTACTAATTGGTGATTTTGCCATGGGATTTTTGCCTTAGTTACGTCCCTCCTCTCAGCAGTAGTGTGCAGAACTTGAAGCAGTCTAGCAGGAGGTGCATCGGCGTGCGTGGCAGCCTGCGCCTGCATGCATTCGTTTCCCGCCCAAGGATCGGCGCAGCGGCTGCATCCTTACCACAGCCCTGCCAGGAATGCCCCGCCCCAGGAATGCCTGGCCACGCCCCCGTCATGCCCTGCCCAGCCCCATTGGCGCTCCGCCACAGTTTGAATCCCACCACCATGGGAACCTGTTACTAAATTTTTGGATCCCACCGCTGGGCCCCATTGTCCTGGAGGGCCAACAAACAAGGGCATAAGAGTCAAGGCCCTCTCTCATTTTGTTGCCACTAAATACGGCATAAATATTTTTGCTGCTTGCAAACGCAAAGGTTCCATTTAGCCATTATGGACCTCTTCTCTATCAACCTGCCAAATCCCCTTTTAAAGCCACCCGTGCTCAAGGGTTGCCAAATCCAGGCTGTGAAACCTCTGGAGATCTGGGGGTGGAGCCTGAGCAGTTTGAAGAGTGAGGATAGGAGACACCACAGTGAGGTATGATGCCATACACAGCCCCATCCAGAGAAGCCATTTTTTCCCTAGGGAAAGTTGCAATTCTTGGAGATCTGCAGATCCCACCTGTCAAACTTGCTCTTAGCATCATTCTGTCCAATGGCAATACATTCCATATTTACTTAAATACAGAATTTATTGACGCTGATTCAGGACAAACAAAGGCATTTCTCCCCTGTTTGTTTTGGACTTATTGCCTATCAACATCATTGGTTGCTCTAGAGCAGTGATGGCGAACCTTTCCGAGACCGAGTGCCCTAATTGCAACCCCAAACCCACTTATTTATCGCAAAGTGCCAACACGGCAATTTAACCTGAATACTGAGGTTTTAGTTTAGAAAAAATGGTTGGCTCTAAGGCGTGCGTTACTCGGGAGTAAGCTTGGTGGTAGTTGGTGGCTTTGCTTTGAAGTAACCGTGCAACTCTTACAACGGGTGAATCACAACCCTAGGAGGGTTTACTCAGAAGCAAGCCCCATTGCCAGCAACCGAGCTTACTCCCAGGTAAAGGATCGCGCTTTAGTTCTTCCCATGAAAATCAGTGGGATTTAACAGCGCTTAATAGGGTTACCTACACTGCTTCCCCAAAACTAGGTCTTAAGTTTAATGCTAATAATCGAGCCCAGGCCAACCTAGATGTGTGTGGGAGGACTCTGGTTGTACATGCCCACAGAGAGGGCTCTGAGTGCCACCTCTGGCACCCGTGCCATAGGTTCGCCACCACTGCTCTAGAGTTCTAGTATTAAGTGAAAAGGAGAAAAAGTTCCCTCTATTGACTTTCACCCCCCCCATGCATAATTTTACAAACCTCGATCACATCTCTTCGTAATTATCTTTTTTTTTCTGAATTGAAAAGACTCTTTAGTCTCTCCTCATAGGAAAGTTGCTTTAGCCACTTATCACCTGGGATGCACTCCTCTGCACTTTTTCTAACTCCACGATGGCCTTTTTGAGACACCACCAGAATTGCATACAGAATTCAGAATGAGACTGCACCATGGATGCATACTTCAATACTGCAGTATACTGGCTATACTTTTCAGTTCCATTCCTTATAATCCTGACCTGGAGTTTTCCTTTTTCACCGCTGCTGCACACGGGCAGTCCCATTCAACAGGCTGAGTGCCCAGATGCGACGCTGCAACCGCTCCACCCCAACATTCCCAAGAGTGCTTTCTGGTGACGTGGAGAGACAAAACACACACAAAAAAAATCTTCCCACCACCAGAAAACCCCCATTGGGCTTAATGGACTTGTGCCACCAAAAAGATGGCGTAAGTCCCAAACCCTGGTCACTGGCATTGTTGAGGCAATGGCCAGATGGAAGCCAACAAGCATTGGCTACTCCCCTGGACAAACTTTTGGCTCTCCCCCATATGCTAGTAGTGGGGGTGCAGGAACACTGGCGTGGTGCTCTGTGCCATGTTCAACTGCCGTGGATGGCCACAGCAACTGCCCATTGGTGGATCTGCCCCTCCATGGGGTCAAGTGCCCGGGGGGGGGCAAATCTGCCAGCAGGGCCCACACTGCCACCTCCAGCAGCAGATCTGTCCCCCCTTCCCTTTGGATGGAACTGACAATCAACATTTTCAATGATGTACTTCAAAACCGACAGATTTATTTTCCTGTCCGTTGCAATGATTCAGACCTCATCAGAGCATATTTGAAGTTAGATTTTTTTTCCTGCTCCAGTCTTCATTACATGGGTTCTCCCCTGAAAACTCTCCCTCTCACCATACAAACAAAATAGCATCATTTCATGATTGATGTCTGTTTTTGCATCTCAGCAGCATAAAAATGAAGTAAAGTTGCCATAAAAATGAGGTATAATAGAGTCAAGTCAAGTCAACTCTATTGAAGAGCCGTAGGCCATTACAATATTACTACATTAAAACATCTAATCCAGCTTAATATACCAACAGATAAAAAAATACTACTAAAAATCAATTATGTGGACACTAAGTCCCTCACAATCCCCCTTCCGATGCATCTAAATTGGATTCAGACATATCCTATACAGTTTTTAGTTTAATTGTTTACTTTCATGCGTTCTTGGAACGAATCTTTGAGGCTGCCAAAGTGAAAAGGTCAACCCTATAGGATATGTAAGGATCCAAATCTGCAAGGAGAAGGTATATTTTATCTGACTCAGAATACACCTGGGACAGAGATACAAAACTGTGCAGAAACTTAGCCCTAGGCTCTGCGTACAGGGGGCAGTTCAGTACATAATGAGGTAGATCCTCTACTTCATACGGTATAATATATAAATGTTTTTAAAAGGCAATAAAATGTCATAAAATATATGAACAACCAGCAATGGGAACTAGCAAAGGAAATAAGCAGAACAAAAACAATCACTGTGAGCATGTAAAAAACCCCTAATATATACACACACATATAGACATAGTTATCAATACTGATCAATTGATAAATAGATGGCAAACTTGTACACCCCTAAAACAAATTAATGATTTAAAAAAAACACAAAATCAAGAATAAATCATTGTCTGCTCATTCATATGTAGCTCTATCAAGGAATCCAATTAATTGTCATTGAAAGGCTAATATGATCAGTGTCAACATAAATTGGAGAATCTACACTTCACCTTGAGAGATTTCATAAATCTCATTGAAACACTTGACTTTGTCCAAAACATTTCAGGAATTCTTCAGAAGACACCCTCCACTTTCACAATTAGTCTTGCATTTTTGCTTTAAAATGAATTTTGGCAGCAACTTACATGCCAGATCAACTTTTATGGAGAACGGTTAGGATTTGGTAGTATAGGTTTTAGTTGCAGCTAGTTTTAGACTGAGCTCTTTGCATCTCTGATGAAAGTTTGCAGATGTTAGAAGGACCATTACTGCTGCTTTAGAAAGGTCTCCTGATGACATCACAGGGTTAACTTAACCAAGGATTTCAAGATGATGAAAAATCAAAATCTCTAGACAGATATGCACGTTTTGGAAATCATGAATTTGACAATCTATAAGTCCTTTAGGTTCCTCTATCCCCAGTTTTAGCTATAAGAACATAAGAACATAAGAACAAGCCAGCTGGATCAGACCAAAGTCCATCTAGTCCAGCTCTCTGCTACTCGCAGTGGCCCACCAGGTGCCTTTGGGAGCTCACGTGCAGGAGGTGAAAGCAATGGCCTTCTGCGGCTGTTGCTCCCGATCACCTGGTCTGTTAAGGCATTTGCAATCTCAGATCAAGGAGGATCAAGATTGGTAGCCATACATCAACTTCTCCTCCATAAATCTGTCCAAGCCCCTTTTAAACCTATCCAGGTTAGTGGCCATCACCACCTCCTGTGGCAGCATATTCCAAACACCAATCACAAGTTGCGTGAAGAAGTGTTTCCTTTTATTAGTCCTAATTCTTCCCCCCAGCATTTTCAATGAATGCCCCCTGGTTCTAGTATTGTGAGAAAGAGAGAACAATTTCTCTCTGTCAACATTTTCTACCCCATGCATAATTTTGTAGACTTCAATCATATCCCCCCTCAGCCGCCTCCTCTCCAAACTAAAGAGTCCCAAACGCTGCAGCCTCTCCTCATAGGGAAGGTGCTCCAGTCCCTCAATCATCCTTGTTGCCCTTCTCTGCACTTTTTCTATCTCCTCAATATCCTTTTGAGATCACGGCAACCAGAACTGGACACAGTACTCCAAGTGTCGCACTCCACTGCTTTATATAAGGGCATGACAATCTTTGCAGTTTTATTATCAATTCCTTTCCTAATTATCCCCAGCATAGAGTTTGCCTTTTTCACAGCTCCCATGCATTGAGTTGACATTCCCATGGAACTATCAACTAAGACGCCTAAATCCCTTTCCTGGTCTGTGACTGATAGCACTGACCCCTGTAGCGTGTATGTGAAGTTTGGATTTTTTTCCCCTATGTGCATCACTTTGCATTTTGCTACATTGAACTGCATTTGCCATTTCTGAGCCCACTCACCTAATTTATCATTCTGGAGCTCTTTTTTTACAATCCTTTGTGGTTCTCACCACCCTACATAATTTGGTATCAGCTGCAAACTTGGGCCACCACGCTACCCACCCCTACTTCCAGGTCATTTATGAATAGGTTAAAGAGCACTGGTCCCAAAACGGATCCTTGGGGGACACCACTCCCGACATCTCTCCATTGTGAGAACTTCCCATTTACACCCACTCTTTGTTTCCTGTTTCTCAACCAGTTTTTAATCCATAGGAGGACTTCCCCTCTTATTCCTTCATTGCTGAGTTTTCTCAACAGTCTCTGGTGAGGAACTTTGTCAAAAGCCTTTTGGAAATCCAAGTAGACAATGTCCACCGGTTCACCCCTGTCCACATACCTGTTTACACCCTCAAAGAACTCTAGTAAGTTTGTAAGACAGGATTTGCCTCTGCAAAAGCCATGCTGACTCTTTCTCAGCAGGTCTTGCTTTTCTACATGTTTTATAATTTTATCTTTAATGATAGATTCTACTAATTTACCAGGAACAGATGTCAAACTGACTGGCCTGTAATTTCCCGGGTTCCCCCCTAGATCCTTTCTTAAAGATTGGTGTGACATTGGCCATCTTCCAGTCTTCAGGGATGGAGCCTGATTTCAGAATTTGAAGTTTGATTAGTTGTTCACCAAACTTACTGCCCTTTTAGAGAGCTTTTTGTAATATTACCATGGTAGTATCTTTAAACATTCCCTCCCATTTTTTCATATTCCAGTTAGAATCATCAAGTTGGGAGAGACTACAAGGACCATCAAGTCCAACCCCCTGGCATGCAGGAACACCCAATGAAAGCCCTCCAGACAGATGACCATCCAGCCACTGTTTAAAAACCTCCAAAGAAGGAGACTCCACCACACTCTGAGGCAGTGTATTCCCCAGTTGAACAGCCCTTACCATCAGGAAGTTCTTCCAAATGTTTATGTGGAATCTCTTTTCCTGTACCTTGAGCCCATTACTCCTTGTCCTAGTCTCTGATTTTATTCTTCACTTTGAATGTAAGGGGAAATGTCATATTGATTCCATCTATCTATCCAGCTTGTTCTAGAGGCCAGGATAGGCCAGGTCCCCCTGGCCGCTGGTGCCGGAGGGGCAGGAGGGCTGCTAGCTTGAGGTTGGAAAACTCCTGGCAATTCCTTGCCCTTCCCCCCCCCTCACAACAAACACCCTGTGAGGCGGGTGGGGCTGAGAGAGCTCCAAAAAGCTGTGACTAGCCCAAGGTCACCCAGCTGGCGTGTGTGGGAGTGCACAGGCTAATCTGAATTCCTCAGATAAGCATCCATTTTCCCTGGAGATGAGCTGTAATTCCGGGATATCCCCAGATCCCACCTTGGGCTAGTCCAGGGTTAGGGAACCTGCGGCTCTCCAGATGTTCAGGAACTACAATTCCCATCAGCCCCTGCCAGCATGGCCAATTGGCCATGCTGACAGAGGCTGATGGGAATTGTAGTTCCTGAACATCTGGAGAGCCGCAGGTTCCCTACCCCTGGGCTAGTCACAGTTCTCTCAGAACTCTTTCCACTCCACCTATCTCACAAGATATCTTTTGTGGGGAGGGGAAGGGGAAGGAGTTTTTAAGACATTTTGAGACTCCTAAAAGTAGACAAAATTGGGGTATAAAACCCAACTCTTCTTCACCTGGAGGCTGGCATCCGTAAGTGCAGACAAAATGTTACAGGCAGGGTCATGAACAGGGCATGATACCAGTAGAATCTCCCCAGATAAAGAAAGGGAAAATAACATACTCTTTGGGGTTATTGTAATTTATGTCCTATTCCAGTGTGGTCACAAGGCATTCTTATTTTCCATATCCTGTCATCTCTGAGGTTGTAATGAGCCATAGAACAGTAAAATTTCATCAGGAAGCTCCATGGAGATTCATATTTACTCAGAACAGTTCCTCCATTTCCCCGCTGAACATTTGAAATTGAGTTTCTTCATCTTTTCCAGCCACTAAATTCAAGAGAGGATTTATATGACCCTATGGAAAGTTGTCTGCTCTTTCAAGCAACCCGGAGGCTCTCTAATGTATGTTCATATGATTTTATATTTCAGCAGCCCATCCCAGACTCAGAGATTAGAAAGAGCTGTGGCAGCTTAAATATGACCCCAGGCTAATGAATTGGACAAGACACATCTCAAAACTCATCCCAGCCAGTAGACGGTTGTTAAAACAGGGATTGATTTTTGTAGCCACAGAGCATCTTCCTTAGGGAATCCTGAAATGGACAGGTTACTTTATTTTATTTTTTTGCCGTCAAGTCACAGCTGACTTATGGCAACCCCTTTCCGTTTTCGAGGCAAAGTCCAGAGGTGGTTTGCCATTGCCTTCCTCTGTATCACAGCACTTTCTTGGTGGCCTTCCATCAAATTGATAACCATGACCAACCCTGCTTAGCTTCCAAATTTGACAAGACCAGGCTAGCCTGAACTGTCCAGGTCAGGGTGAAAGGTTACGTATTTACATATTATTTAGAAAATGTTCAGAACACAAGTTGCTGCCTTATACTAAAACAACCCTTTGATCCATCAAGGTCAGAATTGTTCATTCAGAACACATTCTCCACAGTCTCAGCGAGACCTTTCATGTCACTTCTTATCCTTTCACCTTTTAACTGGAGATACTGGGGACCGAACCTGGCACCTCCCGCATTCAAATAAGACACTGCACTACTGTCCCTTCCAAATGCTCATGACTCCTCTCCAGAGGTCTGCTTGAAATGACTTACAAAGTTGAAACAGCACAATAACAAAATACCAAAAAAAATATCCATATTCATATCAGCCATAAAACAAACCAAGATGGTGGGAGGAGATTTAGGAAAGGAAGAGCATGGAAATATGGTCAGGCTTGGTGCTTTTCCAGTGTCCATTCCATCCCAAAGCTTGTTGACGTAGAGGTTAGGGAAATTAACCCTTCTCTGACACTGATGTTGTGCAATGACAGATCTATCGACCATAAGAGCAGGACACTGCAAGATTGTTCTTCAGAGCATATGGTAGATCTGGTTTGTGTGGCCAAGACCTAGGTGAGGGATGGTCAGACAGTTGCCTTGAAAGAGCTGTCCCCAGGCTTTTCAGTCCTCCACCAGTCATGGATTAAAGGCTGGTGGGGGGCGGGGGGGGGAGTGGCTGTGTTGATTTGGGAGGCTTTCTCCTACAGGTTCTTCTTGTTCTGGAAATACAGGCATTGGAAGTTTGGCTATCTGGTCAGTATACCACCTGTCTAATGCTGTTGGAAGTGGGAGCTGGCCAAGCCTTCAAGTTTCCCAGATTTTTTGGTCTTGGGGGACTTCAACATTAATCCAGATAACATCACCTCCAAACAACTCTCAGACCTAGTGTCTTCCATGGTAGCACTGAAACTCTCCCAATTTGTTTCAGGTTCCACACACAGGGCAGATCATTCCCTGGATTTAATTTTTGGAGTGCAGACAGGAGGGATCCGATTTTCAATATTCCAGCACCATGGTCAGACCCTCACACTCTGCAGGCCTGTTTGAATGGTCCACACCCCTTCTCTGTAGACAGTAAGCTGATTGGTGCTTGCCCACAGAGACATGGAACCAATAGGCTTCCAAAATGTTCTGCAGGACCTAATGCCTCCAAGTGACTCATTAGACAGACTGATAGAGGATTGGACCAATCAGCTCTCTACAGCCATTGGTGAGATCACACCCCCAACACCCTCTACGTCCCTGAAGCTGAGAAGGCAAAAGCAGGAGCTAAGACAGCTAGAGAGAGTCTGGAGGAAGACTCATGACAAAGAGGCAAGAACATTTCATGGGACACTTATGAAAGCCTGTGAGATGGAAGTGAAAGGTGTGAAAAGGGATTATTTTGCAGTACCCATTTTTTTGCATTATTTAGAATGCAGCAACCAACGGCCTACACAGAAAGGTTCTACAATGTTACCAAACTGGCTTTTTATGCAGATAAAGCCTTGTCTCTCCATCAGAACTTTCAGTCCAGGTTTAATGCAGTAAAGGAACTAGAGGCCCGTTGGCCACCTTTGGGTCCTTCATTGGACCAATCCAACCAACTCTACCAGGATGATGTGGTCAGAGTTTTGCATGATGTGAAGCTCACTACATGCTGCCTCATTCCTGGTTGGTGAAAGCCAGCAGTGGCAAAGTGCTGGATCCTCTGAGGGAGATTATCACTCTCTCCCTCAGTGCTGAGGTGATTTCCTCAGTTTAAGCCCTTGACAGCTCCAAAATTTTACTTGAACCTGTATCCCAGTCCTCCTTAAGTCTGGGTTAACTAGCAATGTTTCTAAAATTAATTTCAGAATTGGATTATACACAGCTTTTAGTACCTTGAGTCCATTTGGATATTTTTCCTCCTCTGTACCACTGCTGTGAGCTTGCACATTAATAAAACATTGAGGTAAAAAAAAACCCCAACTTTGCCGTGAGCATACACGTCAACATTTCATTTATGTAATGGTTTATGGGTACACACACATATTCCTGGATTATGATAAAACAACACAAGAAGAATCATGATATCACTTTACAAACAATCTCAGAAAGATTGCTCTCAATGATGAACACTTGAAGAGGATAAAAAAATGTGTCACAGAGAGAAAAAACATCTCTCCATGGCATGCTTCTGAAGATTACAATACAAAGAATAGAAGGCACAAGAAAATATATACACAAAAATATACATAAATGCATTTGTGCTTAGCTTCATGTGGACCAGACATGGGTGAAACCTTATATTTATTTATTTATTTTATTATCATATTTATATACCGTCCCATCCCCTGAGGGCTCTGGGCGGTGAACAGCAAAATAATATTACATAAACGGTAATAACAGCAAATAATTAATATAAATATAAATAACATCATTAAAACATAAAATTACAGCGTTCCACATAAACCACTTGGCATCCAGCATTAAAACTATCAATAAAACCCTCCCAGAGAGGGGGACGGTAAATCTAGATGTCACAGGCTCCCAGAATGTTAAAAGGGAGAGACAAAGAGGGTGCACACCATCAGTGGCTGGCCTCCCCAAAAGCCCGGTGGAACAACTCGGTCTTACAGACCCTGCGGAACTCACCAAGATCCCGCAGGGCCTGGACAGTTGGAGGGAGAGTGTTCCACCAGGCAGGGGCCAGGGCCGTAAAAGCCCTGGCCCGGGTGGAGGTCAGCCGTGTCATTGTGGGGCTGGGAACCACCAGTAAATTGGCCTCTGCCGAATGCAGAGGCCGTATAGGGACATATGGGGTAAGGCCTTAGATGTGAGGGCGATCTGGCTGCAACATCTGCCACCCCATTGATCGCCAGGGTTGATTCGGCTGATCTGGCTGGCTAGGCAGGTGTCTAGGGTTGGAGATTCGGACAGTCTAAATCCGAATTTTTACCGAATCTGCACTGATTCGGACGGATTCGGACGAGGAGGGGCCGAATCTGAGCTGTCCGAATCCTAACAGATCCGAATCGCCGAATTGCGTTTTTATTTTTTGGGGTTTTTTTCACATTTCGGCCTGCAGGGGGCGCATTTTTAAACATATCAGCACCAAAACTTCAGGGTATCAACAGGAGATTTTCCTGATGATACCCTCCAAGTTTGGTGCAGTTTGGTTTAGGGGGGCCAAAGCTATGGACCCCAAAGGGGTGTCCCTATCTCCCATTCTTTCCAATGGGAACTAAGGAGATGAGGGCTACCCTTTTGAGGGTCCATAACTTTGCCCCCCCTGAACCAAACTGCACCAAACTTGGAGGGTATCATCAGGACAGTCTCCTGATGATACACTGAAATATTGGTACTGATACATCTACAAATGCACTCCTGCAGGCACCCCCCCCAGAAATTCTGCACAAGATTCTGTGTTTTGCAGTGACTTAGCTGCATTGCTGTCAATAGGAAATTTCTGATAGAGGGCTGTGGAGTGCACATTTTTCATGGTAAACCCACAAAACATTCAGGGTATCTTCAGGAGAGTCTCTGGATGACACCATCCAGGTTTGGGGAACTTTACTTCAGGGGGCAGTGGGAGATGGACCCTACCCTTTTGGGTCCCATAGAATTAAACCCCCTGAAGCAAAATTCCCCAAACCTGGATGGTGTCATCTAGAGACTCTCCTGAAGATACCCTGAAAGTTTTGTGACCATACCTTCAGAAATGTGCACCTCACAGCCCTCTACCAGAAATTCCCCATTGACAGCAATACAGCTAAGTCACTGCAGAACAAAGAATCTTGGGCAAATTTCTGGGGGTGCCTGCAGGGGATGCATTTTGAGATGTATCGGCACCAAATTATCAGGGTATCATCAGGTGACTGTCCTCCGATGTTGCCCACCAAGTTTGGTGCAGTTTGAGTTCAGGTATGGACCCTCAAAAAGGGGTGCAACTATCCCCATTGTTTCCAGTGGTAGCTGATAGGGGCTACACCTTTGAGAATCCATAACTTTGGCTCCCCTGAACCAAACTGCACCAAACTTTGGGGGTATAATCAGGACAGTCTCCTGATGATACCCTGATATTTAGTGTCACTAGCTTTAAAAATGCTGGTTTGCGTGTTTCACCACTCACTCACTCCAGCAGGCTTCATGTGCAGGAGCGGTGAAACATGAAAACCGGAATTTTTAAAGCTAGTGGCACCAAATTTCAGGGTATCACCAGGAGACTGTCCTGATGACACCCCCCAAGTTTGGTGAGGTTTGGTTCAGGGGAGGCAAAGTTATGGACCCTCAAAGGGGGGCCTCTATCCTCCATTGTTTCCAATGAGAGCTAAGGAGATGGTGGCTACCATTTTGAGGGTCCATAACTTTGGCCCCCCTAAACCAAACTGCACCAAGCTTGGGGGGTGTCATCAGGACAGTCTCCTGAAGATACCCTGATATTTTGGTGCTGATATGTCTAAAAATGCGCCCCTGCAGGCACCCCCAAAGATTTGCCCAAGGTTCTTTTTTCTGCAGTGACTTCTGCATTGCTGTCAATGGGGAATTTCTGGTGGAGGGCTGTGGGGTGCACATTTATCAAGGTACAGTCACAAAATGTTCAGGGTATCTTCAGGAGAGTCTTTGGATGACACCATCCAGGTTTGAGGAACTTTGCTTATGGGGGCAGTGGGAGATGGACCCTACCCATAACATTGAACCCCTTGAAGCAACGGTCACCAAACCTGGGTGGTGTCATGAAGAGACTCTCCTGAAGACACCCTGAAAGTTTTGTGGGTTTACCATGAGAAATGTGCACTCCACAGCCCTCCCACAGAAATTTCCCATTGGCTGCAATGGAGCCAGCCAGCCACTACAGAGCACAGAATCTGGGGAAATTTTTTGGGTGACTATGAGGGGTGCAGTTTTAGAGCTACTGTCACCAGAATTTCAGGGTATCATACAAGTACTGTCCCTATTATACTCCCCAAGTTTGGTGAAGTTTGGTTCAGGGGGTCCAAAGTTATGGACCTTCAAAAGTGTAGCCCCCATTTCCTGTTAGCTTCCATTGGAAACAATGGGGGATGGGGCACCCCTTTTGAGGGTCAATAACTTTGCCCCCCCTGAACCAAACTGCACCAAACTTGGGGAGAATCATCAGGACAGTCTCCAGATGATATCCTGAAAGTTTAGTGCTGCTAGCTTTAAAATTGCACCCCCTGCAGGCCAGAACGTGTAAAAACACCAAAAATTCAAAAAAATAATAAAACGGACCCGAATTTTTCGGATTTACCCGAATTTTCGGGCATATCCGAATCGGCTATGATTTGGATTCGGGCATACAAATCATTTTATGCCCCAAAATACCCAAATCCGAATTTTACCGAATTTTTTTAGTATTGACCAACCCTACGGGTGTCCCCTACCTCCCTCACCGCTCCATGTGCGTCCCTCCCGAAGCTGCGTGCTCGGTGGAAGAGGACGACCATCCCAGATAGAAGGAGTGTACCGTTCTTCGGTCAAGGGTATACGATAGCTGCGCTTCCCTGCTAGAACCTGCAAAGAAGCTCAAGGTCCATTTGTAGGGTGAAACCTTAGGAACATAAATTACCAGACCATGGCCACACAGCCTGGAAAATCCAGATAAAAAGATGCCGACAAGTTGACCACTCAAAGCTGTAGCAAACAGCCCATGCACACGGGTCTGTACAAAATGGAGTAATTTTAAAAGTAGAGAATTTCTAATTCAGGGCTTTCCACACTGGAAAAAAAGTCTGGGCCTTTGGGGAATGGGGAATTTCAGAAGTTTCCCTGCCTCTTGTATACTACTGAGTACCCCGATGGAAGGATGGTATATACATGTGGTCATCACTATCAAAAGCAGCACTGCAAAGTAATGGATGGTACAGAGATTTGACAAAGTCACCCAGGGAATCCCATGATTTATTTAACACACAGTATTCTCCTTCCTAAAAGCCACTACCCTTTAGGGAAAAAAATCACAACTACAACACTACAGTTCTCCTTTCAATTGCCTCCTCTCCATCCAAAAACAAACTTGTTTCAAAACAGAAACACTCTCCTGAAAAAGGGATCTTCTTGTAAACTTACTTTCCAAGAGGCTGTGTTCCCTCTAAACAAAAGAACAAATACATGAAGACTTTTTATATTGCCTCCATTTTCTTTTGTCCCCGTGTAGAAGTGTCAGAATTGTTACATCAGCCAATGTCTGGTGGTGCTCTCTGCTTGTGACTCCTTTTGGATCTTTCAGCACAACACTGTTTGTTTCATGAGAATATATCTCACAACCTTTGAGAAAGATGAAGAGGCCTTTGCACTGTCCTCCAAAAAAATAAATTTCCCATAATTCTTCTGCGCTGCCTTCTTGTTCTCTTCCAAGCACAATTCACTGAGCCGGTGACAACCTATAAAGTTTTCAGCAGTTTGCCAGCATACATTAAAGAGTGTCTCTTCACTTGGAACCTTTTATGTTCTCTGAGATCCACAAAGCTGCTCTCTTAATGATACCATCCATGCATCAGGTTCAGGAAACAAAGGGGTTGTAATGTTTAGAAGTCGGCTGCTTTTTTCTCATGGTTATAGCAAAGCTCAGAGTTGCTGCAATCCAAGTTTTATTTGTAAATTAGTCTCTCCCTCTCCCTTACTAGCCCCTTTTAAAAAATAGAAAATGCACAGGGGGCAGCAAGATCACAGAAGTAAGCTCTATCCTCAGTCTCTGCTCATTCATTGGAACTCATTACAGACTCATGTATACTTTCTCTGTAAAAACCAGGGTTGAGAGCATGTGTGGTGTAGCAGTTAAGAGAAGGATTCCAATAGTGTCTAAATTAAGGAACATAATAGTACCACTGTACTCTGCACTGGTCAGACCTCACCTGGAATACTGAGTCAGTTCTGGGCACCACAATTCAAGAAGGATATTGACAACCTGAAACGGGTTCAGAGAAGGGTGACCAAATGGTAAAAGGTCTGGAATCCGTGCCCCACGAGGAGAGACTTGGGGAGTTGGGGATGTTTAGTCTGGAGAAGAGAAGGTTAAGGGGTGACATGATAGTCTTGTTTAAACATTTGAAGGGATGTCATGTTGAAGATGGAACAAGCTTTGTCGAAGGCTTTCACGGCCGGATTCAACTGGTTCTGGTGGGTTTTCCGGACTGTGTGGCCGTGGTCTGGTGGATTTTGTTCCTAACGTTTCGCCTGCATCTGTGGCTGGCATCTTCAGAGGTGTATCATAAAGAAAAGTCTGTTTCACACTGTGTCTAAGTGAGATAGAAGGGAAAGTTTAGTGTGGTATATTGTCCATGTCCCAGGGTGGGGAACCAATCATTAAGTAGGTTCTGGTGGGTTTTCCGGGCTGTGTGGCCGTGGTCTGGTGGATTTT
The DNA here is from genome assembly GCF_021028975.2 of Sphaerodactylus townsendi. Taxonomy (NCBI): domain Eukaryota; kingdom Metazoa; phylum Chordata; class Lepidosauria; order Squamata; family Sphaerodactylidae; genus Sphaerodactylus; species Sphaerodactylus townsendi. The sequence goes on from NC_059428.1 coordinate 21,131,376, forward strand.
GTTCCTAACGTTTCGCCTGCATCTGTGGCTGGCATCTTCAGAGGTGCATCACAGAGAAAAGTCTGTTTCACACTGTGTCTAAGTGAGAAGGGAAAGTTTAGTGTGGTATATTGTCCATGTCCCAGGGTGGGGAACCAATCATTAAGTAGGTTCTGGTGGGTTTTCCGGGCTGTGTGGCTGTGGTCTGGTGGATTTTGTTCCTAATGTTTTGCCTGCATGTGTGGCTGGCATCTTCAGAGGTGCATCACAGAGAAAAGTCTGTTTCACACTGTGTCTAAGTGAGAAGGGAAAGTTTAGTGTGGTATATTGTCCATGTCCCAGGGTGGGGAACCAATCATTAAGTAGGTTCTGGTGGGTTTTCCGGGCTGTGTGGACGTGGTCTGGTGGATTTTGTTCCTAACGTTTCGCCTGCATCTGTGGCTGGCATCTTCAGAGGTGCATCACAGAGAAAAGTCTGTTTCACACTGTGTCACACTGCTTTCAGCGCTCTTTGAAGCTGTGCGGAATGGCAAAATCCACTTGCAAACAGTTGTGAAAGTGGTTTGAAAACACATTATTTTGCATGTGCGGAAGGGGCTTCTGTTTGGTAGAAAAAAGCAGGGTATAAAAACCAACTCTTCTTGTTGTCCTTTTCCTTTTCCTCCTCACTTGCCTTGAAAGCCTGTTGCTGGGATTGCCATAAGTTGGGTGTGACTTGATAGCATTTACGTACATACAGTGGCGTAGTGGCTAAGAGCAGGTGCACTCTGATCTGGAGGAACCGGGTTTGATTCCCAGCTCTGCCGCCTGAGCTGTGGAGGCTTATCTGGGGAATTCAGATTGGCCTGTGCACTCCCACACATGCCAGCTGGGTGACCTTGGGCTAGTCACAGCTTTTTGGAGCTCTCTCAGCCCCACCCACCTCACAGGGTGTTTGTTGTGAGGGGGGAAGGGCAAGGAGATTGTAAGCCCCTTTGAGTCTCATATAGGAGAGAAAGGGGGGATATAAATCCAAACTCTTCTTCTTCTACTAGAAACATTCATGGATTGATATTATGTACCTTAATGCTCCAAAACAGAAAAATAAAGTCCTGTTTCTAATAAAAAAATATTTGTTTGCCACTCTGGTCTGATCAGTGTTAATGTGGTCCACTTCAAAATAGTTGCAATATTTGCAATTACACCTTAAATCCAGAATCTTCTACAGGAGAGGGAATTAAGTTGGTCTTTTGTGAATTAGTTGTCTGTTTTTGCTGCAGTAAGTTTAGTTGAATACAGTTTCAACCTGTTTTGTTGTGGGGGGACAGGAGTGAGGTGCTTTTCTTACTCACTAATAGAGTGGGCAGGCGATACTTCTAAATAAATATTCTTGTCCTTGCTGGTTATTCCCGATGTGATAGAAGACTCATTTCTGTAGATGCTGGAAGTGTTTGTCCCCAGTGTGTGCAAAGGCATTTTTATTGATTTCTTTGTTTGATCCTGTTACTGTAAAGGGTCACGGTAGAAGGGAAACTGCAGTCCATAAATAAATAATAGCAGTAATCTAAAGCAGTTCTCTAACAAAGGCATTCCCAAGTGGGAAAAGGCAGACATTTTGTCCAACAGGATCTCCTTTATCAGCCACATGGTGGAAATTCTCATAAGGGAACGAGAGAAGTCACACACTGATTAGATCTTTTCTCACAAGGAAAAAATGGGGTCTTGTACGCACCTATTTTCTTTTCAACACCAAACGTGTGGTAATCTAAAGTGAGAAGACTCCCCCCTTCCCATACCCCTGTTTTGCCAAAGGGGCCATTTCAAGATGAATGTGGTGGGTTTGTTTCCATTTGAGGAAACACTGGACAAAGGAAGCAAACAGAATGCTGATGAAATCAGCAACCTTTCTTGAAGGGGGATTTAGAACATCTCTACCTAGGATACCCAGAATGCATGAGTGGAGTCAGACAGTCAATACGTAACAACAAATCTTCTCTTATAGACAAGGGGCATCCTGTGGAGAGACTCGGCTCTCATGAAGAAATTTCCCCTAATGAGTAAAATCACGAAAATTTGACTCTGGCCCTTTCCGTGCCACAACGGGACCGTTCGCATGGACGGTCCCGGGAGTGCGGCAGGCAGCGGCGCAGCCTTCGCACAGGCTTCGTCATCGCCGAACGCCTACCTTGTCTCCTGGCTTCCAGCTTGTCGCAGAAGCCAGGGGACACCCCCCCGCAGCTCTGGAGTTGTAGGCCGGGGGGGCGTGTCCCCTGGCCTCTGCGACAAGCCGGAAGCCAGGAGACAAGGTAGGCGTTCAGGAAAGGGGGGGAGGAAATGGCGCTTTCCAGCTGCTGCTGTTCGCGCTGCTCAGGGTTTGCGAGGCCGCCGCCGCCGCAATGCAGCGGCGGTCGTACGAACCCCTCCCCAGGGATGCTGTTTTTAGCATCCCTGGGGCGCTGTATTCCGCCCATGCGGAAACAGCCTCTGTGTTTTCTGAGTATCCCAGGTAGAGATGGGTTAATTTCTCCTTCCAGAAGTGAAATTTGCTGACTTCTAGTTGGGACCAAGAGATCTCCCAGGACTGCAACAGATCTCTAAGCTATAGAAGCCAGTTCCACCAATACTTGCTTTGCAGAATGGTCTCTGTAGCTTTATACAGAGCACAGCATGGCGTAGTGAGAGCCAATGTGGTCTAATGGTTAAGAGCAGGTGGATTCTAATTTGGAGAACCGGGTTTGATTCCCCACTCCTCCACCGGAGTGGCAGAGGCTTATCTGGTGAACCAGATGTGTTTCCACACTCCTACATTCCTGCTGGGTAATCTTGGGCCACTCACAGTTCTCTTTGAACTCTCTCAGCCCCACCTGCCTCACAAGGTGTCTGCTGTTTGCAAGCCACCTTGAGTCTCCTTGCAGGACAGAAAGGTGGGGTATAAATCAAAACTCTTCTTCTTCTCTCTATACTCTGTTCCTCAAGCCCCCATTTCCCCACCCTTCACCTTCCAAATCTCCAAGAAGTTCGGCAACTGGAATTGGCAACCTTAGATTGAACATTCCCTACAGCGAAATTTCAAGACAACGTACCAGGAAATCTGCTTGAGAGAAACACCTGAGCGTCTGTGGCTGCCCTCAGAATTCTCAGACGTTTCTTCCAAACAGAAGACTAGTGAGAAGATTTGTGACATCTCTCACCCCCTCCCTGGGACTGGGAATTGCACTGCGATTATGAAAGAGAAGCTGTTTGCTCCTTACACATTTTATTGCAGGGTTATCGCATTTTCCAGGAAAACACACTGAAGGATATTCGAGATGACGCCACTGAGGGCTTTGCTTATTTAGAATTACAAGGCTGTAAAAATGCTAATGTTAAAACATTAAAACATGGCATATCAAAGGGCATTTTTACCGATGGTCTCACATGCGCGCATCAGCCACAGCTAGAGACAGTTTCAAGTTTCTCATCGTTGCTGTTTCTGCTCCCAAGCCCTTATTTCAATTTCACTTTTCCCAAGTGCAAACTGAAGCCACGGTTCTTTCTTTTGGTGCGATCTTCTATTTCCTCATGTCAGTTTTCCGGCATGATCTGTGAATCAATAAGTCAGCAAGACGCATCACGTGTATGGCTTATGTATCAAGTGCACATAAAATGTGCAATATACATATATAATGCAAAGCAGCCTACAAAGCCCACAATGAAAAGAAGAGACCACAAACTACTGGAACAAAATGAATATAAAAAGAAACTAATTAAGTACCGCTCTGTTATTTTATCCCAATAAAATTAGTTAGTCAAAAATCAAGGACAATCTACCTGCTTTATACTAAATATGGGAATTCCTTAAAGCCTGTATATTCCAACAGTGTTGGCTACTAGCAAATGCCATAGGGAAATGGTCACAGGGTTGCCAAATTAAGAACATAAGAACATAAGAACTAGCCTGCTGGATCAGACCAGAGTCCATCTAGTCCAGCTCTCTGCTACTCGCAGTGGCCCACCAGGTGCCTTTGGGAGCTCACATGCCCAGTAGCTCCGAGTGAACTTGTTTCTAGGTACACGTTTCAGGGCTGAGAGTATCAATCAACATTTTAACCTGTCTATCATATAGCACTGCCTTATACTGAATCAGGCTGTGTGTCCATCAAGGTCAGCATATCTATTCTGACTGGCAGCAGCTCGGCAGACAGAGATCCTTGCATCTCTATTCTGTCTTTGCTCCAAACAAGTTGAGGCAGCAGACATATTAATCAGACATGAACCCAATCGTTCCTTTATTTATTTATTTATTTGCCAATTGCCATCAAGTCAAAACTTATGGCTGTAGGGAAACATGGGGCCTTTCCCCACTTACCTTAAGCCCTGCGCTACTTGAGGAGAGTAGCGTGGGGTCTCCCGGCACTCCCCACGAGAGGGGCAGCGACAGCGCAGCTGCCCCGACACTGCCGCTGTCGCGCCCCCTCAGCACGTGGCATCCCTGGCGCTCTTGCAAAGGGATGCCGCACGCTGCTCTCGGGATAGGGGGGATAGGGGGAGAGTGGGGAAAGGCCCATGGACGCCAAGAGGAGCCATATCCAGTGAGCACACTCCTGGCCAGAGTCTCTTAGCTCAACAGAGCTCAAGGGTCGTTCACATGCCCAACCTCTTCTCCTGGCTAAAATGTAATCAGGCCGAAACTGCTGACTGGAGGACTTTCTGGCTCCTACAGGTACAGGCCTTCGCTGTAAGCCCCCTGCTGTTCCCATTGTCTTTTACCTTGATAAGCTCATAATAAAAGGTGATGGGGAAAGGCCCTCACCAGAGGAGCTGGATGCCTCTCCCTCACCGGACCTGCATTCTGAGTCTTGTCTTCCTTCAATGGCAACCCTATGGGGTTTGGTAGGAGACATTTGGGAATTGTTTGCCATTGCCTGCTTCTGCATCATGACCTCGGTATTCCTTGGAGGTCTCATTTCCAAATACTGATCTGGACAGACCGTACTTAGTTTTTTTTAATCTGACAAGATCAGGCTCACCTGGGCTATTCAGATCAGGGCAACAATCCCGACTTTAAAAGTGCTAAGGATATTATTGCAAAATGCACGGACTGTCAGACTGTTTCATTCTTCTCCTTCTCCTTCTGCAGATCTCTTTCTCTCAAACTCCTGATGAAGTCATTTAAAGTGGTTTCTCCTTCTGCCTATGGATGACTTTGTATGTGTGTGTGTCCTGTTTGAATTGGCAGCACCAGTGTTGAGGAAGGGTTAAGTGTTAACGACAGAGTGCTTTCTAGGGCATAATGATTTAGACTCAGTTTTCATGGTGTCCACTCAAAATATTCTAGGTAATATAATTGGAGGAGGTATCTGTTCAAGACTACATAGGGCTGTTACCCATAAAAATAGACACTAGTCAACTAGAAAGACAAATGTCCTAAAAACCCATTCCAATGCTTGGATTTCCTCAAGAAACTAGGGGCACTTCCACACATACAGAATAATGCACTTTCAACACACTTTTAATGCACTTTGCAGCTGGACTTTACTGTGCGAAATAGCAAAATCCGTTTGCAAGTGCACCGAAAGTGGATTGAAAGTGCATTATTCTGCATGTGTGAAAGTGCCCTAAGACATTTCACCTGGAGAAAAACTGAATTCTGCTTTGAAAATTCCCTAATATGTGAACTCTGATGATGATGAAAGAATGGATAGGCTCCTCCTGAGACATTTCTCTGACCTTTTTGAAGCTCTTTTGTTTTCCACTGATGTCCCTTAGATATTTCACCTGAACAGAAACTCTTCAAGTTCGCTTCGAGTTTCACTTTAGGGGAAATGTCTACAGCAAGTTTTAATCTTCTAAAATGGATCTGCAGAACTTTGTTCCATCAATATATATCATTTTTGAATGAACATCTGTGCATGAGGAAAATGAGAATAACAGAAGTGGAACTTAAATATAGCAATCAGATATTTGTTGTAGAAAGAAAACCATTAAAAACCATCTAAAGAAAACCATTGAAAATACCATCTGAATAAGTCATTATCTTAATAATAAATTCCACAGGAACAACTATGCTAATCTGTGACAAAAAAGCAACAGGAAGTCATAAAGTCAACACATTAATTGTTGAATAAACGTTTGTGGATTAGTGTCTACATCTGCATCTGACAGAGTAGTCTTTAATCCACAAACACTTGTGACATAAACACACCCTTGGTATTTAATGTGTTACCAACCAGATCTGAGATGGGATAGAGCGAGCCTGTTTCTATGGTAACAGTGACTCTACGTGTCCCCCTCTCCTTAGAGGTGCCCTAGCAGTACAGGCCAAAGATGGAAGCCATCTCCTGAACCCATACAGTGGTACCAATAAAGAAAGGATCTGCCTGGGCAAGTCTGCCTGTCAGTCATTGGAATGCACAGAAGCCAACTATGCCTTTCCTGAAGCAATCTGGAAAAAATAACCAAGCCAAAAAAAACCCAAGTCTCCACTCAGCACACCTGCCCTACAGGTTGCAAAGGATATGCTAACTAATGCAATCAACAGTTTTTGGCACCTATTCTTTACCTTGTTCATCCTATCATTCTTTTCCTACTCTACCTCTGGGAAAGACCACATCACTTCACACTGGAATAGCTCCAGAATTCTGATTGTATCAATTCGACCCCAAATCTAATTAGTCTTTCAACACTCCCTGGGTCTGAGCCAACAAGTGAATTGTCCACCTCATTATTCTCCAGGGGACAAGACCTTTGACTTCTTTGATTGGGGAGATTAACTCTTTTAACGTGGTTAGAAAGCCATTTTTTCTGATATCTAACCTGCCCATCTATTGTCTGGACTACCATCTGATCAAGTCATACTGGTCCATTCAGTATTTCCTGGACTATGCTCTGGTCTGGTTATACTGTTCCCAGCAATGCTTTCATTCCATATCTTTGGAGTGCAATACAGGCATTGAACTCTACTTCTCAGGACCATTCCTCTACAGGACAGGTAATTATCACCCACAGTGAACTCACTCTAGTTCAAACTCTATTCTTGCTCCCTTTCTATATCTTAGGACCCTCCAATTCTTATGTATGTGTATTTTACCTCAATTCTATGCCTGTAAGTTTATTATTTCTTACTTCAAAATAAAATGTGTTAAATTTTACTCTCTCTGTCTCCTGCTGATTCCTAGGGGGGAAAATGCCAGGTATAAACAGGTAGGTCAACCCGGTTATGCCGTCTCGTAAAGCAAGGTCTGCCCCTCACTAGTTCCCCAACCAAAAGGGGGGGGTGGATCCTACCATTTCAAGTAACAAAGGTGCCACAAGATGTTCTGTTTGTCTCTTTCATGCAGGTGTTAAAGGTACAGCCATTTTTCGTCAACACTCAGAAACAAGTCAATCATCTTGTTTGGAAAACCATGTTGAGATCAATTGAGAATTAGATTGGCATTTACAAGGATTCTCAAAGAGACTCCTGTGGAGAGGGGGAAGAGAACCTCTTATTTTTGGATGGTACAATATCTCTTAACAGTATCATATAGGCCCCTTGTAAGGATTTCATAGAACTGCTCTCTGCAGGGATCACCAGCCCATGGTGAGCTCCACTCTCTAGCCATGACCATGTTATAGACTCATAGAATCATAGGCCCCTTCCGCACATGCAAAATAATGCGTTTTCAAACCACTTTCACAACTGTTTGCAAGTAGATTTTCCCATTCTGCACAGCTTCAAAGAGCATTGAAAGCAGTTTGAAAGTGCATTATTCTGCATGTGCAGAATGAGCCACAGAGTTGGAAGAGGCCACAAGGGTCATCAAGTCCAACCTCCTACCATGCAGGAATACCCAGTCAAAGTACCCTTGACAGATAGCCCTCCAGCCTCTGTTTAAAAACTTCCAAAGAAGGAGACAATCTGAGACAGTGTATTCCACTGTCAAACCACCCTTATCATCAGGTTCTTCCTAATATTTAGGTGGAATCTCTTTTCCTGCTCTTTGAATCCATTACTCCTTGTCCTAGCCTTTAGAGCAGTGGAAAGCAAGTTTGCTGCATCTTCAATATGGCATTCCTTCAAATATTTGAATGTGGCTATCATGTCATCCTTAGCTCCCTAAGCTGCTCCTCGTAGGGCATGGAATCCAGACCTTTTATTTGGTCACACTCCTGTGGACCAAGTTCCAGCTTGTCAATATTCTTCTTGAATTGTGGTGCCCAAAAGTGGACACAGTATTCCACGTGAGGTCTGACTAATGCAGAATACAGCGGTACTATTACATCCCTCGATCTTGACTCTATACTGACTATACTTGATGAAGCCTAGAATCCCATTGTCTTTCTTGGCTGCGACTCATGTTAAGTTTGTAGTTTAATATGACTCTCAGATGCCTTTCACATGGACTGTTGTCAAAACAGGTGTCACCGGTCCTATATCTGTGCATTTCATTTTATCTGCCTAGGTGTAGTATTATCTCTGTTGAAATTCATTTTGTTAGTTTTGAGCACTTTGAATGCTGACTCTGTCCTCTGGGGTATTAGCTACCCCTCTTAATTTGGTGTCATCTGCAAATTTGATTAGCATGCCCTCTATTCCATCATCCAAGTCATTGATAAAAAATATTGGATAACCCTGGGCCCAGGACAGAACTGTGTGTCGCCTCACTAGTCACTTCTCTCCAGAATGAAGATGAACCCTTTGGTTTTTTTCAGTCAAACAATTACAACTTCATTAAACAGCAGCTTTGCCAGCCCACATTTTACTAGCTTACTTACAAGAATATCATGTCAAAGGTCTTGCTGAAATCAAGGTATGCTATATCCACAGTATTGCCTTCATCTAGCAAGCTTGTCACTCAGTCAAAAACAAAACAAAGTAGAGAAGTAAGATTAATCCAGAATGACTTGTTTATGAGAAACTCATGTTGACTTATAATGATCATGGCTGTTTTCTCCATGGTTTCAGAAATATTTTCCAAACAGTTTTCCCTGTTGTTTAAAAAAGCCCTTTTATAGTGCTGAAATGTTTACAAGTCGGCTTCTCTCCCTGTGTGGTCATGTTTAAAACGTTTTATATTTCCCTCTGGCTATTTTCCACACCTCTGTGCTGTCACCCAACGTCTTCCTAGGCACCATTTTTTCACATCTCTCATCTCACTTTTTCTACCCTCATCTCTTTTTTTAATCATTTTGTGTATGTGTGTGTGTGTATGTTTGCTGTTTGGGTTGAATCAACAAAACATCGATTAAATGGAACCATAGAGAATGGAAGCAATGAACCAGTGAACCATTGTTTCAGTGAATAAACCAAAAAAATAAAAAAACCTTCATGATGGCCATGAAACATTTTGGAGGAAGTGAGTGCAGACAAACATCATGGTAATGGGGGAACTGAAAACCTTCTGGAAACATTCTATGTGACTTTTGCAAAAAAAAGGCCTCAATTTATTCATAATGTTGTAATAATCAAGGTGAGTTTTCCAGTACATTGAAAATTCACTACAGGGGCACTGATCTCCATGTAGGATTAGTAGTAGTAGAAAGTTTGCAAAAGAAATGGAGCAACCCTTGGGAAGAGTGAATCTTTCTAATATCTTGTTGGTTCCTCTGCTCATGTGTTTAATTTCTTGTGAAAATGGGAGATGGAAGCCTAATACACTCTGTGATCAGCCATTTCCTGGGATGAATTTGCTCCTTCTAATGATGCAGATTTGTCTTTAAGCCCTTGGCGATCTTGCCTGAGCTATGGAAGTTCAGTTGAAGTATACAATGGGCACATGTTCATCAGTAGAGTGTTTTCATTCATTTATCTTTCTGGTGAGGGAGAAAGAAGTCTAATAGGATAGTTGCAAGGCTGTCAATAATTTATAGACAGCATGTTTGTGCTTCCTCTGACATTCTAGCTTGACAGGCTGAGACAATTCGTTAATTTTTTATGGTACGTGAAAACCTTAATAACTAGATTTTTAAATCCTCAATTAATTTAACAAAAAGGGGATGTCAATTTCCCTGCTGTATTCAAACGGCATTCCTTCTTTTTGTCAAGAATGTTGACTGGTATTGTTTTAAATACAATAAGTTCACTGTGGTTTAGATCAGAAATGAAATGCTGACTCGCCTGTGCAAACAAGGAAGGATTCTTTTCTTTATGCCTGGGGAGATTCAACCCAAGCATATGGCCACTATTGAAGGCAAAGGGCAGAAACAAATGGTCACAGCAGTTATAGTGCTGTACCATTTCTCTTGTACCATTTCTCTTGTAGTGCTGTACCATTTCAAATAGCCGACAGGGAAATCACACTTTGGAATGTTCCACCATAGCAGCAGTGGCGTAGTGGCTAAGAGCAGGTGCACTCTGATCTGGAGGAACCAGGTTTGATTCCCAGCTCTGCCACTTGAGCTGTGGAAGCTTATCTGAGGAATTCAGATTAGCCTGTGCACTCCCACACATGCCAGCTGGGTGACCTTGGGCTAGTCACAGCTTTTCAGAGCTCTCTCAGCCCCACCCACCTCACAGGGTGTTTGTTGTGAGGGGAGAAGGGCAAGGAGATTGTAAGCCCCTTTGAGTCTCCTATAGGAGAGAAAGGGGGATATAAATCAAAACTACTACTAATCCTCTTCCTCCTCTTCTTCTTTTTCTTCTTCTTCATATTTAAAAAATAAATAAAAAATACTGCAGTGCCATTTTAATATACATTGTGAGAATTTTCCCCATCAAAATTCACAAATGAGAACAAATTATGGAGAGGTGTGAGTGGGGTGCATCGAAGGAAGCAATAAAGATCCATTATCAGATTCCACTTCAGTCCACACCAGCAAAAGAAGACTGGATTCTGAAAGTTACAGAATATTCAGAAATGGTGAAGTTGGCGAGACTACTAAGAAATAACAGTTTGGACATTTTTTAAAAAAAAACTGAAGACCTTTTACAGAATATCTTGTAAAAATATATTCAAACACAGAAGTAGTAACAGGAAATTTAAAAGAAAACAATAGATTGTAAACACTGGAACACATTTAAAAATAACTTTTGAACTAATGTTTTAATTATATGCACAGTTTTAATCAGATATGAGATATGTATTGTCGAAGGCTTAAATATGAGATAGCTGGAAGTAAATATATGATCTTTCTCCTCAATGCCATTTTCTGAGCCCATTCTATTTCCCCTCACTTGTTGATTTTAATAATTTCTGTCTGTTCTTTTAAATTTGGGAAGGGAGGCAAACCTTTGAAGGATCAAGTTATGACAGTGATGGCGAACCTTTTCGAGACCGAGTGCCCAAATTGCAACCCAAAACCCACTTATTTATCGCAAAGTGCCAACATGGCAATTGAACCTGCATACTGAGGTTTTAGTTTAGAAAAAAAACGGTTTGCTCCAAGACGTGCGTTACTTGGGAGTAAGCTTGGTGAAGCAACCATGTAACACTTCGAATGGGTGAATCATGACCCTAGGAGGGTTTACTCAGAAGCAAGGCCAGCCTAGATATGTGTGTGTATGGGTGTGTGTGTGATTTTCCGCTCCCCCTACATGATGAACTCATGCGCGCTTGCCCACAGAGAGGGCTCTGAGTGCCACCTCTGGCACGCATGCCATAGGTTCGCCACCACTGAGTTATGATAATCTCAGCAAGAAGCATTGAAGCATCGATCAACATATAACTAAAAAAAGAAGTGGGGGGGACCACTTAATGGCAGCCAGGGTTTGAGAGGGTGAGTGAGAGTATGTGTGCACATTTTGTATGTTTGGTTGTTTGCTTTATGTGTAAAAAAACACATTATTATTTTTAAATATTCTACTTCAGTCCAATAGCGTATCACAAAAACCAAGAGAATCATTCACAGCTATCAAACTTAAGCAGATCCAACGATATTACCAGATACCATGAATTCACGGACAGCATTGTTCCAGAAGCTGTTCAAAAGAAAAAGAAATAAAGTATAATGTATTCCTGCCAAATGCTGAATGTGGGTATTCCCCTCACCCATTCTTAACAAACTTGAAAAGCAGGGATGGAAAAACCTAGTGGTGGGGGAAAAAAGAAGTAACTATTGATTGTGATATACAAACGGGTACAGCTGATCAACATATTCTGGGCAAGGTGAGTTAAATTTTTAATAATGTTTACCCTATAACAACTCTATGAAGCAGATTACTATATTCCCATTTTATAACAGATAAAAATCTCAGAATGAAGGCCAGCAGCTGATTTATTTACTATGTTATTTTATTTAAGATGCCCTTATCCTGCCTTCTGGGTCAGACAGGTTCATCTCACAGTGATAAATATGAATGCATAAAAACAGTATCTCAAAATCAACACTAGATAACAGTGTAACAAGAGACAGAAAAGAGAAACCAAGAAAGACCGGGGCTGAGGAGAATCAAGAAATCAATGAGTTCCTAAAATCAATTAATTCAAAAGAGGAGAAAGAGGGATTTTATGAAATGTCTGAAAACGAATCATGATAAACCATTGTCTTTGGAGAGGAAATTCCACAATCACATAGAAACAGGATAGGTGCTACTGATCAATACAAGCGACTGAGATGTTCTTGGGCTGCGATTGGTGTCAGTGATAGTAAGAGGGACAGAATTTCCCCTTGGACTACATGTAGGGATTCTGTTTCTGATGCTATGAGCTATTGACCTTTGCAATGGACCTCAAGGATCTGAAAAGGACCAGGTTAAAAAGCTAGTGTGCCATAATGAATAGAGCTTCAGATGAGAACACGAAAGATTCAGAATCCTGAGCTGTGATAATCCCTGGACAACCTTGGCCCAGTAATTACATCCCAGTCTAAACTATATCATGCAGTTACAAAATAATCTAAGTGTTGGACTACATACAGCATTTTCTGCAACAGATTTAAAGGAAGGAATCATGGCTCAGTGGTGCAGCACAATACAGATGGTCCCAAATTCATTTCCATACATCATCTCCCAGTTAAAGGTCCTCAACCAGCTAGCTTGAGGGCTTTTCCTGTGTGACAGCCTGGAAAGCCACAGCTAGTTAAAGTAGAAAGTACTGAGCTATATATACCCACAGGTATTGTATAAATCCATGGACATGTTAAAGATGAGATATTACAGAGTATTTAAATTTTTAAAAAATGTAATATGTTTCTAAGAACACGTAATATTTGCACAAATGTATATTTGTTGACCAGTACATTTCTACAGTGCTTTTATTGGATATTTTAACATTTTAAATTTTGTTCTTCATATTCAGCACTTTCCTGGTATTGATGAGGACCTGATATCATTCTGATTTGATTGTCATTAATACATGTCCAATTGCAAATATCTGCTCATGTTAATTCAGTAGCCAACTATGAAAGAAAGAAAGGTAGACCTATTCTTTAGCAACCTTTAACACTGGAGTTCTTTGTCCCGATCAGCATTACTCTGGACAACTGTCTCTTGTCTAATGGTAGAACCAGTCATAATTTTAAGTTCAAATATGAGGTCTGTGATTTAGCAGTCTTGGCCTTAATGTCATGACAAACTCCATTGTCCTCAAAGTGATGTTAAATCACGAGAAGCTTGTGACTTCTTTTACCTCGGAAAACAACGCGTTGCAGCGTCTCATTTTGCTCTCATTTGCCATTCATCGTTCAGCAGCTAATTATCATGAATTCCTCTGGTATTCATTGTAATAGCGCTAATTATAATGAAATTGTTTGGTATTCGCTATAATAGCACCAATCATAAAGCATTCATTTGACATTTATGAGGACATCACGTGTGTTTCCTCAGCTTACCAGCATAATTTAGCATCTGCAAAGCATTACTTAATAGAAACGTGAAGTCAAGCATTGCTCACTGTTTTTGGCAGGGTAAAGGGAACCTGAGAAAAATGATGTACCTGCTATCAGAACCAGGTTGGAAAAATTCCAATAAATTGTTTGGGAGTTAATTGGTTGGTTGACTTATCTGAGTTAATAGCAGGGGTGGAGGTGAAAGAAAAAAAAACTTTTACGAAATAATAGCCAACAATAAAGAAGAAAGGGAATCCTAAGCATATTTTCTTTTAAGAATGTATTGTTGTGTGATTATTATTATTATTTTGTATTAGAACAGATTTCCCTTGCTAACAGTTCAGGACAGCAACCAAAAACTACTCCTACCTCAATAAATATTGGACAATATATATTATGAAATATTCAAATTTGGCAGTATCACAGATGAATCAAAGAACCGCAAATGCCGCTAAGCATAACTATAGCACACTTCAAGAATTTTGGTTGTAACAACAGATTCATAGTAGGATTACAAATGAGCGATAACTGGTCCCTCATTTGTTGTAATAGTTGTCTGTACCTCTTTCAAGGACTTTGGTTCTGTTTTTGTGGTTGGTTTTATAGACTTGTTTGGGTCATATAGAGATGTTGTACTCTGACCTGAATAGCACAAGCTAGCCTGACCTCGTGAGATTAAGCAGGATCAGCCTTGGTTAGTGTTTGGATGGGAGACCACCAAAGTTCACAATGCAGAGACAGGCAATGGCAAACCACCTCTGCATGACTCTTGTTCTCACAGTCACTCCTCACTACAGTAAACGATAAAAGTGTGCCATCAATGTGGTATATTATAATTTTTGCCAAATGAAGAAATGTTACATAACACAAGAAACTCGCCCCCCCCCCCAAAAAGAAAAAACCACGTTGCTGTCAAGATGTTGATTCTGCAGTTCCATTCTCAGGATAATAACTTTGGCCATTTCTGAACTTTCCCCCACTTTATCAAGTCTACCAGCCCTGATATTTCCCCCACAGAATCTGATTATTTGGGTTTTTTTAGTAGCGATTGATAAGAAACAAGAGCAAATAGTTCTTTTGCGTTATTAAAAGTTGAATTTTACCAGAAGAACAAACATCAGTATTGTTGGGATATATATACATGCATAAATAGATAAATGCATATATAAATATCTATAGATGCAGCAAGGATTGGTGTAATAAATATCCTAATATACTAACCATTGGTACTTGCAGTTCATTTTGTAACCCATTATTTTCCGAAGGTGATCAAAAATTCATTCCTAATATTTGGGGGTAGGTCCAGCACTAGCAAAAATACATTCTGATCTTGTTGTATAACTCCAGAAGGAAAGTTGGGTGTTCCTTACAGACTGACAGAAGGGAAAATACTTAACCTGCTGCTGAGGTCAGTTGAACAGGCTTTACTATGGGGACACAAAAATGGCAGGAATTCATCTAGTCAGGACCTGTGCCAAATCCTTCCTTGGCAGGTGCCCAACTTTTTGGAATTCACACTCACCATCATTACTCATGAGTCCTTTGCTGTGAGCCTTCCAAAATCAGAATATAGGATATTTTTAGTTTTGTCGAAGGCTTTCACGGCCAGATTCAACTGGTTCTGGTGGGTTTTCCGGGCTGTGTGGCTGTAGTCTGGTGGATCTTGTTCCTAACATTTTGCCTGCATCTGTGGCTGGCATCTGTGGCTGGCATCTTCAGAGGAGTATCACAGAGGGAAGTCTGTTACACACTGTGTCCAGAGTGAAGGAAATGTTTGTGGTAAGCTCTGTGAATAGAAGGGAACTTACATCTGAGTGGACCATTTTAAGAGTAGTGGTCTAAGGGACCAAAAAAGCCTTGAAAAACATATTCCGAGCCTTCATTCCCCATTTTTGACACATACCCCAAAATGTCCTTCTTTTTCCTATTACTTTACCCTCAGTTGCTCTTGTTAATTAAAAAAACAACTTTTATCATTTTGTATTTTTTTATCCCATTCTTCCTCCAAAGAGTTTGCAATGAAATACCATATATACTCAAGTATAAGCTGACTTTTTCAGCACATTTTTATGCTGAAAAAGCCCCCCTCAATTTACACTCTATATACGGTAATTCCAAGATGGCAGCCAGAGCTGGGACTGCTGTGGGGATCCGGTAAGCATGTTGCTGCTTTTTTCCTAACTGAACAGAGAGCCACAAAAACAAGCTGTAAGGACAGCCTGCATAGCATTACAACTAGGTTGTGTGTGTGTATGTGTTAAAAGAAACCAAGTCATTTCTTTCGTAAGGGTTATTGGTGCGTAGCATTCTGGATGAATACAATTCTTCATGCAGTACTTTACTGCCAAATACTGATGTTGCTGAAGACAAAGACTTTCTTTGGAGCAAAGTTTATGTTGGCATGGCTATGAATCCCAGAATTATTCTACATTTGGAGGGAAACAGTGGTTCATTTGTGTTCCTAGAGTGCTGGAAAGCTGCTCATCCCTAATGAAAATTCTGTTAAGCAACTCTATCTCATCTTGCTCCCAAATCTTCTGTTTTTAGCTGCTGAGTTAAGATCAAAGGCTTATACTCGAGTCAATAAGTTTCCCAGTTTTTGTGGTAAAATTAGATGCCTCGGCTTATATTCGGGTTGGCTTATACTTGAGTATATACGGGGTACATCATTTCTCCCTTCTGCCATTTTATCTTCACAAAAACCAAGCAAGGTAGATAAGGATGAAAGAGTATGTGACTGGCCCGTCTGTCAGTGAGTTTCTGTGGCAGAGGTGGTGTTCAAACCTGGGTCTCCTGGATCCTAATCCAACACTGTAACCACTGTATTCCATTGGCTTTCATATGTTACAATTGTTATTGCATTTGCCATTTCTTTGTTATAATTGCTTGTTCCTATTATTACTTTGTTGGAGTTTTATGCCAGTCATATCCAATGTAACAGAAATAACTTTGCAAAATGTGTACATTTTAATTGTGGGGGCACAGGGTGGGGGGGCAGGGGGCAGGGTGGGGTGGGGCGGGGCAGGGCAGAATGGGATTGATAGCAGGAAGCAGAAAACAGTGGAAAGATAAAAACCTGGGAGTTCATTTCTCACAATGGGGAAAATAAATCTAAATGGGGCTATTCAGAACCTGCCAGCTTGCAAAATTCAGCTTCATTCCTAGCTCCACTTCAACTGCAGCATGATCAGAGGACATTAGGAAAATATAAATGTTGATGAAACATAACACCTCCAGACTTTATTCTGTTCTTATGATTTCCTGCAGATACTTACTTCCTGATACATGTGCAAAGTTCTTTACTATCTTTAACTCAATATATATTTTTATATCTGTGAAATCTGTCTCTTTTCAAAGATTTCCCAGTGGAATTCAAGAAAAGCTAGTAAGGACACGAGTGCCTAATTAAGACATCACATCATCCTCATATTAAAATGCAAATATCAAGACAAGAATAGCAGCCCCAGAAAAAGGGCAGGCCAGGAAACCAAGCTGCATTAAAAGGCAACGTGAATGGAAAACTTTTATCCTGCTCCCCATTTTTGGAAACCCCAACAGATAGAACCAAATGAACTTTATGGAGAAAGACATTCCAGAGTTAGGGGGCAACCAGTGAAAAAGCTCTGCTGTGTATGGAACCCAATCATGTGAGTTATATCAATATTGCAGAAGTGGTATAGTGGTTAAGAGCTGGTGGCCTCTAATCCGGTTAGCCGGGTTTGATTCCCCACTTCTCCACATGAGGAGTCTAGTGAACCAGATTTGTTTCCCTATTCCTACATTTCTGCTAGGTGTCCTTGGGCCAGCCACAGTTAGTTCAGAATTCTCTGAACCCCACCTACCTCACAAGGTGTCTGTTGTGGGGAGAGGGAGGGAAAGGAGTTTGTAAGCTGTCTTGAATATCCTTACAGGAGGGAAAGACAGGGAACAAATCTAAACTCCTTCTCCTCCTTCTCCTCTTCTATTTGTAAAATAGCTAGAGTAAAGGACCCTTGTGTTCATCGTTCTCTTGAGGCTGTGCTAGTGGACAGCTACTAAACCCACAGAACCAACAATGCTCAAACTACTAGGCTTAGGCTGATGGCCAACACTCAGTACCTTGATGGATGGATGGATGGATGGATGGATGGATGGATGGATGGATGGATGGATGGATGGATGGATGGATGGATGGATGGATGGATGGATGGATGGATGGATGGATGGATGGATGGATGGATGGATGGATGCATGGATGCATGGATGCATGGATGCATGGATGCATGGATGCATGGATGCATGGATGCATGGATGCATGGATGCATGGATGATGGATGATGGATGCATGGATGGATGCATGGATGCATGGACGGACGCATGGATGGATGGACGCATGGATGCATGGACGGATGCATGGATGCATGGACGGATGCATGGGTGGATGGGTGGATGGATGGATGGATGGATGGATGGATGGATGGATGGATGGATGGATGGATGGATGGATGGATGGATGGATGGATGGATGGATGGATGGATGGATGGATGGATGGATGGATGGATGGATGAGCTGAGGCCCAGGACTTTATTGAAGGTTTGGAGGGGTACTTGAATATGTTGGAATTTCTGAGGTGGGGGATTGAGGTCACCATAAACACAATGGTCTTTGGAAAATAGGAGATTGCTTATTTGTTTATTTACATTTTTAACATGTAACAACATGACACATTAAATGATACACAATTGCACAACAAGAGACAACCCACAGTAAAATATACACAGCAGTACAGAACGTATTCTCCAATAATTTATCTAAGTAACTTCGTGAGGTCATTTGTAGCAATGCTACTCTGTTGACTGCATAGAAAAACCCTCTTGAAGAATTCAATGTTGCATCATTTGTGGAAAGCCAGGAGAGTGGATGCCACAACGGAGTGAGTGCCACAAAGCAGTTATTGACTTTGTCCATTTGAAGACTAGCACCTGCAAAAGACTTTGCTTGGATGAACGAAGCTGTTGTGGTAGAGCATAAGGGGAGAGATGGCCTCACAGATATGAGGATCCAAGGTCATGAAGGGTTTTGTATGTGTAGCCAATACTTTAAATTGAGCCCAGTAACTTGATGGGCAGCCGGTAGAGTGACTGTAGAATGACAGCAATTTGCATGTTCCATACAGCCCCCAAATAGGAGCCAAGCTGCAGCATTCTGCACTGACTGAAGTTGCTGGATTGATTTTGAGGGGACATCAAGATAAAGTGCATTACAGTGGTCTATACTAAAGATGACAGTAGAATCATACACTTTAAAATTAAGATTAGCTCTACTACTGCTGGTAGATTGCAAGGCCGAGCTAAATCAATTGGGGACAGGGGTCTTCCTGCACTACTCAAGAAGCACCTGGGGCTTAATCCCCCCTGGTTATTCATCTGCCCAAGAGAAAATGGCCACTTTAGAAGGAGGTGACTGGCATTATACCCCACTGAAGTTTTTCCTTTCTCCAAACCTCAGCTTTCCTAGGCTTCACTTCCCAAATCTCCAGATAGTTCCCAGTCTGAAGCTGATAACCATATCTGATCTTCAGGTGACAGGGATTCATTCACCTGGAGAAAAGAGCTGCTTTGGAAATGTGGTTCCTGTGGCATTATATATCACTGGTCCCTCCCCTCACCACACCCCACTGTCTTCAGGCTCCGCCCTTCAGATCTCTAGGGATTTCCCAGGCAACCCTAGAAACAGGCTATATGCCAATGTCATATTCTTCCTTGATCAAAGGCAAGATGATTTGCTAAAAGAGAAGCTGACATCTATCCTGTTGTCCTGATGATATCATTGTATAGGAGTGGGGGTAGAGTAATGGAAACAGGTAATTACAAAGAACATGCTTTTTGGCCCATTAATACAAAGCTTTGGTTTGCACCTGTATGTATGTATGTATGTATGTATGTATGTATGTATGTATGTATGTATGTATGTATGTATGTATGTATTCATTCATTCATTCATTCATTCATTCATTCATTCATTCATTCATTCATTCATTCATTCATTCATTCATTCATTCATTCATTCATTCATTCATTCATTCGATTTTTATACCGCCCCATCCACAAGGGGCTCTGGCCGATGTACCACATAAAATCTCAATATCAAGCCAACACAGTTTTAAATATAATTGCTAAAACCTTTAAAAAAACAGCGATAAGAACAGTAAGAGGCGTCTGTCAAAACCCCATATTTAAAAATCCTCCCCAAGAGGGAGGGACGGCAAGTCCCATTAGGTAAAGAGGGGCCCAGATGTAAAGAGCCAAAAGAGGTGGGGGCACCTTCAGCGGCTGGTCCCTCCAAAGGCCCAGTTGAACAACTCCATCTTACAGACCCTGTGGAACTCACCAAGATCCCGCAGGGCCCGGACAGCTGGAGGAAGAGTGTTCCACCAGGCTGGGGCCAGAGCTGTAAAGGCCCTGGCCCGCGTGGAGGCCAGCCGCACCATTGAGGGGCCAGAGTTTGGATTTATACCCACTTTTCTCAACTGTAAGGAGTCTCAAAGTGGCTTACAAACTCCTTTCCTTCCTCTGTCCACAACCGGCACTTTGTGTGGTAGATGGGACTGAGAGAATTCTGAAAAACTGTGGCTGGCCCAAGAGGACCCAGCAGGTTTCATGTGTAGGAGTAGGGAAACAAATCCAATTCACCAGATAAGAGTCTGCCACCCAGTTCTCCAGATTAGAGTCTTCTGCTCTTAACCGCTACACCATGCTGACACTTGAGCCTTCTAATCTCTGTTATCTTTCCTTCCCAGTGAAAGATAATGAGACAAAAAGCTCTATGGTCAATCTATCCAATCAAAGGGACACTCACATACAGAGTCTCAGAATGATTAATAATGTTTAGAGCAGAAACATCTGTAACTCCCCCCCCCACACACACACACACAGAGCAAACTCCAATTAAAATTGCTGGAGCAAGGAAAAGGTACATACTTTGCATATATAATAGGGTTGAGGAAATGAGCTTATTTTATAGTGTTGGACATTTCACAGGGATTTTTTTTTTGCCATTGTAAAGTAAAATGTGTATCTACTAAAATCTCAATTCCTGAATAAGCTAAATATCACTTATCACAAGTAGAATCCAACTGTGGCATTAGTTTCAGGCAATGTTGAAATAGTTATATTCCCTAAGAATTTAATGACCGCGACTCTCATTTATGCACTTTTCCCCACTGATGCTCACCTTGATAACAGATCTCTACTTCCTTGGCTCTTGTCTTGGCTTAGGGCCATTATTTCTTAGACATGATTATCATAATCTATCTGGGATAAGGTGAGTCTGTCCTAGGAAGGGTGAGTTGATAGAGACTGCTTTCATCATGTCTCTTCCAAGGATGATAAAAAGAAGAAGAAGAGTTTGGATTTATACCCCCCTTTCTCTCCTGTAGGAGATTCAAAGGGGCTTACAATCTCCTTACCCTTCCCCCCTCACAATAAGCACCCTATGAGGCAGGTGGGGCTGAGAGAGCTCCGAAAAGCTGGGACTAGCCCAAGGTCACCCAGCTGGCATGGCATTATATATCAACACAAACTCCAGAAAAAGAGAAAGTCATAAGAGCAGCAGGTTGAATTTTCATAGAGTTGTTTATTTGTTCAAATCATCCATAGGCTACCTTTTCAATTACTCCAGGTAGCTAAACGAAACAATTCTATAACATCCAGTCTTGTGGGACAACTAATCAACTGTAATACAATCAACACAGTTGTATCTGATGATGGACAGTCAACCAGATGCCACCTGGGTGTGTTAGCCAATTGTTTGGAGGCTGTGATGGAATGAATGAATGAAAGAGAGCCAGTTGAAGTTAAATCCAACTAAGAAGAAGAAGAAGAGAAGAAGAAGAAGAGTTTGGATTTATATCCTCCCTTTCTCTCCTGTAGGAGACTCAAAGGGGCTTACAATCCCCTTGCCCTTCCCCCCTCACAACAAACACCCTGTGAGGTAGGTGGGGCTGAGAGAGCTCAGAAGAACTGTGACTAGCCCAAGGTCACCCAGCTGGCGTGTGTGGGAGTGCACAGGCTAATCTGAATTCCCCAGATAAGCCTCCACAGCTCAAGCGGCAGAGCGGGGAATCAAACCAGGTTCCTCCAGATTAGAATGCACCTGCTCTTAAAGAAGGAGGTCCTCCTGTGGCTGAGCCATGGGGAGACAGACAGGAGAATGTCATTTGCTGACTTTTGATGGGGTCCAGCTTGTGGCTGCTCATAACATCAAGAGCCTAGGCGTGTTCCTTGGTGCCTTCCTGATGAAGGAGCTGGAGGTTCAGGTGAATCATGCCATTTGAATGGCATTTTACAATCTTCAGTAGGCAAAGATCCATGCCACAGTCACCTCTAGACTGGAAAACTCACTCTTTAGAGAACTCGCTCTTTAGAGAAGATTCCTACTAGAAAGCAATTGGGAAGGACTAAGGCTCTGAAAAGCTGCTGTCCAATAATCGTAAAGGCCAAACAAGTGTGGTGCTGATAGAAAGGCTGTCAAATCATCCTGTAGTGTTTTCAAGGCAAAAGGTGTTCAGAGATAGCTTGCTATTGTCTGGCTCTGCATAGCAGCCCTGGATTTCCTCGGTGGTCTCTCATTGAAGTACAAACCAGGGTCGACCCTGCTTAGCTTCCAAGATCTGATGAGATCAAGCTGTCCTGAGCTATCCGGGTCAAGTCAGAAAAGAATTCATCATCAGAACTTGCTCTCTCTCTCTTGCTCCCTCTTTCACACACACAACACTCACTAAATGCTGGCACAGCCCTTTCGCACGAACAATTTTATCAAAAAACTGAACAGCGCTAGAAAAAAGCAACTCCTAAAATAACCTCTAGCCCATTCGTGTTTTTATCTAGCTGACAAAAGTATACTGAAATGACTAATATTGTTTTGCGATAGTCTCTCAACTTCAGCCTCCCCTTCCAACAAAGGCCATTTCAGAAAGATAAATAGCCTGTCTCCACAAAAAGATTCCCAATTCTGCACCACGCCTGCTCATAACAACAACAAAAAATTATCTCATGAAGTATTAGAAACCATGAGAACATTTCCTCACAAATTGCTGTATACCGGATTACTTTTTGTGTAGAGATGTGGAAAAACCATACGGCAGAATTGTATGGAGGTTATTATTTCGCTTATTGTTTCTTTTAAAGTGCATGCAATGAGCCCAGCATGTTTAATAAAAGTCGATGTAACCGAACATCACCTCCCTGCTTATGGTAATATCGCTCAGCACCTCAATATGTTGACCCTGATCGTGTTTCTTGTAAATATATTTCCTTTTTTAAAAATGAAAAATGACCGAAAGTTGTTGAATATGAAGTAGTTTTCTATCACCTTGTCTTACAGACAGTGAAGGGTTTAATGTATTGTTGAAAGCTTTCACTGCCGGAATCACTGGGGTGCTGTGTGGTTTTCGGGCTGTATGGCCGTGCTAGAACATAGCCATATGGCCTGGAAACCACACAGCACCCCCAGTGAAAGGTTTAGTTTTGTAATAGGGTTTAGTTTCCCAAGAAGGAGAGACATTAGGACTTACGATAGCTGGGAGCAGTAGTGGGATCCAAAAATTTTAATAACAGGTTCCCATGGGGGTGGGATTCAAACTGTGGCGTAGGGCCAATGGGGCTGGAAGTGAGGCCACGCAGCGGGAGCATGAATTGAGGGCATTCTGGGGCGGGGCATTCCCTGGGCAGGGCTGTGGCAGGGCCTTGGCAGCCATGCTGTGATCATGGGCGGGAAACGAATGCATGCAGGCACAGGCTGCCACGCACGTCGATGCACCTCCTGCTAGACTGCTTCAAGTTCTGCGCACTACTGCTGAGGAGCGGAGGAGGGGTATAACTGAGGCAAAAATCACGTGGCAAAATCACCAATTAGTAACCCCCTCTCGGCACACACAAATAATTAGCAACCTACTCTCGGTAACCTGTGAGAACCTGCTGGATCCCACCTCTGGCTGGGAGGCTCTCTGCTTCAGGGGAAGACTGAGGGGATTGAGACAGAACTCTGAGTCAGGGCTGCCAGTGAAAGCAACAACCCCCAGACAAGATTTCCCTTTACTCCTTCTTCACTTGTAATAATGGTCACTGGTTTCTATATCACTTGATCCATATAGAGACTTATTTGTTGTTATATTGGAGAAGCAAAGGCCCATGATGACTTTGTCTCAGACAAAGGCCCTTTTGGCACAAATCATGGAAAAATGTTTTGAAAATGTTTTCAGCCCCACTCACCCTATTACTATGACATACCCCCTCAAAATTATTCCTAGTTGCCATTTTGTGATTTTATCCCTTTTTTCTCCCTTTTTATTTGAGAATGTTGCTTCTTTGCTTCACAGCAGAGTGCTAAAATCCTCTGCACCGTGTCCATCCTTCAATGATTACCCCCTCCCCCCCAAAAAATAAAGAAACCTGCAAGACAAAAAAAACATGCACCAAAGAGAAAATTGTGCCAATGAAGAATTACAGGGAAGACAGAGAGGTTTGGGAAATGTCTTAAAGGGACCCCACACACGTTTTGAAAACATTTCAACGGAAGAATCATTTTAAAAGGGGATTCATTTAAAATGTTTTGGCATTGCCAATAAAACTTTTGGAGGTAAAAACGATCTGGGACCCCACAGAGGAAGTGTTTAATTTCCTGCCTCAAGCCATTTTAAAGTGTCTGTGCAGAAAGGACCAGTCTTTTATAAAACCTTTGGTTGCTGCTGCCTGTTCATGGGTACATAGTGATCAAATTGACTATGCCCATTGGACACTTTTTTATTTTCACTTACCTACACAGTAAGGCAAGAAACAGTGTTGATATTCCACTTCTAGACAGAACATGTGCATATTGTCAGGATACTGTTGAGACTCTCAAGCAGGGGTCCCCAAACTACGGCCCGGGGGCCAAATGTGGCCCCCTGAAGGCATTTATCCGGCCCGCCAGGCATGGCGGCGATGGCTCCATTCATGTGCAGTGGGGGCTCGAGGGAGAGGAGGAACCGGCCCCAACGGCTGTTGATTGCAGTTACATGAGGGCACCCCCAAATCTCCATGAATTTTCTGACCCAGAGTTGGAAACCTTACACGTGGCAACGCCTGCTCCGCCCTTCCCTCTCGGCTACTCCATGTGTGTTTGCTCTCAGGGTTTTCTGTTCCACCTCACCTCTCACTCCCATTGCTTGGCATCAAAGCCAGGCTGGCGAATCGGTCGCTTCGCTGGCTGCTAGGGAGGAAGGACCAGGAAGATACCTACTGTCGGGTTAGATGGAATGCTTCATTGGGAAAGGTCTGCGGGACAGTGATACCACGACCTCCCCAAGCAGCTCAGCTGGGGCCTACACTGTGTGACATACTTTGGTCACTGTTCTAAAAATAGACCATGACAGAAAGGTTGAAAGGTGAAATCAAACATTTTACAATCATTTGTGCTTAGGAATTTGTTCATTAGTTTTTTTTTTAGATCCGACCTCCAACAGTATGAGGGACCAGTGAACTGACCCCCCCTGTTTAAAAAAGTTTGGGGACCATGCACTCACAGAAGCATATTATTATGTTTTCTTGCCGAGCATCACGTTGCTAACTCTCCCCTACTTGTGTCCAGCTCTAGGGCAAGATAAAAAAAGTTGTTCAGAGCATACAAAGACTATTCACCTGTTGAACAATAGCGACAGCGGGATAACTGGAAAAACCATTGAATTTTTTTATTAGAAGTGCTCAACGAAAGACTTAGCGAGGCGCGATCACCTGCTGCTTAACACCAATCTTGGTAACATTGTCCAGTTTTATGTCTTGTTTTAATACCCGCTCTGTCCTGTATTTTGTTTTATTTTTACTGATATGCCTAATAAAGATCTGTTGAAGTTAAAGAAGCAGTGCTGACCCACACTGTTCCCATTTTCACGTGCAAAAATAAAGGATGCAATCGGCCACTTTCCAATAGCGGGGGTAATTGGACCGGATACATTCTTACCATCAGCACTATGTGGGGTGTATCTTTGTGTTCCAAAGGCTTTTTTCCAAGTAATTACGACATTCACAGTGGGAGAGAAGGCAAACAGGTTGAGAAAGAGAAATTTTTGTAGCACTTATTATCGTGACCGTAAGGGTGGGTTTAGAAGGGCAGGAGGTTAATAGCGAGCAGCTTCTGGTATCTCCGACCATTCTCCATTTGGGAGGATTCCTGTGTAGCAAATTAACTGGGTGACTAAAAGAAAGGTCACAGTTAAGGTCAGATGCTCATCTTATAATGGGGACCCACGGAAAGATTGTTATTGATATCTGACCCCCCACCCCCCGTTATCGCCCATTTATCTCAACTACACCCTCACTTAATTGTTTCAATGGGCATGGCTGGGGTGCTGATCCTGGCGGCATGTCGCCGGGCGGATACACTTGATGACTCCCTTGCCTTAGCTGATTATGAAATTAGCAAATGTAAGCTCCATTATAGGAGTTTACCACGGGTGATTTCTGTAATATTCTGACCAATCCTCCGGTATATGTCGTTCGGACTCCTTTTTCAGAAGAGCGTCAAGCCATCTCTTTCTTTATGCCAGAATCAATCATTTTATAACTCGTTCACAAATGTTGCTGTGCGGTTTTCAAGCGTAACTGATTTATAGAAGACAGGGAAGAGCAGGTCTACTTAAAATATGCTGAAACAATGGTCGTTCTCCTAAAATATCACCTCTACAACTATTACATCTAATGATGAGAAATGATGTGTGAAGGATTAAAAAAAACAATCGTAAGAATTATGCATTTGCAGAAACTGTGGGGAGGGGGATCTAATTTCCTCTCCTGTCGGTAAAAGGTTGGGAAGGGCGAGTCACTAAGCACAGTTCCAGGTACAAGGGAAAAAAATATCTACAGTGTTGCTAATGGGATGGATCCAGGTAAGGAATTTTCCATAACAATAGGTGTTTCTGCCAATTGAAACACGGCGTTTATCTCTTTGAAACGGTCGCTGCACTCCCAGAAATAGAATACACCAAGCGCACCTTATCCTGAATCGTCGGAAATCAATTGCCATTAAGTACTTGGTCCATCAAAATCAGTTCTATCTCCTCAGACTGGCAGCGGCTCTCTAACATGATTTGATTGTTAATGGAGATGCTTCCAAGGACTGAATTTGGAACTCTGCGATCTAAGCAGTAGCACCACCACCACTGATCGTTAATCCTATCCAGATGTTCTTCAGGAACGTTAGGAATGGCATGAGGGGCAAATTGGCAGTCTGCAATGGGAAGGGGACTGCTGTCAACATCTGACGGGCTGTCCGAAATAGGAGGTGGAACGACTGGCGTGTCAAAGCAAGCCTCTGCCCCCCCTCCGAGATGGCTTTCTGGAAGCATGAGGAGCAAAAAAAAAGACAGACCTCCCGCTGCCGGAAAATCTCACCGAAGCTTACAGGACGCCTTACTCTAGCCGAAGGCTCCAGCTGAAGAGCCCTGGGGCCCATAGAACCTGCCCCTCACGAAGATGTTTGTTTGGGATGCTAGTGCAGCCCTCCATACTAAGCCGGTCTTCACGGGGTTTCGTAAGGACTGGAAGTGAAGCCACCGTTTATCTACCCTCCTGCTGGGGAACCGCAGAAGTGTCAAAAGGCTGCGCTGCTCCCTCAAGCCCTTCCCCCTTTTGGATGGACTCTAAGACAGTGGTTCTCAATCTTCCTAATGCCGCAACCTTTTAATACAGTTCCTCATGTTGTGGTGACCCCCACCCATAAAATTGGTAGATATAAAATATAAAAAGACCGTTTTCGATGATGGTGCGGCTATGAAAGAGGTGGTGGAAGCCCCAAAAGGGTCAAACCCACAGGGTTGAGGCAGCTGCTCTAAGACACCACAAACAGCCGTCCTGAAGCACTTTAAATCCCGGGTCCGACGCAGCACTTTGGGAGCGTGCGAGGTATTTGCACTGCAAATGGAGTTCATAAAGTGATTTCAAATGGAGACCATCACCTATGTTCAGGACTCAAGCGTGGACCACGGGGTACGGTGAAGTATATGAAACTAGCATCTACAATTACAGTGGAGCTAAAAGATCACTGTTTTGTTATAGACTGTTTCACGGTAACAAAGATGTAGGTAACGTCTATGGCATTAGCCACCACTTTTGTGTAACCCAGGACATTGAATTTAAATTAATTTCTTTATTTGTATAATAAGGAACAATGCTCATAACATACAATAATATAATTCATGTTTGTATCCTCACATGGTGCTCTTTTTCATTTAAACATTAAACTAAACCTTATAACTTTCATTCCCAATAACTTTCAAAGGTGTATCCACATTCCTTACTCGGTAATTCCTTATAAATCCAAGTTCTTGCGGTGATGTAAAAGTTCAGTCATATTTGGTCTTTCCAATTCATTGGCAGGAGCGCTTCGCGCAGTGCTCTTGATTGCCTTCATCAGGTGCGTAGCTTCAACCAGAGAGTCAGCTACAGAAGGTGTAGTGGATCCACAACAGCTTCTTGGAAAGCGTTTATGCAGAACACCTCATGTACAAGTAAATGGCAAAGTGAGCACCGAGAGCAATTTTAGATGCGATCGTTCCTGCCAGCAATGAATTGAAGACTGCAATGACTGAATTTGTTATCTGATAATGAATTAGGTATTAATGAAAACTTCGTAGTAATTTCACGACATTTCAAAAAAAGTAGTTTCTTATGAACCATGAAGAAGTTACGCATGTTTTAGAATTTATTTACTTTACCTTTAAGGGAGACTGGTCCACATTACAAATTTTTGTCAGGTTACAAACTTGTGTCAGGTACAGAGAAAAAATGATTGGACTCCACCTAACTTCTATACAACATTTAATACATTTAACTTCTTTACAACATTTAATATATTTAACTTCTTTATAACATTTAATGACCTTTTCGCTCATGCTTGGCCCCATCGCAATTGTAGATTCCAATTCCATGTACTTCACCATACCCCATAGTCCATGCTTGAGTCCTGAACATAGGTGACAGTCTCCAGTTAGACCTACCTTTATGAACTTCATTATTGATTCTCTATCATCATAAACTAGATCTTTTTAAAAAGTATATCTCATATTCTCCATTTTTGCAGGCTCTTGAGAGAGTTCACAGTAATAAAAGAGCATAAAATGCACATCCTATACAAGGCAGCTATCAACAGAAAATCAATCACTAAAGTTTTAAATACAAAAGAATCCCTTAACAAACCAAACAAAAAACAGCAATAATAAAAGCAATCATCAACATTTAAAAACAGCATTTTGTAAAAGAAGTAACAAAAAAATTAGCATAAAAGCAGATATGAAATCAAACAGCATAAACATAGGGAGAGAAAAGGTCACAGAGATAACATGTGTTAAAAGCTTCAGGGAACAAAAATGCTTAGAGCTAGCATGTAAAACCCAGTAATGTAGGCAGACAGGCAAGCTTTGGGATGAGGATATTGCACAAGCTGGGTGCCACCACCTAGAAGCCCCCATCTCTAGTTGATGTCTGCCTTTCCTCTATGAAGTGGGCCATCAATAATAGTATTTGAGATGAAGACCTTACCTGTTGAACTGAGCTGCTTCCCCCCTTATGAGGAGAGGCTGCAGCGTTTGAGACTCTTTAGTTTGGAGAGGAGACGGCTGAGGGTTGTGGTTAGAGTCTACTCAAATTATGCATGGGGTAAAAAATATTTTGACAGAAGAAATTTTTTCTCTTTCACAATACACTAGAACCAGGGGCATACATTGAAAATGCTGGGGGAAATTAGATTTGGCAGAAACACTTCTTCACACAGCGTGTGATTGGTGTTGGAATATGCATGAGGAGGTGGTGATGGCCACTAACCTGGATAGCTTTAAAGGCAGGACAGATTTATGGGAGAATTCGATTTATAGTTTACCAATCTTGATCCTCTTTGATCTGAGATTGCAAATGCCTTAACAGACCAGGGTGCAGGTGAGGCTCACAGCGCGAAGGCTGCTCTCACCTCCTGTGAGCTCCCATGGCTGGTGTTGGGCCCTCGTGGCAGAGAGAGCTGGACTAGATGGACTCTGGTCTGATCCAGCTGGCTTATTCTTATGTTCTTATGTTCTTATGGTTTTCTGTGATGCCGTTAGCAGGAGTCCTTTTAGATAGGTTATTAATGGATCTGACTTACTGAAGATCTCAGATGGCAGGAATGATAAAATTTTCTCTGTGTTGTGCTTCACAGTTTCCTTTTTTTTAAGCTCGATGCCTTACGCTGAAGCTCTCCAGCTGTATTCTTATACAACCTTTAGAATTTTCCATTACCTTCTCTTAATTTAAAAAAATTATTTTGCAGGATGTGGATAACACGACAAATAGCACAATACCACAACCTTTCAAATTTAATATAATATTAATATAGGCAGAGCAGGATAATTTGTCCTCTTTTCTCTCTTGTTTAAAAGGCAGGCTGGGGAATGGGTGATTCTCTTCTGTTATGCTAATTCCCGTAATCTCAACAAGGGTCCACCATGAGATTCTCAGTTATGAAAAGAGTAACTGACTAGACAGCCCTTTACAGATGTCCTGCTATTCCTGCGTTCAAATGTGACATATATTTTCCTCATGCTAAAATTAAAGTCTCTGAAGGAAGAAGCATGGGAGTCACAAGTCTACACAAAAGAACTATAAAGGAAGAATCCAGTGTGAAAGTGGTGAATTAGGATTCATCAAGAGATTGAACACGATCTCTCCACCAGGCTTGTATAAGCACTTGGGTGCTACTTACTACAGCTGTGAACAATTTAGCTTTACCCACACTTTGGTGGTGGAAAGTGCCGTCAAGTCACAGCTGACTTATGGTGACTCTGTAAGCTTTTTGACATAGAGACATTCAGAGGTGGTTCAGCCACGACTTGGTGGCAAAAAAATATTTGTGTGTGTGTATATATATCCCCTTAATGAGGGGTCTTGGCACAGTGGTAGGGGCATGCAGAAGGTCCCAAATTCAGTCTCCAGCATCTCCAGTTAGACCAGGCAGTAAGTGATGTAACCAACCTCTGCCTGAAACCCTGGAGAGCCACTGCCTATCTGTGTAGAGCCAGCATGGTGTAGTGGTTAGAGTCACCACTCTGGAGCAGAGGTGGAGTTGCAATGGGAACATATGGGGTGGCTTGCCCTTGGTCCCGCCATTGCAGTCACATGTCGGGTGTAAAGATCTCAGTGGTGCTGAATCTCTTCACAGCCGTTTGGCCTTGACTGGGACTTTGGCGAGGCGTGGTCCAGAATCCACAGCGTAACCACACTGTTAAGAGGGGCTTATCTCTTAGAAGATGATGTCCCATGAGAATGGGACTGCAGAACACCAGGAGGGATGGGACAAAGGGGTTATAACCTGTATGGTCACAGAAGGCCCGGTATTCCTGTCATATACGTGTGTGGAAACAAGATGTCTGATGAAACGGTGTTTCACCCAAAAAAGCCTTTTATTTCTCGTTGGAATTCCTTACATTATGACAGGAATCAACGTTATTTTCTTTTAAAACTCAGTGGATCTCTGGGTGTTGCTGGCATGCAGAATTGAATATTCCTAGAAGCATGGAAAGCGGTAGCCCCATAGAGAGGTTCGAGCCTTCCCGCTATTCTGAGAACCAGCAGGGGAAGCGAGGTCACCGCTGGTGACTCTCTCCGATCTCGTTCCAGCATAGGTCTTCCCCTCGCCGTTGGGATGGGAATCTGGATCGACCTAATGGATTTGCCGCGAGCCGTTTAGGCTGTCTATGGATCGGCCTGTGGATGGATCTCTACCGTATGCATTGTGGATTTTTAGCTCCAGATGCAACTGTCTCAGAAGAGATGGATGCGACTGCGCTGCATGCGGCTTCACCAGAATTCGATTGAAGCGGTTCCGATACTGCCGAACCAGAACGCGTGGCACAGCACGGAACATCAAATCCAGTTGAAACGGGTGCTGTTGGTCAGGGACCGTTATTGGGAGAGGGTTTCGTGCGGTTCCTACAATCGGTTTTAGCCCGGGCGTGCTGCGATGTGCAAGAGAAGCCCGTGGAACGTCCGATTACCATCAGAGGGGAATCGAAGACTCCCATCAGATCTATTTCCCTCCGTCAAAGCTGGGGCGATAGAGTGGCCGAACTAACGCGATGCCGAGGCGTGGGACCGAGAAGCGCAGGCTCTGGGAGGAAGGCGAGCAGCACGAAAGTCGTGAATACCTGCAAAGGGACCACACGAGAACAACAAGCAGCCAGGGCGTCAGCAGTTAAACGGGCCAAGGTTGCGGCATTTTCCAGCAGAACTTATCGATTCATGACAAGGTCCTGGATCACTCCAAAGATGGACCTGGGCATGGTGAAAGCATTAGGGCCATCAAAGCGCTGGAAGCCCGAGCTGACTCGCGATACCATTCAGCGTGATGAACAAGCAAAACTGGATCGTGAAGCGATACCATGAGCACCAAGATGCCTTAACTTCGCAAAGAGATTGGCTGCCTTGGAACAGGAGCTGAAACTAGCGAGATCGATGACCGCGAACCCGAATTGATTGCTTACCACAGCTTAGCTTAGGCATACCACGGCCCTGCCGTAGGATTGGCGCTACAAGGCCCTACTTCGGTCCTCGGCTCCTGTAAAATCGCTTTCGCCGGGAGGAGACTGGCTGCTGAAATAAACATCTCTCCACCCGGCGAACCGGGCTGATACCGCTCTCCCAGCCGCCCAGCCAGTGCAACTATGCACAACCCCCCAGCGGGCTCAAGGCTGTTGGAAAGGAAAGGATGTTATAAAGGCCTCCCATCCCTGCCAGCGGTACGCCTCTAAACTCCCATACTTCATTTCTGCTTGGCATATGGGAGGAATTTGATGATCTATGCGTTCTGAAGCATTGAAAAAAAATCTCTGAGCTCGAGGTCCGTCTTGGATGCGGTGGCTGCTGACTGGTTTAATTGACTCTTCTGAATTACCAGCGGATGATACTGCGCACGGTGGCGCAGCTTTCTTCAAACCTTAAGTGCCGCTTCCAAGATCCGGATGCTGAGCGAAGCCGTTGACGCCATAAAGATCCCATTCAGCGAGGCGGCTCTTTTGCGAATTTGCCGAGGCCGATGCGGCTGACTACTAAACTTCCTCTGGCCTGAGCATGAAATGTGAATACTTCTTGAGGCTATAGATGCAAACCGAGCGGTACTCCTCATCCGCATTCAGCGCACCGTGCGGCTGGTGATTGATCTGGGTTCACAAGTGATGGCGGCCCGTCTGGATTGCAGCCGTGCGGGGGGGGGCGCCAATAGGGCATACGTTTAGCGAAACAACGTCCGGGATGCGCCCGTTTGGGATTAACTATGCCTCTATTGTGGCGGTCCTGGCCATCTGGCTGCCAACTGCCCAGAAACAGAAGCCCGCCCGTCGATTATACCGCGCTGCCAACCTCCGCGGAAGTCTGGTCCTCCCCAACTGGCTCGTCCAAAGACGCCATCGAGGACTTGGGGAAGTGGCGGTGTGCCTATCTTCAGCGCGGACGTGATTCTCGGTTGATTGAGTGAAGGCGTACCTATTCAAAGCCTCTTTAACCCGCCGCTTAAAACATACGTCATACAAAGCCTCCGCCCTCGTTGACTCTGGCTGCAACCGCTGTTTAATCACGACCACAGGTGGCTGAGGAGCTTAGCGAACCAAATTCCCTGGCGAGAAGCCCATCCGTTACCAAATGGATGGCAACCCTTTCGGGGGCTGAGTCAACCGATTCCAGGCACAACCCGTTTTCTCGTTGCTGACCATTGGGGAAAAAGATTAGTTAGTTCTTCCAGTAGCCAAACCTCCATTGTCTTGGGCATGCCAAAGCGGATTTATTTATTACGCAGGCCAGAACATCATTTTGGAAAGCGAATTATAGAGTCCGCACTGACCCCTGCGAGAGCATATGAAGTGGAAACTCCACCTCAAATGACGGTGAACCGTGGCCAAAGCATTGCACGTCGAGCTCTAAATACAAAATCCCAAGTTTATAAAGACGGCAGAGTGTTTCAGGAACAGGAATCGTCAGTTACCCAGCAGGGATACGATTACCAAAATCATCCTGTGAATCAACTGCCCAAAGGAATTTGGAATCTATCGCGCCAAATTGCGAAGAACACGTTGCGATAAAGGAATCATTTCATGGATTCAGCCGACAGAGCTACCAAACACCAATGCGCCCTGTTCTGTTTGTAAAAGAAAAAATGAAGCTCTTTGAGACTTTGTACCGATTACTGCGGTTAAATGCTGTTTTATATGTAGTATTTCGCGCGCAATCAAAGACCTCGCTGATACCACTGGAGCAGAATAGGGATCCCTAAGTTGGATTTGGGGCTTATTACAGGGTCAGAATTGCAAGAAGGCTATAGACACAACAGTTTAAT
Organism: Sphaerodactylus townsendi; assembly: GCF_021028975.2. Classification (NCBI taxonomy): domain Eukaryota; kingdom Metazoa; phylum Chordata; class Lepidosauria; order Squamata; family Sphaerodactylidae; genus Sphaerodactylus; species Sphaerodactylus townsendi. The sequence goes on from NC_059428.1 coordinate 21,165,424, forward strand.
ACCAAATTTGGACAATATGAATACTTAATAATGCCATTGGTTTGGCGGGCGCAGGGCTTTGGCTTATGTTGAAGTTTTAAAGATTTATTGTATAAAGGTGTAGTTGTGTACTTAGATGATGTTTTGATTTATTCACAAACTATAGAAGAAACTGAAACCCTGGTTAAGTAGGGTATTTTAGCGTTTGCTTGACAACTCTCTCGCCAGCGAAATTGTCAAAGTGCTGTTTTAATGTTCTCCATAGACTATTTAGGCTGTCGGATCTCACCGAAGGCTTATGGATCCTCGCGAAAGTAGGCGCTTGAGTACTCAATGGCCGGCCCCACCAACAGAAAGGTGCAGTCCTTCCTTGGCTTTTGCCAATTTCTCGTGATTTCATACTGGTACCAAACTAGCCCTTCCACTCACAGATCTTTTACCTACGCGCAAGGCTGCAAAGTTTCCAGACTTGGCGGAGCTCCCTCCTTGGTCTGCAGAATGTCGCGGCATTCAGCAATTGAAAGTCAACTTTCTACCGGGCCATTTTGAAACACCCGACTGACCTTCCTTTCGTAGTTCCGTTGGATGCATCGGACAAGGCTCGAGCAGCCACTCTTGCAGAAAAATAAAGATGGAAAACGTACGTATTGCTTACTTATCAAAAAGTTTCACAGCCTGAACTCAGGCGGACGTGGTGATAAAGGGCCTATGCGGCTATCAAAGTGGCTATGCCTGGCGTCCACTGGCAAGTAACCCTTTGCCCAGGTTTTGGTCGGATCATAGAATTTGGCGCCCTCTCCACCCCTCAAAATGTCAGCGAAGCAACTTCGTTGGGCTGGTTACTCCTTCTCCTTCACAGTTCATTTTTTCCTGGAAAAACTAATAATAAAGCCTGGCTGATCGCTGTCACCGTCTTCCGGGGCGGTTCTTCATTACGGAGATCAGCGCACCGTCTCTACCTCAACTGGGATTAGCTGTCACTTTCGTCGCCAGACCTCCCACATCTCCTCCCCTTAGCCCGTTCGAACATGATCTCCCCCTTCCTGCGAAGGGCTTCGAGGGCCGGGGCTCCACTTGTGAGCTTTCAAGCGGAGGAAGACCAGTACGCGGGATGGCGTTTGGAAGCGGGGTGTTAATCGTACCCTCTATGCGTGGCGGGTTCTCGAAGCTGCCACGATGCGGTAGGCTGGACATTTTGCTTCCGCAAAGCTACACCTGGCCATTAAGCCAGTTCTGGTGGCAGCCATCTTGCGCGGGTGCATTTAGGGCTTATATCGGGGATGCAGTCTTAATGCGGAAGCCAAGCCCGGCCGGGAAAACCCATGGCCTTCTAAAACCTCCCGATAAGCCTCCCGGCCCTGGGAGGTTATTTCAATGGATTTTATTGCAGTTTGCGAGCCAGGGAAACGCTGTTTTTTTATGGGTGGTGGTAGACCTGTTCTCCAAACTGGCACATTTCATCCCCTGCACCGCCATTCCCTCTCTGCTGACTGCCGTGGCGGTTGTTTATCCAACTATCCTGCTCGCCTACACTCCAGCCCTCAAGATTGTGGTGTCGACCATGAGCCCCAATTCATTTCCAAATTTTGGAAGGCTTTCCTGGACTTATTTAGGGAACCACCCGGTTGCATACTACGTTCAAAGTAGCGGTGGGTCAGAGGAAGGGCCGAACAGAACTCTAGAGCAGTATTTCACGTTGTTACGCACACTAACTACCATCAGACAATTGAGTGCGATTTAATTACATTTCGCAGATGCGTTTACAACAATGCCATTCACCTTAGCACACAGAAGACTCCGTACTGAGGTATTATTACGGTGGAACAACACACCACTGCCCCAACTGCTTACGGAGAAGAAACGTCGCCTGGAAGGTTCAATCAATGGATTTCATCCTGTGGCTGAGGGTGGAAGGCGGTCCCAGACTGCCTCTACAACAAGCCAAAAGGACTCTCAAAGTTTCCAGTAGGATAAACATGCATTCTGACTTTCCTTTACGTGTAGGGGGGCTTGGGTCTATTTGTCTACTAAGAACCTTAGAGACGCGTTCACAAATATTCAAAGCTAGGCAAGAAATTTGTGGGTCCGTTTGATTACAAAAAAAGTGATCAACAATGCACGATGTTACTTTTCTTTCGTTTAGAACTGCCCTAATTCCTTAAGTAATATCCATCCGATGCCTTTCATTCTAGTTTGCTCCAAGGAGGCTCCAGCTTTTCGATGCTCTGGTACGAATTCTCCCTCCGGAGAGAGACTCCCCGCCGACCATGATTGATGGCCACAAGCACTATGAAATTGATGCTATTCTGACGGATCGCTTTAATCATAGCTTACAGTATTTTAGTTTCTTAGGTGGGATATTCTTCCGGCCATAATCAATAAGTGTATTGGCGGAAAATGTCGATGCCCCTCCGCCGCATTTCTGCGCTTTTTTTCATTGTGCTGCCACTGAACCAGGAAGGTTTTTTTTTTCTTAGGAGAACTGAATGTAAAGATCTCAGGCTGGACCCTCATAACTACAGCGTTTGGCCTTGACTGAGTTTCCTGGCACGGGCGACGGGTCAGAATCCACAGCAACCACACTGTTAGAGGGCTTATCTCTTAGAGCGAGATGAGGGAATCGTGCACCATGAGAATGGGACTGGAAGGACAATCGGGAGGATGGGGCGAGGGTTATAACCTGTGGTCTTGGGCGGAAGCGTTGCAATAAATAGCCGTGTGTGTGAGCTTTCTAAGATGTCTGAATAAATGGTCTTTCACCCAAAAGCCTTTTATTTCTGCCTCGTTGGAATTCCTTACATCGGGGACGGGGGCATGTTGGGGCGTGTTGGGGCATTTTAGGGGCGGGGCAGGAGGGGGCATGCAGGAAGTTCATGCCCCGGGTGCAGTTCCCCCTCCGTCACTGCTCTGGAGAACCAGGTTTGATTCCCACTCCTCCGTACGAGTGGCCAACTCTGCTTTGGTGAACCGGATTGGTATGCCCATTCCTTCATATGAAACCTGCTGGGTGACCTTGGGCTAGTTCTCTCAGAATTCTCTCAGCTCCACTGACCTCACAAATGTCTGTTATAGGGTGGGGAAGGCAAGGCCATGATAAGCTGCTTTGAAACACCTTTCAGCAGAGAAAAGCCGGGTATAAAACCAACTCTTCTTTTTTTTCCAGGCGATATTGACTGATGGACCAGTGGCGTGATTCAGTAGAAGAGAGGCTGCAATGTTTGTGTGAAGCTCTGACTCACAAATGCTTATGCTGGGAAAAAATATTGTTAGTTTGTAAGGTACTGCTGAGATTTTTGCTTAAGAATACACTAGCTTTCTGTTATAGAATCTCAAGTATGATCCTTCACTTAGTATTAGTTCTGGTGTGTTTATGTAACCCCCATGCTCAGAATGGGTTGACCCAGTAAGGGGTGGAGACTCAAAGCAGCAGGAGGCTGCAGCAGAGCTCATGTAGTTTGGAGGAGACCAGGCTACCAGACTCGGACCTTGATTTCTATAAGCCCTTAACACCTTGTTAAGGTAACTGCAATGTTGTGGGGAACTACTGGGAAGGTAGTTGTTTGTTTTTGCTATGTTGTAAATGCTGGAGTTTATTGTTTCAGGGTTTTTGTGGTTGTAATGGGTGAGAGTTCTCCTGGAAACCTTCATCATGTTGAATCCTGTTCATGAAGCCCTTGGAGTCTTCAGGAGCCAACCCACTTTCAAAGAAGAATTGGACTTGGCAGTATCAGTAGACTGTAAATATAAGGACTTGAAAATGCAACCTGAACAGGACCTTGAAGTGTGATGTTAAATGTTGATGTTATATGTTAAGAAAGTAAACCATTTTGTTTTTAAAAATTGTTGTTGCAAACTCATTCCAAGTTCTGTCCCACAGAACCCACAAGCTGAGGTTACATTTACATAATGTGGTACTTGCCCAAGTCCATACAACACTAGGCATTCAACCCTGTGAAAACAACGGATTGGCAATTTTGGAACTTCAGCAATGGAATGTCATTATGAACTCAATGACCCACAAAGTGGAGATCTTTCTTCATAAATCCTTAAATGGTGGCATGAGGCTGATAAAGCCCAGAGGATTTCGTCAGTCTAGAAAGCAGGAGTTTCGTACATCCTTGTCAGTCGACTGGATGTTCATAAGGCCCCTTTTGCAAACAGCTCACTGTGCTTGCCATGTTCATTTAACATTCTGTGCCGAATCACCTCTTGCAACAAATGTAAGCGAAATCCTCAGGACAAATTGTCCCAAATACCTTGGCCCAGAAGATTTTTTTTTTGTCTTTAAATCTCTAAGCACAGAGGCTCGAGAGGGGAAATTCAATATTTTTCTCCATAACTAATTCTTGATTTAGAAGTACAATTAAGCCGTAAACTATGTTAAACTGCTGATTCTGCTTCTTCCTTAGCATCTGATATGTTGCCTTTATTATGTGGGGAAGCTATTGAGCTTTATTAATCAGCAAAGACTTGAGAAATCCCTCTTAGAGGAAGAAACAATTGAAAAAAAATCATTGAACTTTCAGGAAGACTTAGCACCCAATCAAAAAGCCTGCAGCAGTTTGGCCGTTGTCCTTGGCTTGCTGTAGCCAGCGCTTAGTGCTCTAGAGAGTGGAAGATGGCATCAAGTTTATCAGCAATGTGGCAGAACAGAGATCCCAGTGAGAAAGATTCAAGAGAGGGGCCATGGTCTAGTGGCGGAGCATCTGGTTTGCATGTAGAAGGTCACAGGTTCAATCCCAATCATTTCTGTTTTCAAGGATCAGGTAACATGCAATGCAAATGTAGCCTCTATCTGTGGGTTCTGTGGGGCAGAACTTGGAATGAGTTTGCAACAACAAATTTTAAAAACAAAATGGTTTACTTTCTTAACATATAACATCAACATTTAACATTACACTTCAAGGTCCTGTTCAGGTTGCATTTTCAAGTCCTTATATTTGCAGTCTACTGATACTGCCAAGTCCAATTCTTCTTTGCAAGTGGGTTGGCTCCTGAAGACTCCAAGGGCTTCATGAACAGGATTCAACATGATGAAGGTTTCCAGGAGAACTCTCACCCATTACAAACATTAAAAACCCTGAAACAATAAACTCCAATGTTTACAACATAGCAAAAATAAACAACTACCTTCCCACTAGTTCCCAACAACATTGCAGTTACCTTAACAAGGTGTTAAGGGCTTACGAGTCTGGTAGCCTTGTTTCTTCCAACCTACATGAGCTCTGCAGCCTTCTGCTACTTTGAGTCTCCACCCCTTTCTGGGTCAACCCATTCTGAGCATGGGGGTTACACAAACACCTCTGAGATCCTGGAATGCTGCTGGCACTGAGAGTAGATAACACTGACCAGTGCTCTGACTCAGTATAAATCAGCTTCATGTATTTGATGTCCAAGGGGAATAGTTGTGGCTCAATGGGAAAAGAGCTGCTTTGTTTGCAGAAACTCCCAGGTTCTGTTCCCACCATTTGTAGTTAAAAGGCTCAAGTAGCAGGTGGAGACTGGACAGCTGCTGCCAGCCTGATTAGACATTATTGACATTGATGGAACAATGTTCTGAGTCTATATTATTCTACCTAAAACCTGGCCTCTCAAGTCTCGATCCCCAAATCTCGATCCCCAAATCTCCAGGAATTTCGTAACCCAAAGTTGGAAGCCTTGCCGCCTATAAGGCATGGAATAAGAGTCAAAGGTCAAGAGCCCTTTGAATTTTGCCCTTCAGCTCATCCCCAAGGGCTCTTCTCTCTGGCTCAGTGGGATAGCGCCAAGGGAACGGCCAAGCTGAGCGTTGTACTTGCACCAGGCGCACGCCTTAGTCTGGCGAGGGCATTCTAGGGCATAGTGCCAAGGGTGTTCCTGTGGGTGTTTGCACAGGGCATGGCAGGAGCATGGCAGGGGTCAGGGTGCATGCACAGTTCCCCCTCACTCTGGCCCTGCCGTGGTTAATTTTCTGCAAGAACAGAATGGAAAATAACCAGCCCACGTTATGTTTGCCCAATCCCCCCCGGTCACTAGCAGGGGATGGGAATGGGGTAAGGCTTCCAGATTCAGATTGAGAAACTCCTAAAGATTTCGGGATAGAGTTTGGGGAGGACAGGAACATCAGTTGTACAATGACACAGACTGTACTCTCCAAAGCGTCTGTTTTTTTTTAAATCAAGGAACAGATCACTGCATTCTGGAGATGAGCTGTAATTGCAGGGGATCCCCAAGTCCCATGTGGAAGTGGGCATCCCTCCCTCACATGGACTGCAGTAGCTGCTAGCCAACTAGCAGTATCTCCCTTATCCTCTGCCTCCCTTATCCATCTCAGCCTGCTCTGCTTTTTCAACAGTCTCTTGCAGCTTTTCAGGCTACAAGCAAAGCAGAAATTCTCACAGCATGGGAGTTGGACCAGTCTGCCTGAATTAACCCAAAACGAGGAGCTGATCAAAGCAATCACATTGTAAAAACAAAAACCCTACCTCAAATGCACGATCAGCTATCAGATTAGGAATGCGATGCCCAAATAAGGTTGTTCGGAAGATCCCAACCTTGTCCGTCATATTGAAATGACATGGACAAAGGGGTAGATTAATCACAGCAATAAAAGATTATGAGATCAAGGTTATGTTTAAATGATATTGGAGCTGAGACATCATACAGAAAATGAAGATAGGGCCTGGAATTACAAAAGAGGGAGATAATCATGGCTGGGGAAAAGGCAATTAACAAAATAATAATAATGGAACAATCTTTTGATAACCTGACCGTCAGAAGCAATCATCTTGTTCTTGGGCATGTCTTAAAGTCAAGCTGAAAAAAAGCTTCATTTATAAAGGAAATCACCATCATGGGATAACGGTTAGGGAGCTGGAATATGATCTGGGAGATCCAGTTTCAGATTCTTTGCAGGGTGACCTTGAGTCAGTCGCTATGTCTGTCAGTCTGTCAGTCTAATCTACCTCACAGGGATATTGTGAGGATAAAACAGAGGAGAAACAGCTGGATAACAGTGTACTAACAAGGTACCACTACCAGCTCTGACTCAAGATTATCCAGTTAATTTGCACGTAGAAGTAAATTGACTCACTGCGCCAGGGATACTTTTCATGTGATCAAATGTACCAAGGAAGGAAGGAAGGAAGGAAGGAAGGAAGGAAGGAAGGAAGGAAGGAAGGAAGAAAGAAAGAAAGAAAGAAAGAAAGAAAGAAAGAAAGAAAGAGAAAGAAAGAAAGAAAGAAAGAAAGAAAGAAAGAAAGAAAGAAAGAAAGAAAGAAAGAAAGAAAGAAAGAAAGAAAGAAAGAAAGAAAGAAGAGAGGCAGGCAGCAGGGACCAGTTCACCTTGAGAAAATGGCTGCTTTGGAAGGTGGACTCTATGGCATTATCCCCTTCTGAAGTCTCTCTCCAGCCTTTCTTAGGCTCCACCAAATCTCCACGTATTTCCCAACCCCTAAGCTGGCAACCCTAATTGAAGGTGATGGGCTGCAAAGGAGTGCACTGCAAGACTCCTGACCACTCTGTATTTCGTTTTTAGGTGATTTTAAATGAATTGAGACGTACTATAGGATTTAAAACCAGCATGAGCCTAAAGCCTTTAGTAACACTCCTAATGTCAGTTTAAATGCAAACTGCTCAGGCTCTGCAGGCAGTCCTTTTGATGACTGAAGAGATGAAGAGAACCCAACTCTTTCATAACAGCTATCCTTTCAATTAAAGAGCTCTTTTTTTAAAAAAAAATCCTCTAACTGCAGAAAAGATGAAAGTCTAATGACCAGAGTCTTCTGCATACGTTGTTTTGTCTAGCGCTAATAGGGCCAAGCTTCCTATTGGTGTAATTGGGAGTAGCTCTTAGAGTCGTCCAATGATTTTCCCCACCAAAATTGTTTATTTAGAGTGTTTGTACAAAGATTATTTTTTTAAAAAAACTCTCAAATAACCCGTTTCAGGAGAGATAACATGGGGCAGCTTCACTTTAGGGGCAGAAGCTGTGCAAAGCCCCCCCCCCCCCGGAATGGGTTTGTTTCCTGTCCCCAGCCTGGGTTTATTGGCCCGTGTGGAGGGAGCCCATTATAAAAAGAACTTAGGTAGTTTCCCCACTTACCATCGACCACCCTTTGCTGCGTGCTACTCTCAGCGTGCGTCATTTTTGGCGCACTCCTGGAGAAACTTCATCTGCCGCTTGAGGAGGGCCAGGAATGACGCCAGCGTGCTGTGAGGGGCACAAGAGAGCGGCAGGGTCGGGCCAAGGCTGCCAGCGTTGTCGCCAGCCTCTGCAATTGGAGTGCCATGCGGAGACAATTCACACTACTTGGTGAGAGTAGCACGCAGCAGATGGTAAGTGGGGAAACGACCTTAATTAACTATGTACGTAAGTTAGAAACTGCATTAGAAGGAGCAGAACTGACTGACTGTTTCAGCTATGATGACTCTACTCATCAGCCCCTTACCTCTAGCACAGGCGTCCCCAACCTCCAGTTACCTCTGGACTTCTGACAACGCACGATGGTGCAGCCACAAAATGGCTGACAGCTTCCAAAAGAAAAAAAACCAGCTACAAATTATGGAAACAGGCAAAATAATACCAAACAAATTAAATATTTAACCAGAAACGATAGTGCTCGTTTTATAAGTGCCAGAAAGCAAATTAAAGTGAAAGAGCTAATTAAATAGCCACAAAACCACTGCCATCATTAAGCGACATACAAGATGCATACGTGGAAACATACGTTATAAAAACACACAAACAGAAATCAATAGCAAAAAAAATCCATCTGAAGAAAAAGGCAAGGCCTGGACACTAAGCCTCAACACAGTGACATCCTAATTCTTCTTACGCATCAAGAAGCCCAAATAGGTTCAGAATTCCCAGCACAATATGGACCAAAGTAAGTGGAATCATCAAAGACTGGAAGGCTGGCATCCCTCACACATGTTCATTGTAAAGTTCCAGCACATTCCACTGTACTGCAGCAATCCACCTGCAAACTGACCATAGTGTGGACAACTGCGGCCAACGCTTCTACTAGGCTTGACAATACTGCTCTAAGCTTTCTAGGCTTAACAGGTTTGCAATCCAAGGGCTGGCAGGCTAGGAGGGTGCAATTCCAGCATCCCCCCCCCCCACTCCACAGTGCTTCCCTGCAATATGGGAAGCCCCAAAAAGTTTTTTAAAAACCCCAAAAAACTCCAAAACAGAGAATAGAGATACGTCATGAAAATGGTGGCATATCTGTGCTAGTGGCTCCACCAGTGTACAAAGGCCAATCAGGAAGTGGAGGCTGATTAAGGTTGGTCCCACCCCCCTGCCCCATCCCCCAGCCGTGCTGGCATACCATTCTGCACAGGGCTGGAGCGAGGGGAAACTGCACCCGGGGCATGCGTGTGCCCCTGCCACAGCCACGGCCATCCCAGAACGTCCCCGGAATGCCCCAAAACACCCCTGCCACACCTCCACCATGCACCGGCCACACCCCCACACCAAGGCGTGCCCGGTGCAGAAGCATTAATTCCATCCCCTGGGTGCTACGCATCTGATTTTGCACCAGCGGGCCTGGGCGACAAGGGCAACACAAGGGCGACACAAGGGTGACAAGGGCAAAACTGAGTGCCAAGGCTGCCTGTGTGTGGCCGCCTGGATAAGTTGCCTTTCCACCAACACATTTGCCCATTGTGCCAGGAGAATGGGCACTCATGCCAGTGCCGGGATGCACCAGCTCCAGAGGAGTAATTGCCCCTTTCTGGATTGGACTGCCCAAAAAATTGTTTTATAGAGATCCAAAGTCCTCAAGGCATATGCTTTCATGGCCTGGCTTTTTGAAGGAGGGGTCTGAGGATTGCACCCCTACCTAGAAATGTCATCTCGGCAACTGCATGTCCCTTAAAGCATGTAGCCTGTTTACAAGTGACTCTGACCCCTTCAGCACATATAGAACAATGCACGTTCAATCCACTTTCACAATTGTTTGCACGTGGATTTTGCTATACAGCAAATTGAAAGTGGATTGGAAGTGCATTATTCTGCATGTGCGGAAGGGGCCTCTAAGTGACAGCACCAGCCATAGAACTCTGTAATCAGTCTTGTATGAAAAGTGAAGAATAGGGTGTCACGTCAAAAGCTTTATGTGTTCCTAGCAATCGAATCATATAAAAGGAAACGTCAAGTTAGAGAAACAAAATGTGCTGTCATTTAAGAAAGCCACCCAAAATCACACACATGATAAACAACATTGATGGAAGCAGCCACAAATAAAACAACTGCTCTATAGACATCAGCCAGAAACAGACTTGTCCCCTCCCCGCTGCCGCCCCCTCCTCCCCCCCTTGAGATGAAGAAGGGTAAATAAAGTCTACTCACTGGTCTATGCACTTATCCCATTTTCACCTCTAATAAATGGCTCTGGCAGGTAAGGTGTGCGCGCGTGTGTTCTGCAAAACCTCTTTGATCAGAATTGACAGCAATGCAAAATAAATGTATGCAGAGGAGGTAAAGTGTCTTTCAAACCCCTTTAAATGCTTGTGAAACACTGCGGGAAGTCTCCAGCCCTACAGGAGGAATCCGTCCATGCACATCAGTAATGCTGCTGAAAGGTACATCATCACCTAGTCTGAAAGATGGGATTTGTTCTATTTATAATGTCGGCTGTATGGCCAATGAAATGGCATTGCCCTAAACGGTCTCCTATGGCTTGAGATGCAAAGCAAGATTCTGAACATGCATAGTGGCTGTTTGAGATGCTTCATGTTTGGGAAATTTAATTTATATATTTGTTTTACTTCATTTCTCCCCAATGGGGACGCAGAGAAGCTAACTTTGTTCTCTCATCTGAGCAGGTTAGGCCAGTGAGGCAGTTTGGAGTGATAGTGTTTGATTGGCCCAAGGTCATTCAGCAAGCTTCCATTGCCAGCATCGGGATTTGATCCTCAGTCTTCCAGCTCCCAGAATGACTGTCTAACCTCTGTGCCACACTGGCCTTCTTGTAAGTGCATGTGCGAAATGTTCTTTAATGTTACCCTTTTGCTGAAACTCTTTTTGACCGTTATGAATTACATAGTCATGTTGTGAAGATTCTTTTTGCTTGGCAAATATCTTCTCTGTTTGGGCCCCTAGTCCCAGCGCACCTTTCAAGTGTGGCAGTTGCCCTCTCTCCCAGAGCTAAAACTTCCTTCTGTTACTAGGTATGGGTTTTTGTTTTGTTGTATTTTAAGGAGGAGGGGGTTGAATGTCTAAGCAGATCTCCATCATGGCTGGTGCAGAGAAATACAAATCACAGGGATTATACAATAAGGTACATTGATATAAGAAGAGTTTGGATTTATACACCCACCTCACAGGGTGTTTGTTGTGGGGGGTGGGAAGGGAAAGGAGCTTGTAAGCCCCATTGAGTCTCCTACAGGAAAGGGGGGTATAAATCCAAACTCCTCCTCCTCCTCCTCCTCCTCCTCTTCTTCTTCTTCTTCTTCTTCTTCTTCTCCTCCTGTTAAAAGGCTCAAAGGGGTTTACAAACTCCTTCTCTTCCTCTCCCAATAGCAGACATCTTGTTAGGTAGGTGGGGCTGAAAGAGTTCCAAAGAACTCTGACTAACTCAAGGTCACCCAGCAGGAATATAGGAGTGGGGAGTTATCTAGTTCACCAGATAAGAGCCCGCCACTCATTTGGAGGAGTGGGGAATCAAACTCAGTTCTCCAGATTAGAGTCTACCTGCTCTTAACTACTACACCACACTGGTGAGGGTGTTTGACTACTGCTAAAGAGACCTAGTTGGAATCCACACTCTGCCATGGAAGCTTGCTGGGTGACCTTTGGCCAGCTAAAGAGGATCCTTGTGTATGTCCAAATTTAGCACATGCAGTCTCCTACCAGTCTTGAGGGGTTTGACATTGTGAAAAATCCTTGTGAGTGCACTTAATATTGTCTTTTAGATATGAAAATGGACCCCTTGTGTGCTCAGTCTACTTTAGGAGAAATAACAATTGCTATCTTAGATTTCTGTACCAGCTCATTAAAAATATCTCTGTGCTGCTTTTCCCAAGTTCAAAGCCATTAGCAAAAATATGCGGAACACTGAATGAAACAAGCCAATATCATGAGAACAATTAAGAGAGTGAAAAAACATAATAATGCTTGTTGCATTTCATTCATGAAATAGCAACAATCTAATTATTTTAATGTGGCACACAGCAGGCTAAACACAGTACAATTGGTCTTTTTTTCAAGTCTGGAAAAGCTCTGTATCAACAATTCCAGGTCACACAGTACAGTGCAATCATAATCATTCTTATGTTCATAGAAATGGGGCTTTTTCCCCTTTCGATTTTAGCTCTTGGGGAAAAAAATGCTTATTGGGGGAAGAGTTGAAAGGCACATAAACTGAAAAATAATGGGGTTTAGGGGGAAAAAAACCCCTTCCAGCTTCAAAACCGGAGTCACAGATGATTGAAAGTCCAATAATATAAAGAAGATTAAACTTGGAAAAGAAAGCAAATAGAAAATCATATGAATAGTAACGAAACGGGTGTTCAATATATCTCCTTTACTGTAAACCTATTGAATTTTGATTTTTATCTCTCAATTCTATATGTAAAAGACAAGACAGGGAATTACACTGAGAAATAACCCTGTTGTAAGACGTTGTATAGCTAGCAGCATTTATTAATTCCATTGATGGTCTTTATACGCTTATTTGGATTTTCGCCCTATGTGTTTCCAGAGAACTGTCAAAAAAGGAAAGAGAAGCAGTAACAGGGAAAGACAAATGATACTCATGCCAGCAGTTGAATATAGTCTTTGGAACTTGGGGATGGGATAAAAGTCGAACTCAGAATGTCCACAGTGCAATTCTAAAGAAGCCAAAGGCTTTCAGGGTCAGATTAAATTGGCTGTTGTGGTTTTTCCAGGTTGTGCGGCTGTGGTCTGGTGGTTTTCGATCATAATGTTTTGTCCGCATCTATGACTGGCAACCCTTCCCCCCTCCGTCCCCCACCAGTGGCCAGGAGAGACTGGAAACCCTACCTAGGCTTCATTCCTTGGGAGGGGGAGCCCAACACATGCCCTTGGTTTTTGTCAGTACATTGTATTTTGGCTCCTGTCTACTCCCAAGTGCCTTTCCTCTGCCCACCCATGCCCTGAAGTGATTTTCCCTCCAAAAATTCTAACTATCACATATACTTTGCCTGAGCAGCCTTTTGGTCTGTTAGTGTTGTGATAGTGTTGTGATACAGTAGTGTGAATGTGGTGATTTTACTGTATTCTTCCACTTTGTATTTTCTAACTTTTATACTTATAACTAGTAAAAATGCTCTTCAGCTGCTCAGCTAGGGCAGAAAAAACACCCTGAGGGAACACAAAAATAAGCCCTTTCTATCAGAAAAAAAAAGGTTTTCCAACATTAAACGATGAATACAAGTAATTTTTTATTTACAGGAATAAGGAAAAATGATGTTGACAAAGGAATAAATATTACTAAACACGAATCTGACACTGGATGGTTACTATATACAAGATGTTTCAAATTTGGCTCAGGTGATTATCTTTGTGCTTCGAGATGTTACTTTCAATTTAATTTAAACATAAACACACCAGTATAGGTGACACAATAGTCAGTTTGCCTTTCTACTTGTTTGAAAGACCTTTCTTCAGCCCTCAGGAAAGTATTTCAAAACAATTGTTTTTATCCCCAAATGTTTTATTTAGAGCCTCAAAAAATCTTAAATTAATCCCCTTTTAAAATGATTCTCCAGCTGAAACATTTTGAAAACATCCTCAGTTGCTGTGCGCGATCTATTGATTATGTTTCCCATGCTTCTCTACTTCCTTGAACTTCCTCCACCTCGGCACCATTTTCTAAGCTCATTCATTCCCCCCTTACTTGTTTGCAGCATTTCTGTTGGTTTTTTTAAATGTTTGGGAAACCAATCTTCGAAGCACTGAGTATATGAGTAGTCAATCGCAGCTCAAGGCTTTGAAGCATTGAAGCATCAATTCAACACAAAACTCAAAAAAGGGGGGGAAATCATATAACGGCAGCAATTAATCATTTTGAGGGAGTGAATGTGGACCTACATCATTGTAAAGGGGAGGGAAGTGAAAATGTTTTTAGAAACATTGTAGACGATCTGTGCAGAAAGGGCCAGGATATAAAATAAAGCGTCTATCCTCTATTTAAATGATTCAGTCTTTATTAAGTAAAATATTTATATTCCGCCTTTCCTCATGCTTCAAGATGGCTTGTAATAATAGTTAAAAACAGTTTCGGCTTGAAATATTTTTTTAAAATTAAAAGCATACAAAGATGCAACACATATAACACAACCACGGAGGATAGCCCAAAGCTGCTATTAAAAGGATGATGAATCAAACGTGCAAACAAACGTTGCACAATGTTGTTGTGAACCGCCCTGAGCCCTCAGGGGGAGGGCGGTATACAAGACAGACAAACAAACAAACAAACAAACAAACAAACAAACAAATAAATAAATAAATAAATAATGTGTATGTGATTACCAAACCATACAGAGGCAGGAAGGTCCTTTATATTTGAAGAGAAGATAAAAAGAAGCTTGCTTTCTATTTGTGAGTTATGTAACTAACATACTGTGAGCAGTGGCATAGCGCCAATGGGACGGGGGAGGGTGGAGTGCCCCAGGTGTGCACTGGTGCATGAGCATGGCCAGGGCATGGTAGGGGAGTGGCAGGGGTGCAGGGCGGGCACATGCCCAGGGCACAGTTTTCCCTCGCTCCGTCCCTGACTGTGAGAGAATTCCAAACACAAGTTTAATTCTCAAAAAGTCCCAGAGAGAATCAGGTGATGGCCTCTGAAAACCCACCGAGTAAAGCAATCTTCAAAAGGCCCATGCTTTGGCTTGGTGTCAGATCCCCTGATTAATTTGGAAAGAGAGACATTTTAATATGTGCTGCAAGTTTTCATTGACAAATTGGATGCATTAATTACAGTCTGCTGTCCTTAGGTGTATGCAATATGTCACTGCAGTCCCAAATCCAATTGGCTACCTGACGCCATGCATTCAGAGCCCTCTGCGGAAAAAGTAACAATAACAGCTAAGCTATTTAGTAGATGTTCCATCCATCTATTTAGTAGATGGATGGAACAGGGAGAACTGAGACCCCTTCTGCACATGCAGAATAATGCATTTTCAATCCATTTTCAATGCACTTTGAAATTGTAGGGAATAGCAAAATCCATTTTCAAAACTATTGTGAAAATGGATTGAAAGTGCATCATTTTGCATGTGTGGAAAGGGTCTGCATTTATCTTACTCTCACCCCAAATCTGATAAAGGAAAATGTCATGCTTTAGTTTTTGAAGATCACTTTGTTTATGCAGTCCCATATGTGGGATCAGGGAGACAGGTGAGGAACTGTAATCTACTGAAGGGACACAAATCCTCAGCATCATGGCTGCTTTCCTCTACTGTGGAGTTATCATGTCCAGAAGCGTTTAGGATATTGTTTTCATCCACATATATAAGATTGCACACTTCCACTTCAGAGGTATCAGAATTCATGATTCTATAGACCTTTGCAACAATTATCCCAAGCTTCCCCCTGGGGTCTAATTTTTTCCTTCTTTTCATGGGAATCTGAGCATAGGCTCTTGCCCTAAAAGCTTTCATGCGTTTTAAGACAGGCGTCTTATTATGCCGTATTCAAATGAACTTTTCCCAATAGCCTTGCATAAACTCCTATTGTGGAGGTCAACAGCTGTATTTACAGCTTCTGTCCAACAGAGGTCAGGCTGCTCTGCCTGCATCAACAAGCGTGCAGTATCCATAACTGTCCTATTGAAACATTCAGCGAGTCCATTGTGTTGTGGTGTATATACCACTGATCTGACATTCTGTATGCCTTCATTCTCCTGAGCCCTTTGGGGATAGGGCGATATACTAAATTTAATCATCATCATCATCATCATCATCATCATCATCATCATCATCATCATCATCATCATCATCATCATCATTATACACATAACAACACAGCACAAGTGTCTGGAATTCATCTCTGAATATCGAGTCCTTCCCAAGGACCTAGGATATTAGAGGTATTTGCGTAGAATATGTGCAGTTCCTAGAAGTGCTGCTTTCTGCAGCAGGTGGACTGATGTTCTGTCCAAGTTCAGGCTTTCCAGATGTTTTTCAAGATTTCTTGGGATTCCTCCTAGAGCAATCAATTACCAGTAGGGATTACTGTTCTTTTTGCCACAATCGCTCAAACTTCAGTTTGTAGGTCCTTTTGTATTTTGTGATCTTTTCCAGTAAAGCTCTTTTGTCCTCTCTACTCCTGCTGTCAACTGGCATGCAGCAACATATTATTATTATTAGTTATTATTATTATTATTATTATTATTATTATTATTATTATTATTATATGCCATATATATATATATTATTATTGATACAAAAAACAGTTAGCACACAGCAAGCAAGATCAATATGCTGGATTTTGTATTACATCACACACCAGCCGGACACTTCCCAAGCATCTAGGACTGTGTGATGTATCGACGCATAATGCGTGCAGAGCTTCGAAAGTAGGGTGGCTTTTTTTGCAGCTGACATATATGGGTGATTTTGTCAGCAATCCAATTGTTTTTAAGTCGCCGCTTCAAGATCTTTATAGGAAACCGTGCACCCAGTGTACCGATCACCACTGGGACCACTCTTTACTGGTTTGTGCCAGAGTCTTTGTAGTTCAACTCCTTAAATCCTCGTGATCGTGTAAGTTTTTTCCAGTTGCTTCATCAATCCTGCTGTTCTACTCAGGAATTAGCACATCAACTATCCACACTTTCTTTTTTTCCAAGCACAATCGTGGAGTAGGGTTGTAGGGAGTATTGTAGTTCCAAAACTTTGTCAAAGTCTGGAATCTGGAAGTCCCAGCAGTAGTTTTAATGCGTGGTTCATTTTCAGTGACCCTTCTTTTCAGGCTCTTGTGTGTGATTCCACCAGTCTCGCCCTTGGCTCGTCACAGGCAGATGGTAGTAGTTGTAGGCACAAGTTCCAGTGAATCATCTTGAGCAACAGTATGATGTCTCTGTTTGTAGTCCGTCTGCTGATCTTCTTGCAGCAGCTTAAGTATGTGATCTATTGTTTCGTCTGCTTCCTTTGCAGAGTCTGCACTTGGGATCTGTAGTTGACTTCTTTCAATTCTGGCTTTGGTTATGGCGCTTGTCTCGAATTCGCTTGTTCTTGGGCTGCAAGAATCAAGCTTTCCTCAGTCTCCTTTTTCAAAGTTCCATTTGTGAGCCATGTAACCAGGTTTCCTTTTTTCCTTTTGTCAATTTTGTCCTCAATTTTTTCTAGGAACTGTCCATGGAGAGCCTCTTTTGCCAGTTTTCTCTTCTGGCTTTGCAGTGTATTTTTACGGTATTCACTCTTTGTCTTTTGCACTTTGAGCAGTTTTCTGCTGTTGACTTCCATCAATGTTGGTTCTTCACTGTTTTTTTCACATAATCTGCCACAGTGCATGTTTCTTCTTCTTCCAACCGCTTTGTTCTCCACTTGCAGAAGCCCTCTACCTCCTGATTTTCCTCTTCTGTAGGTAAAGTTCGTCAACATCACTTCACGCTGGGTGTAATGAGTAGTGGATTGTCATCAGCTTTGCTTTGTTTTTTCTGTCCAGATCATCCAGCTCTGCTTGCATCCAGTTCACAATTCCACAGCAGTGTATCTGATGACGGGTATGGCTCCAGGTGTTGATAGGCCTCTGGATCAGTATTCCCGCCTTCGCTTAATTCTGTTCTTCAAAATTTTTTTCTGGACCTCTTTGGACATATTCTCTGCTGACCACATTTTTTTCACATGTCCATGCTTTGATGTTGGGTTGTCCAGCTGTAGTATTCTGTGGTGCATTTGGTAGGATCTCAGGTTGATTGCACTTCTTATGAAGTTTCTTTTCCATTAGGCATCTTCTATGCCCTTACTGTCAGTAATTTTTCCTTTCTTCAATGCTGTACTGTGGCATATTTGTCCAAATAACTCTAACTCCATACTAATGTCATTGCTGAAGATTCTGACTGTAGTTGGTCAGTGATCTGGAATTTCAGTTTCTGATTTTCCAAGCAATAAAGCTTAATATCATCCATGTACAGCAAGTGGGAGATTTTTTTTGGTGAATTTCTTTTGCAGCTCTGATAGGAAATCCAGGTTTGTTTCCTTTGTAGAATTGTTTGACAGGTGGGATCATTGCAAATGGGATGAATGTAACAATGGTGACAGTGAGTCACCCTGGAAAAAATTTCTCCTCTTGATGCTGACAGTTCTGTAGCTTTGGTTGCCCACCAACAACTCAGTTTTCTCCAGTGCTCTCATTGCATTTTGCGAGTAAACTTGCTAATATTTTCACAAACCCCAATGACATCCATAGACATTTTTTGATGATCCAACTGGTGTGGCAGGAGTCTAATGCTTTTTTTGTAATCATCTAATCCACGTTGTATACAGGTTTGTTTTATGGCGGCTTTTGCAGTTCCCTCCAGTATCATTTCTTATCAATCAGAAGCTGATCTTTGGTGCCCTCTACTTCTCTCTTTTATTACCTTTCTTGTTCTCACTGGCAAAATGTTATTTATTGCCTCCAAGTAATCTTGGATTTGATCAGCAATTATGCCTCGTCGTAGCAGTTTCCAAGAACATTACTTCGTAGGCAAACACGTTATTGGCCCAGCTTCCTGCATATTGTCCCTTTGCTGAATCTTTCTGTATCAAATATGTTTCTTTCCAGTTACTATCCATTCACTGATGTTTCCCAGTTTGCAGCATTTCATTGAATTCATGTCGGCCATTTTGAGTGCAGGCTGGTAAGATATTTTGAGCCAAAATCCATGCAACTGATCAATATTGCCAGGGTGATGTCCAATTTTGACTTTCTTCACTCTTTTACTGGATCATTTCTGTTGTTATTTCCAAGTTTCATCATCTTGTTCTCTTGGAAAATTTCTTTCAAAAGCCTTTTATCCACCGGCAGCATTTTTTGTTGTAGCCTTTTTTTCTGTTTCCTGCTCTACAAATCTTTCCAGTAATCGTATTTCTGTAGGCTGCTTTTTTCTGGTTTTTTTCATCATTCTGCACAGCTGCCTGCTGATTCAGACTCTCCAGTAGAACCGCCTTTGATCAGATTTGAAAAAGTTGATTTTGTTTGTACTCGATGACTCTAGCTTCATATCAGTTTCAATTTTTTCTGGCCGTTGCTGTGGATTTGTTGCTCACAATTTCAAGTGCTTCTTCAATTTTTTCTTGTGTTCAGCCAGTATTTTTTAATCAGGTTATTCTTTATTTTGACATTTTTCAGTTTTTGTTCCTTCCATAAAGCCCTTCAGGGGATTGCTTCAGAATCTGATCAGAGGTTCTTGATTTTTAACTCCAACCTGATTTTCCATTTCCTTTGGTTTCCTTCCAGTCATTTTTTCTGCAATTTCCAGTTTTGGTATCCCCAATTCTTGTGTTACAATCACTGCTGTACTGTGGTATGCAAGCTGATTAGTTTCTTCCATTGATGTTATCTGGATAGTTAAGTGCAGCATTCAAGCATCTTCCATTAGAGTGTTTCAGATGTTTTCTTTTGCAATTGTTTTCTAATGTTGGCAGTCTTTGCCTTTCTCTCTTCCTTTGATGCAGCATAGGTCGCAAAATTTTCTCTTTAAGTTCTTTTTTGTTGTCTTTGTGGTCAATGTGCCAGGTGTACGTAAAATGATTCACAGGTTTTCTAAGTAAAAATTCTGCATTTTCCTCTGGCTCTAAATGTTCAGTGGACTCCAGATATTGTTAGAACTCCTACAATTGTCTCCCGCCAGTTGCCTGTTCTACTGTTTCATGTGATTTTTTCCGTGATTTCTTCAAGTCTGAATTTCCACTGGAACACCTTGTTCCTGGTTATGAATCGCTTCTGGCCAGCAAGTCTCAGTTCAGTTAAAGCTGAATCTGGATATCTCGAAGTTTCCACAGCCGGTACATCCGCTTTTGGCAGCCACGCTTTTGGGGTTCCGGATTTTATGCAGGCATGTTCATGACAGTTCGATTCCTCTTGACATTGAAAATTTCTGCCGCCAGTAGTTGTTTTGCTTCCAGTTGCCCTGCAGGCCTATGCCCTGGTTGCTCAGCAATGGGTCCTGGTTCCTGTAGCCCAATTTGTCGACGGATGCTCCAGGTTCACCAGCAATCTTCGCCAAGGTCCTTATTATCCTGGGCGTATCAATGCTTTCGTATATAGACTTCTTTTGAGTTTGTTTCACCATATTTTAATGGGTTGGGTGCACTTAGTCCTTCTCCTCAATTGAGACCACTCTGGCATGGTTGAACCTGCCGGTAGTTTGCACTACCGCCAGCACAGCTCTCAAACATCATATGTTAGTTAAGCCCCTCGCTAAATTACAAGGTATGCACCTCGTGGGGAATAGCGATGATGATGATGATGATGATGATGATGATGATGATGATGATGATGATGATGATGATGATGATGATGATGATGATGATTGGAACTCACTGCTACTGTATTCAGTTCCACTATCCATCTACAAAATCTGTGGAGCTTTCCCAAACTTGTTTCTGACTACTGCCACATAGCTCTTGAATTTCTCAGGCACCTGGTCTTTAGACTTGATCAGGCAAACATAAGCAAAACAACTGACCCTATCAATGAACATCAGTACATGCATAGCACCACCTAGAGGAGGTGCTAGAGATCCTATCAAGTCACTTCAGGACTTAGGTTTGCCCTGTCTCATACCACTTGGAGTGGCTGGGTGCAGCTGAGTTTGCTTTAACACAAATGTCACATCTCTGCTTGCTTTTGCTACATTCAATCAACTTCATACCACAGGCCAAAACATGCTTTCTAACAGAGTCCATATGCCTATGACCAAGCGTGAATGCCAGACATAGAGGCAGTTTGTGTGGGAGCTTTTCTCTCACATGAAAACTTCACTTTTACAGTTCCCAACATCTTACTAATAAAAGTAGGGTCTGCATTTATCTGCCCAATACTCACCTCCAATTTCATCATCAAAAAATCTGCATGATTTCTTATTAATCACAATCTCATTTCCAGCATTCAAAGGTTTAAGTACAGAACTCAGATTTTCAGGAGCATCGGGCACATATAGGGTCTCAAGCAAGTTGTGTTCAACCATTTTACTAGAAACACTTAATACATGAAATTTCACGGTGCCTTTTCCAAGCACTTTAAAAGAATCACCATTCGCTTGTACCAAAGTTTCATTGCATGCTTCAGTCTCAACAAAATATCTCTTATGGTTAACAACATGGTTTGTATCCAGCAAAAAGTAATTTTCCTTGCTATTACATTCTTTACTTGCAATCACATATGCTCTTTTGTTCTTAGATTTGGGGAAATTCCCTCTCCTTCTTTCTTGTCTTTCAGCCAAGCTGTTGAGAGAACTTCCTCTGTGATTAACAGTCCATCCTTGGTGGATATACATTATCAGCAGAGTTTTGCAGATACCAGTTAAGACCCAGATACTAGTGAGTTGCATATTATAAAAGTTTGTTTGCTAAAAGGGTAGGGTAACATGGAGATAAAACAATACTGAACAGTTTGACATTTACAGTTTTCTCAGCACTGACTATGGCCCCTTCTGCAGATGCAGAATAATTCACTTTCAATCCACTTTCAATGCACTTTGAAGCTGGATTTTACTGTGCGGAATAGCAAGATCCACTTTCAAACAATTGTGAAAGTGGATTGAATGTGCATTATTCTGCATGTGCGGAAGAGGCCTATGACTTGAGAACAAAGCAAACAAGTTAACTTTTTAACTTCAGGCATATGTAATCACAAACATGTAAGCAATGGCTATTCAAACTGGCCAATAGCTAATCAATAGATCAGCTCATCCTGTTTACACACACACAGGTAGTTAATGCTTTCATGAGTTGTGACAGACACTTGCAAATACCAACAATAATGGCCCATCCACTGGGATATTTGCTCCTTATGCTGGTGGAGTGAGTACTTGTGTCAATGTAGCCCTTTCAACTGCTTCCAAGGCTCCATTCACACAAATACACCCTTTGGATTGCACTCTCAGTATTCTTCCTATGGTAGTCATTCTCTGTTGCTCCAACTATCCATTCTCAAAATTCTCATCTCATGAGGTTAGTAGGCCAGTCTGCTCATCATCCCACTATACCCCATATCCTTTTCCCATTTATTTTTTTATTTGGTAAATTGAGATCCTCAAAACTGTATGATGTTTGTATATTTTTCCATGAACTTATTTATTTAGCTGCTGATTAAGAAGAAGAGTTTCAATTTATGCCCCACCCCCCTTTCTCTCCAGTAGGGAGACTCAAAGTGGGAGGGGAAGGGAAAGAAATTTGTAAGCCACGAGTCTTCTTACAGGAGAGAAAAGTGGGGTATAAATTCAAACTTCTTCTTCTTCTTCTTCTTCTTCTTCTTCTTCTTCTTCTTCTTCTTCTTCTTCTTCTTCTTCTTCTTCTTCTTCTTCTTCTTCTTCTTCTTTGCAGTGGTGTAGTGGCTAAGAGCAGATGCACTCTGATCTGGAGGAACCGGGTTTGCTTCCCAGCTCTGCCGCTTGAGTTGTGGAGGCTTATCTGGGGAATTCAGATTAGCCTATGCACTCCCACACATGCCAGCTGGGTGACCTTGGGCTAGTCACAGCCTCTCGGAGCTCTCTCAGCCCCACCCACCTCACAGGGTGTTTGTTGTGAGGGGGGAAGGGCAAGGAGATTGTAAGCCCCTTTGAGTCTTCTACAGAAAAGAAAGGGGGGATATAAATCCAAACTCTTATTCTGCTTCTTCCAGACTCCTTTCCCTTCCTTTCCCCACAACAGACACCTTTGTGAGGTGGGTGGGACTGAGAGAGTTCTGAGTGAACCATGACAAGCCAAAGGTCACCCAGCAGGAACGTAAGAGTGGGGAATCAAACCTGGTTCTCCAGATTAGAGTCCACTGCTCTTAACCAACTACACCATGCTGGCTCTCACTGTTGGTAAGCATGTGTAGATACTGCAAGCAATGCAGTGTCAGAGAACTGACTATAATTTACTGATTGCAAACAAATCAATTTAAAAAATCCCCTGTAATAAAAATATAGCTTTTCTTAAAGGCACAGGATTAATACAATTAGAAAAAAATATATCATAAACATGCATTGGAAGAATAAAGAGAAACCCACCCTTTTCAGTGTGGCTGAAAAGAACACAAGAACATAAGAACCTAAGAACATAAGCATCACATAGACCCGACTTTCCTCTTTCACCAGCTTTCAGAATCCACTGGCAACAGGTGTTCATTCATTTAATGAGTCCAATATTCTCTCCAGAAAGGGAAGCTTAGCACTCATGTATAATTGTCCTTGCTGTGCTGGAGATGGTTCAGCAGTGTATGCTGGAGGGTACAGCTTTAGAAAATTCAGCAGTGACATGCCCAAACATTGGCCTGCCTTTCTACCATTCCTGCCAGTGCCCTGGCTGTAAGTATTGGTTTACATACTAGAGCTGTCCAGCAGATAAGCTGGTACCATCTGGATAGGCTTGTCACGAGAAATATCACAGGAAAACTGCTGCCAGTCCAGAGGGCCATGAGCATTATGACTTACATGGTTCACACATTTTTTCCCCTGTGGTGTGTAGTTAAAACCATTCTTAGCATAACATCCATTTCACTTGCTCCTTTTTTGAGTTACGACGTTCCTGCTGTTGCGTTTATCAGTCCAATTGTACCAGTTGCTCCCCCATGTGCTCCCCATGATTTTTTTGGTCAAGAACAGAACATCTTAAGGCCAAACAAGACATTATTTGTTTCCATGGGGACTTTTAGGCATATGTGACTGCCAGTATCCCATGGGAATTCCTACTGAAATGGTGTTATTTGCCCCCGCCCAGCTGTTGTGAGTTGGAAAAGTGGGTGAAGGGAGGGAGGAGTCCCTCCCACTTACAGCATGTTCTGACCAGAATTGGGACCATGTGGTAATTTTGGTGTGAGTTGCCACCAAGGACTGGCAGCTGGTGTATGTGATGGCCAGGTTGTTTCTCAGCTCCTCACCCAACCTGCCACAACTTCCAGTTGCAGTGACTGAGCTGATTTTAGTTACGGTGTGGGTTGTGAGTAGTCAGTAAGGCAATGTTAACAAACAACTCAGTTGGATTACATGCTGCTATTCCAGAGAAAACCAAAGGGAGATAGAATAGGATTCTGAAAAAATTAGAACATAAGAACATAAGAACTAGCCTGCTGGATCAGACCAGAGTCCATCTAGTCCAGCACTCTGCTACTCGCAGTGGCCCACCAGGTGCCTTTGGGAGCTCACGTGCAGGATGTGAAAGCAATGGCCTTCTGCTGCTGCTGCTCCTAAGCACCTGGTCTGCTAAGGTATTTGCAATCTGAGATCAAGGAGAGGACCTGGAAGATTGCAAGTGCATAGATCTAATTCTCCCTCCATCAATCTGTCTGCCCTTTTTAAAGCTACATATCCAGGTTAGTATGGGCCATCACCACCTCCTGTGGCAGCATATACCTGAACACCAATCACATCACAGGTGAAGAAGTGTTTACTTTTATTAGTCCCAATTCTTCCCCACTCGCTACAAGATTTCTATGTTCTGGGAACGCCCTCTGGTTCTAGCCAGGAGAAAGAGAGGGCTGGCCCTCTGTCTTTCCCATCCCCTGGAGTGATTCACACCAACACCTTCCTTTCATAACATCAAAAATAAGTGTATTCTTTAAAAGGGCCAATGTTTAGTGGTTTGGTGGATAAAGCAAGGAATATAAAAAGTTATCGGTTATTTACAGCAAGGGAAAGCAGAAGCTCTGCTTTAGAACGGCTACAATTTCACCAAGAACTGACAGGCTATTTCTACCCCAGAGAGAGAGAGAGAGAGAGAATTGGAACTTCTCCTGAAACCCAAGCATCTCAGTCTAATAAAACAACATTAGTTTGTCTCTAGTGATATCTCCCCCAATATCTTCACTAGTCACTAACCTACTATAACCCTAAGGTAACACAGGATATCTGCTGTATTTCTGCCTCGACATCGGCCCCTGACCCATATGTACTTATACTGTAGATTTCTGAGTTGTTTTCCTTTGCCACATGAAGCCTAAATAACTAATCTCATGGTAGTCTTTGCTGTTTCTCTGTCCCATCCCTAAGCACTGTCTGAGGCAACAGCAGACTTTCCCTCCACTTAACTCTCTTCCCACCTCTCCTGGAAGTTCCACAGTTTCTCATTGACTTAGGTTGCTGAGTATCTGCATATTTCCCATGAAGGTATGGATTTTCTGTGATGCCTGGAGGACATCTACGGAGGCCATTCATCACAGTACGTGGTTACCAGAACATGTGGAAGGCATATTAAAAAGCATCATGTCTAGTTTCAACCTAAATCTTAGAGGAAGTTTCATTCTGGTTCCAAGACATCAAGAGTAGAATATGAATATTCTGTTGTGGTTAAAGAAGAAGAAGAAGAAGAAGAAGAAGAAGAAGAAGAAGAAGAAGAAGAAGAAGAAGAAGAAGAAGAAGAAGAAGAAGAAGAAGAAGAAGAAGAAGAAGGAGGAGGAGGAGGAGGAGGAGGAGGAGGTGGAGGAGTTTGGATTTATATCCCCCCTTTCTCGCCTGCAGGAGACTCAAAGGGGCTTACAATCTCCTTGCCCTTCCCCCCTCACAACAAACACCCTGTGAGGTAGGTGGGGCTGAGAGAGCTCTGAGAAGCTGTGACTAGCCCAAGATCACCCAGCTGGCGTGTGTGGGAGTGTACAGGCTAATCTGAATTCCCCAGATAAGCCTCCACAGCTCAGGCGGCAGAACTGGGAATCAAACCCGGTTCCTCCAGATTAGATACACGAGCTCTTAACCTCCTATGCCACTAGAAGACGAAGATCTGGAAGTCTCCAGGTTTGAATCCCCACTGTGCCACTGAAGGATCCTGCATGACCCTAGGCCAGCCACACTTTTGCAGCCTGTCCAACCTTACAGAGTTGTTGTAAGGATGAAATGAAACAGAAGAAAATGATGTTAAGTCACACTGTGTCCCCACTGTGGAGAAAAACTAGGTTGTACATTAACAATTCCTTAGTTGGCACAGAAATATTTTAGATTATGTATACTGTGCCTGTATCACAACAGTCCCCTTCATGGTATCTTCACCATTTGCAGATTGAAAGTGTTGTACACCAGCCTGAGTTTCTGAGGAAACGTATAATTGCAGACCTGAATAATAATTGTTAAAACAAGTTAATATTGGTTTATATTTAAATGGAAATAATTATAAAAGATCCAATTGTTTGAATTTAATTATTTCCTATATATGACCGCAGCAGCAGAACATTAAAGAGCTTTTTTAAATTAAAAAAAACATATGACGCTTAAATTCTCTTACAGTACTTGCTAGAGGTCATATTTTCTATTTAGAGATAAGGCCCTTAGGAGGAACGTCAGTTGCAAAAAAAAACTTGTCAGGTCATGATTTTTGGTTCCGAGGTTGGGAAATATTTTACGGCCTTCAGTAGGAATAAATTCAAAATATTGAAATGCAAGTCGTTCCGTATTATCGATCATATGATATATAATGTATTCTTTCCACTTTTTAATGGGCAGAGCTATAATGAAAGCGGATTAAGTCTGCCCATTGCTTTATAATGTATTTATAGATGCCCACAGAGGGACGGACAAGCTGATCGGTGAGGTTCCATTTCATACAGCACAATTAGAGCACACATTTCTGTTCGCAGGCAGATGGTACGGAAGAAGATTTGGGGTCCCTTCCAGATGTTAATATTAGAATTTCATGGGACTTCCTTACAAGTAAACATGTACAGGATTAAACTTCTTCCCAGCTGCTCTTCTAAACAAATGTGGGGAGCGAGTTCCGTTGGTAAGACTGTTTTATGTGCCATTAAATCAGTTCCATTGTAAGTCTGATAGCTAGTTCCTTGATGCTAGTTCCATAAATTAAGAACCCCCCTCCAAGGATATCAGTATTTTATTGTGTGTGGGTAAAGTGACATCAAGACACAGCTGATTTATGGGTTTTCAAGACAAGGGACATTATGGGGTGGTTTGGCATTGCCGGCCTCTGCATGGCCTGAGAGATTTCTGAGAGAACTGTGACTGACCCAAGGTCATCCACCAGGCTTCATATGGAGAAACAGGGACTTTAACCTGTTTTTTCCCCCATCAGAGTCTGCTGCTGTTAACCTCTACACCACACTGGCTCTTTAAAGTGCTGTCAAGTTGCAGCTGGCTTATGGCAACCCATTATGGGATTTTTCAAGGCAAGAGACTAAGACTGTGGTTCTCAACTTTCCTAATGCTGCAACCCTTTAATACGGAATGAGCCTAACAATAGTGGCTTGCCATTGCCTTCCTCTGCATAACAAACCTGGTATTCTTTGGTGGTCTCCCATACAAGTACCATTCAGGTCCAAACAGAAGGGAGTTTGTAAGCTCCTTTGAGTCTCCTTACAGAAGAGAAATGTGGGGATATAAATCCAAAATCTTCTTCTTTTTCTTCTATGATGGCCTACTGGGACAAATTAGGACATTGGTCTTTTTACTAAGAGTAAAGTTTGTTGTGTTCAATCCAATCTACTTATGATTCAACATGCATTCAAACTGAAGATCTGCTATCCAGTTAAGCTACTAGCCACAACAGGCATTTTATCCATTTTTAGTCATGATGGCATTTTTTTCTTGCTAAACCACCAACCCACACACCTTGTCTGGGCTGTCTCTGGTCTATCCTCTTTGGGAATAAATGCCATTGAATACAATGAGATTGATTTCATAGAATTATAAAATCAAACAAAAGTCGGAAAAGGCCAAAAGACCCTCCAGTCCAACCCCCTTCATTATGCAGGATGACCTAAAGCATCCCTGACAAATAATTGTCCAATTGAGGTGCTGTGTGGTTTCCGGGCTGTATGGCCATGTTCTAGCAGCATTCTCTCCTGACATTTCGCCTGCATCTGTGGCTGGCATCTTCAGAGGATCTGAATTGTCCAATTTCTGCTTAAACCCCTTCAAAGAGGGAGAATGGATTAACATCCCTAGCCAACCTATTCCATCACTGAACTGCCTTTATTGTTAAAAAGCTTTTCCTGATGTCACACCCATAATTTAAACCCATGACTCCTATCCTCCACTACCAATTGAAATAGCGACCTGCTCTCCTCTAAATGACAGACCTTCAAATCCTTAAAAAGACTAATCATATCGCCCCTCAGCCTCCTCTTCTCCAGTCTGGACATTCCCCATTTCTTTAGCCTTTATAACCCAATACGAGGGGGAGATAACTTTAGGGAGCAGCATGGCCTAGCACCGATATATTTGCCCCCTCCACTGGAGTAAAGGGTATCACCACCAGTGCAGGGAACAAACACTCTAGTGTCTGGCCCCTCACCTCCACAGCAGCAAACCCCAGAAGTTGGGGCTGTTGCAGAGCAACACTGGCATTTGATCGGACACCAACATGGGGGGCGGGGAGGGGTCAAGGCATTCAGGAGGGTGAACCTAACTACAGGTGGTTTCCACTGAGCTTTCATGCCACATGCACCACAGCTGGTGCCCCAGACTTACGCCACCATTTGGCCCCATGGAGTTCTTTTGTCATGATCTGCCCAGTTCTGTCTTGAACCTGCCATGTCTCCTGGCTGGGACGTGGGGTCCTTTTCCCTTCTTCCCCTCCCTTTCATCTAACTGATGTTGCTGTGGTTTCATTTTATTCTGGCAATGCTTTATCAGCTCATTAGACACCTGCTAGCCATTACTTTGTTCAGCACTTGGGAACGTGGGCTATTTTGACTTAAGTGAAGGCCACACTGGCTCTGGACTGTGGGATTAGAGGAGGGCCAAACTCCCCAGTGAACCAGGGTTTGGGGGTGGTGCTGTATGACAAAGAGGGGGATGACGAGGGGCATAATGGAAGATTCTTTGGTGTGTAAACTTTAGTTCTGGCAATAGAAGTCTAGATGCTTTTTCCCAATGCTGTTTCATAATAAAGAAATAATCTGAATACAGAGTATTGTTATTGAACAGCCCAGGGGGCATGACAGCTTGGGCCGTTTCCCCACTCCCCGTTTGATGCGGGCTGCTTACGGCAAATAACCCGCAGTCCAGCGGCACTTCCCACGGTGGCGGCAGCGGCAGCGGCAGCGCAGCCACCTCCATTCTGGAACACTTCAACCCCATTAGCGCGCATCATTTCCACTCCTGTTTGCAAGAGCGTCTTTTAGAAAAACCCTCGTAGAGCGCAGGCCGCCGCTCCTAGTGACGTGGATGCTACTGTCCAATCAGGCCACAGTGGGGCTCCAGCCAACCAGAAAAGAGATCGGCATTTCTGACGCCGTGGAAGACAGCAAAGCTTTCAGAAGGCACAAGCTGTGGTGGGGTGCACGAACTCGCGCTGAAAAACAGCGGGTCAAGCGAGACCGGTTTGCCTTAGCTTTTTTTTTAAGTGGGGAAATGGCCTTGGAGGCAGGTTTTTTTTCTGCCTCTCAAGGCTACCCGAAAGTCCTCTGGAGGAAGCAGGTCAGGGTGGCAGCAATGGAGAACTGGGTTTGATTTCCTCCTCCTCCATATGAGCAGCAGACTTTTATCTGGTGAACTGGATTTCTTTCCCCACTCCTCCACTTGAAGCCTGCTTGGGCTAATCATAGTTCTCTCCTGATGCTCTCAGCTCCACCTACCTCATAGAGTGTCTTTTGTGGGGAGAGAAAGGGAAGAAGTTTGTAAACTGCTTTAAGACTCCTTACAGTTGAGAATAGTGGGGTATGAAATCAAACTCTTCTTTCCTTCTTCCTTCTTTTTCTCCAGTCTTCTCCAATCATCTGACACATCACCCCTCCTCCAAACGGCTTGAAGATCCTGGATAATGGCTCTACTAACTGCTCTGCTAGTTCTAATCTTTCAGCACTCTCAGGTGGATGCCATCTGGCCCAGGGGACTTATACCTATCAAAAGCATCCAGATACTTCTGGACATCCTCTGTATTTATCTCCACCTACAAACCTGAATCCTGCACACCACTGTTCCCAAGTGTGCCTCTACTCTCTTTCTGAGAGGAGTCTGAGGAATAATAAGTATGAAGCCTCTCTGCTTTTACTTTGCCCTCCAACAGAGTTTCTCCATTTCCCCCCAATATTGAACCTATCATCTCCAGTACCTTCTGTTTACTCCTCACACAATTTATGAGTAAACATATTGGACCAGGCTGCAAACAAGAAAGTGCTTTACTGTCCAGGTAGACGTGTGATCTGCCAGCACCCTTAAAACCTGGCGTTGCCTATTATATTGAGTTTTTCAGCGCAGAAGGATGAATCCCTGCCTCAGCATTTGGGAATTCCACACACCCAGAACTTGCTCTGGAATTAATTGATAGGTCAGCACTTAAGAAAATTAGGTGCCTACATTACATTTTTTGGAGCTGAACTTTTGCCTCCTCTGAGAAGAGCCCTCTGCGTACATAACTCACCCGAGCTGCCTGCTGAGATATGCCCCAGCCAATTTCAATCAGGTCAGAGAGATAAATGGGCGGCTAGTGGATATTAAAGTAAGTGAAAGGAAAGATTATCGTTTGGTCTGTCTTGGGAGCAGATGTAGAAGTTCTCCTTGAGCAGAAAAAGAAACCAGCGGCCAAGAGGGAATTCTGTTGATTAGGTTGCAGATTCACCAGGCTAACGGGAAATACTGGAGTTGCAAGTGAACAAATTCGAAACTGGAGATACATTTGGGGGGCTTTCCCCCCAGATGCATTTTGAAGTGGACTCAGAACCTTCAATGGACACAGGGGATCATGGGAACTACATTGCCAGCAGTTCCTGACATCTCTGGAGGATGCAGAAAGCCATAAGGCACAATACTGGGTTTGAGCTGAGGAAGGGCCATAGCCAGAGGTGGGATCCAGCAGGATCTCACCAGTTCCCGAGAGTGGGTTAATAATTATTTGTGTGTGCCGAGAGGGGGCTACTAATTGGGTCCGCTTTTCCGTTAGAAATTCCATTAGGTCCAAAAACCATAAAGTCCTGTTGTTTCCTATGTGGCTGGTTAGCGAAGGTAGAAAACGGGATGATTCTCCCTGTTGGTCTGTTTTAAAAACATGTTTTAGAAATATGGTAAAGTTCCTTGTTCAAGGAAAGTATCCTTCTTTTGATTTCTAGAAACAAAATTAAGTATTTGAAAGTATTAAGTATTTGACAGGCAGTCAATTAGAGGAGAAGTAGTTGTTTCTGTTGGCAGTAGATGATAGGACTTGCTATAATGAGTTTGAATTATGGACAGAAAGATACCAGCTGGAAATTAGGAACTTTTTTTTACAGTAAGAGTTTTTTTACAGTAACAGAAAGATTATTAATGCCCTGCCCCCGGAATGCCCGGCCACACCCCCGTCATGCCCCGCCCAGCTCCATTGGCACTACGCCACTGTTTGGATTCCACCACCATGGGAACCTGTTACTAAATTTTTTGGATCCCACCACTGGCCATAGCTCAGTGGCAGCTAGACTTGCCAACTGGCAGCAAAAAGGAGGCAAAGCTTGTGAGCTGACATGATGCCAACACACTGATGTCTCTTCTGCTAAAACCAATGTAAATGACGTTGTTGGATTCTCTAGAATTTTCAAACGCTATGGTAAAACAGTCACGATGGTGCACTCCCCAATCCGACCCCCCCTTTCTCTCACCAACATTTCAGCAGCTGGAAGGTTTGCTGGGAGGCTTGGGGATTTAGGAAGTTGTTAGTATATCACTGACACCATGATGTCACTTCCTGGCAGGGGCCTATCTGCCAGAGGAACATGGGGGGTCAATTGACCCTGGGCACCACCCACTAGATCACATGGGGGCACAAAATCGCTGCCACACCCCTCCTGCAACGAGGTGCCCCCGCCCAGGCCAGGAGCCTGCCGCAACCCCACTGGGTGCCCCTCGGCCTGACCCCGTCAGGCTGCCTGAGACCTCCACCGCCCTCCTCCACCCTGGTTACCATTTATTGCCGGTACACCTCTGCTTCCTGGTATGCAACTAGAAGTGACATAACAGTTGCCCTTTCCGTACAGCAGAAATAAAATGCCCTGTAGGTGTAACCCCCATGCTCAGAATGGGTTGACCCAGAAAGGGGTGGAGACTAAAAGCAGCAGGAGGCTGCAGAGCTCATGTAGTTTGGAGGAGACAAGGCTACCAGACTTGGACCTTGATCTGTATAAGCCCTTAACACCTTGTTAAGGTAACTGCAATGTTGTTGGGAACTAGTGGGAAGGTAGGGTTTTTTTTTGGCTATATTGTAAATGTTAGAATTTATTGTTTCACGGTTTTTGTGTCTGTAAATGGTGAGAGTTTTCTGGGAACCTTCATCATCTTGAATCCACCAAGCCTCTGAAGTCTTCAAAAAACCAACCACCAGCAAAGAAGAATTGGACTTGGCAATATCAGTAGACTGTAAATATAAGGACTTGAAAATGCAAACTTAACAGGACTGTAAAGTGTAAATGTTAAATGTTTTAAAGGTGTTATTTGTTAAGAGAAGTAAACTGTTTTGTTTTAAATTTAGTTCTTTGCAACTCCTTCCAAGTATTGCCCCACAGAACCCACAGAAAGAGGTTACACAAACATTTTTTAAAGATCTGGTGTGTTTTTTTGTGTTCCCACAGTGCGAAGAACACAAGCGTTGCCAGTCAAAATGGTTTTCTTCCCGCCTGCCACCTGACAGAGCTCTGGTCAGTTTCAGAGTTGTATCCTGCCTCTGCCATTTGGTGAAGGTTTTCCGTGGAGGTTTCCTTTGCTTGAAGCTTGAATTGATTATGCAGTTCCAAGGTTAAGGTGGTAGCAGTGGCAGGGTCATTGGGTTTCTCTATTGCAAACGGTTTCTTTGGTATGGACTTTCTTATGTTTTGGAGCTTGAGCTTGATTTCTGCTCTGACTAGATAATGGTCTGATCCAACGTCTGCCTTTCTGCAGATTCTTGATTCACGCATTGCTGATACAGAAAAAATTGCCACTTTGGAAGGTGGACTCTATGCCATTATACCCCATTGAAGACTCTCCCCTGCCAAACCTCACCTTCCTCAGTTCCACCCCACAAATTTCCAGGCATTTCCCAGCCTAAAATGTAAAGCCTACTTAAAGACAGAGTGTGCCCCTGTAATTCTCAGGGCATGGAAACCCTCCAGCATATTTTTTAGATTGTTAGTTGTACCATCACGAGCGCCAACAAAGGATCGTCCCCCTATTGTCAAACACGAGAGAAAGTTCAGCTCAGTCCTGTGTACATCTTCCACTGGAAGATAAAAAGTGACAGGATTACATTGAAAGTAGCAAAATTTTCCTAGTACACATTTACAGAATTTATTTGCTGCTCCGTTATTTGTCTAGCATTGTGTTTTATGATTCGTAATTGGCTATATATTTTTTGCATAGGTCAGTAGACTGCAATAAATAAATAAACGAATTCTTGCAACTTCTTGTAAAAAATTTTGTAATAAATAAATAAATTATTCTGGCAACCCTAATTGGGTGTGTTTAGGGACAGCAGGGAGTTTCAGTTGCACCTTTCTCTCCAGCCTAGTGGCTACAAAGTCATCCAGTGGTGGTGAACCTTTGGCACTCCAGAAGTTATGGACTGCAATTCCCATCTGCCCCTGCCAGGGGAAGGGCTGATGGGAATTGTAGTCCATAACATCTGGAGTGCCAAAGGTTCACCACCATGGGCCTAGCCCAGGGGTAGGGAACCTGCGGCTCTCCAGATGTTCAGGAACTACAATTCCCATCAGCCTCTGTCAGCATGGCCAATTGGCCATGCTGGTAGGGGCTGATGGGAATTGTAGTTCCTGAACATCTGGAGAGCCGCAGGTTCCCTACCCCTGGCCTAGCCCTTTCTCCTTAGCTGCCTCTTTGGGCATAATAAAGGATTTTACGTTGGCAGGTTGACCCTGGACCCCCCCCCCCCAGTGCCCCATCTTCAGGGTCGGGTCCATGGCGAGTGAAGAGAATCTGGGCCAATGGCCTCCCTGGCTTTGAGCTACAATCGTAAATGTGGTTACATTTAATGTTTGAAGATCCACCAGACCCAGCCACACAGCCCGGAAAACCCACCACAGCCAGTTGAATCCGGCTGTGAAAGCCTTCGACAATACATTGAACGCCTCTACGGGGAGGAAATGTTCCAACAGACCTGGAAAATGGACACACTCTGGATCAAGAAAGCACATCTCCTGTGCTCTTTTTTATACCACACTAAAACATTCCCTTCTCACTGGACAACAGACTTCCCTCTGTGATACACCTCTGAAGATGCCAGCCACAGATGCAGCTGAAACATTAGGAACAAGATCCACCAGACCATGGCCACACAGCCCGGAAAACCCACCACAAGTAGTTACGTTTAGATGGCTTTTCCCCCTCCCTACTTTTTGTTAATGTGCTCCTGTGCCACAGTAATTCTAAGGGAAGAGGACTCCTGAATGAATGTTAGGAAGTGAAATCTGCAGTAATACAGAGCACTCAGCTTGATTCAGAAATAAACCTAGCACAACAGAGAATTTCTAATATACGTGCTTCTGAAGCGAGTTTGATTAACTCCAAAATCCAAGGGGAAATTTGGACAAGGGGGGGTTTCCCTAGGAAATGTGCAATCACCCAGCTGATCCATCCCACTTTGGCTGGTATTACGTACCTAAAACCAAGTAGAAGAAGAGTACCTCTACCCTACCCTCTGGGTTTCTACCCCACTGTACTGAATTCTTTGAAGTGGTTCATTATGCCGTCTTTAACTGCAGTGATGTCCAACAGCCACACGGTGGCAAGGCATAGAATGGGATTGTCAGCGAGACAGTAGAGGGGGGGGGGGCATGAGCTTGCAAAAACTGAGCAACGCTCCCAGGGGGGGATGTGTGGATCTGAAGGAGAAAACGCTGGCTCAGTCTACCACAGCTCTTTGATGGTTATTGATTTGAGCGGATGGTTTTGTCTTTAGGCCAACAGTTGCAAAAAAAAGAGAAAAAGATGTGGGGTTGCTTAAGGGAAGTGCTAGAAGTCTGCAAGGGCAGAAGGTACGGTAAGTAAAGGGAAAGGAACAACGGAATGAAACAAATGCAAACGCAACGAAATGAAACAAAATTGATAAAGCTGCCGCAGGATCTGGCATGGAAATTATCCTCTCTCTCTCTCTAGACCCGTTACAAGCGTTGTAGAAGCAAACATTTCATATAGCGTTCTTCGGTCTTCATCAGGCGCATCGCCCTTGTGTTCCGAAATACGCAGAAAACATGCCCCAGCCCTTTGAATTAGAAATAGCCAAAAAAGCCCCGGGCGTAAGACGAGCAGCATCAATGGGACAGAGCAGTACGCTCTTGCTGGAGAACACAAACAGTAAGGTACTGCTTTGAAAGCCCCCACAGCTGACCTCTGGCGAGAAGTAGATGGTACTAATGGTAGAAAGCTGTTGATCAGGGGCTGGGCGGGTGGGGGACACACATGGATTTAGGAGAGATCACGTCGAGGGCCAATTTGGAGCTGATAAACCCACTGGTATATATTATCGGATGGTCAGCGTGCAACAACATTCTATGCTTGACAGTGTTTGACATGCAGAGGCATGCACGGATGCTACAATAGGCCCCTTCCGCACATGCAGAATAACGCACTTTCAATCCACTTTCAGTGCACTTTGCAGCTGTGTGGAATAGCAAAATCCACTTGCAAACAATTGTGAAAATGGATTGAAAGTGCCTTATTCTGAATGTGTCAAGGGGGCCATAGTTGGTGCATTGGGATATGTGTGTAAAGTGCCATCAAGTCACAGCTGATTTATGGCAACCCCTAAAGCAAGAGACTAACAGAGGTGGTTTGCCATTGACTTTCTTTGCATAATGACCCTGGTATTCCTTGGTGGTCTCTCATCCAAGTACTAGTCAGGACCAGCCCTGCTTAGCTTCTGAGATCTGATGAGATCATTCCAGACTGGACCATCCAGGTCAGGGCACACATTAGAATGGGGCCAGAGATGTGCATTTAGAGATGGAAATGCATGGAGCAGCAGTGGCGTAGGTGGTTAAGAGCTCGTGTATCTAATCTGGAGGAACCAGGTTTGATTCCCCGCTCTGCCGCCTGAGCTGT
This sequence comes from Sphaerodactylus townsendi, assembly GCF_021028975.2. Classification (NCBI taxonomy): domain Eukaryota; kingdom Metazoa; phylum Chordata; class Lepidosauria; order Squamata; family Sphaerodactylidae; genus Sphaerodactylus; species Sphaerodactylus townsendi. Next base: position 21,201,489 of record NC_059428.1, read on the forward strand.
GGAGGCTTATCTGGGGAATTCAGATTAGCCTGTGCACTCCCACACACGCCAGCTGGGTGACCTTGGGCTAGTCACAGCTTCTCAGAGCTCTCTCAGCCCCACCTACCTCACAGGGTGTTTGTTGTGAGGGGGGAAGGGCAAGGAGATTGTAAGCCCCTTTGAGTCTCCTGCAGGAGAGAAAGGGGGATACAAATCCAAACTCTTCTTCTTCTTCTTCTTATGTTAGCTGTGCCCTCTCATTCTCACCAGAGTCACAGGGTTGGGAGGATAAAATAAAATTGCTGTGGACGTAAAATGAATGACACTCTGAATTCCTATGAAGAAGCACAGGATGCAGTTGATTGGATATCTGACTGCAGTTGATCAGGAATATGTAACGATGCTTGGATATGAAAGGGTTTGAGACCTTATAAACAATCACAACGAGCCTTTGGTGTTACCTTGTTTTTTTATGAGTCCTCGTTAGTGACATCCAAATGTGGACCAGTCCCTTTTGTGTCTTTACAAACTTGTTGCTTTGTTGACTGATTTCTCTACTCGGTTGTTGCTTTTTGATTTTCCCCGTTTCTTTTCCAGTTTGCTTTAGGAATTTGCATTTTGTTCATCATATATACATGTTTTGCGCATTTGCTGAGTGCCATTTGCATTCATCAAAGCATGTCAGCTTCTAACTTGCTTTGCAAGCCCCTTGCTGGGGTTTGCCATAAATTGGTTGTGACTTGATAGCACTTTATACAAAAATGCGTACACATATTTGCGTATATATTCTCTTGTGGTCTTGTACGCAGGCTCTAGAACACAAACTAACCAGGCTCTTATGGGACGAATTCTCCCTCACTACTTTATGCGTGGCAGAATCCGTTTCTGGCGCTCGTTCTCCTCGTTAATCTGCGTTCTGGCAGGACCTGGTTGCAAGTGGCACAGACCCTATTAACATGGTTTAGAGCTGATCCGAGAGGAGGAATGAGGGTTGAAACCGTGACTCGTTTCCCGCCCTGGAGCATGACGCAGAATTCGGGCAGCCAATCAGCGCTGCAATGCGCGCGCAGCCTTTCCTTGGTTTCATTTCTGCTTTTGCGATCGGCCAGCAGAAGGGGATGTAAACGTTAAACAGTCAAACGTGTAACTTTGAATCGTTAATGGTTTATACAGGTAATGATTAACTGTTTGCACAGTTAAACAGTTAAACGTTAAACTTTTACACGCTGGGTTTTTTTAATCATGCCCCTACAAATGTATAAGCTCAAGAGTGGTGCGCTGTCCTGGCCTCTACTCAGGTCACTTGGTAAAGGGGATTTCAAGGAGAGTTCTGCAACCAGGTGTGTCTGCTGTGTGCTCGCTGCAGTGGGGAGGGAGAAACTGTGTGCTCGCTGCAGTGGGGATGAAGAGGACACGGTTTCACAACGAACAGGCTTGGATCTGCGTGCAAATTTCAAGTGGGCCTTAGAGTGGACTGTAAAAACAGTGAGCCTCTACTCATATGCAGAGTACAGTCATGGTTAAAAATAATAAGTCCTGGATGCAAAGCACCTGTAGAATTAAACAAACCTTCTGAAGGTGTTAATGTCAGTCTTTAAATGCATTCTAGGAGTCCGCAGCCCCACCTAGGCAAACAGCGGTATCCTGACACTTTGGCCACTTGAGATCCTTCCCAGAGTGGGGGTGGGAGAGCACACCCCAGCCCTGCATGTGGAGCCCCCAGCCCAACCCTGCATATGGAACATTCAAAAGTCCCCTTTCTTTGTCAGCCTGTCGGTGCTGCAGGAGCAGAGCAAAATAAAAGGCAGACTCTTCAGCTAGGACCAGCAGCTATTCATCATCTTTCCCAACAGGGTAGAGAGCATGCCCCTGCCCTGCATGTGGAGCACATGCAAAACCACCCACCTCCTCCTTCATCTGCTTGCCAGTGCCACACCAAAGCAAGGTGAGGGCAAGAAGGTGTCACTGCCGTACTACCAGGCTTCCGATCTCGAGGCTGGCATTCTTCTGCACCCTCCCTCAAGCAGTGCCCAGGGCACACTCCCTGTCTTACCCCTTGTTACACCTTTGGATGAAAGTCCTTATAGTTTCCTTAACACCTTTGGATGAAAGGGCCTGGTTTTCCCTCTTACCTAATTTCTGACCTCAAAGGCTGTTGCAAAGGCTTACTCCCAGCTAAGGCCATTTCTATATTGCTGTCGGAAAAGCTTCCCTACTGCACTCCTACGCTATGAGCAGGGGCATCAAAAGGCATGCCTGCTTCAGGGAGCATCACTCCAGGAATGACGCTTGAGGGGGCGCTACAGCAGCAAGGCTAGGCGGCTGCATTGTCGCCGCCCCTGTAGTGGGGAGTGCCGGGGGATCCCGCGCTACTTGGGGAGAGTAGCGCGCAGCAGCAGGTAAGTGGGGAAACGACCTCAGTCAACCTTGTGCTGGCTACCTAAAACTGACTTCCATTGGGATGGAACTCAGTTCATGAGCAGAGCCTAGACTGCCGTACTGCAGCTTACCCTTGTGTGCCACAGGGTTCTTTTTCTCAACCTCCTTGCCCTTATATTCCTTATCTTTTCTGTTTATGGTGTAAGGCTTCCAGAAGCTTCAGCATTAGATGTATGCACATTTAAGTATGTATGAGGCTCTGAAATACCGGGCTTGCCTGTTGTTGAATCATAAAACAAAACCCTTGAAGGATGATTGTAGTAATGCACTGCTGACCCAGCAGCACCGTGGTAGAACGTTGGAACGCTTAACGGACTCCTACGGCCTCTCTGGTTTATTCGGCACTCTACCTCTCCTCATCCCTCTATGAGTCACGTAATATGAACCACCTGGCTCAGTCACCTGGCTTAGGATAAATGGTCCTGCCTCCTAGGTGAGGATTAGGCCTAGGACGCTTACGCCCTTCTCTCAGCACGTAGCTGCCAGGTGGGGAGATCATGCACTTCATGATGATCTCCCCTGACTTCCCGCCTCCTGGCCTTCCTGAACTCCCCTCGGTCCTCCCTTCCTACACGCCCCCGATAGAATAACAATAAATGGGGTGCCAGGGAAATCCAGCATGCGGGAGACTCCATAGGAACATCGGACCTCCGGGCTCCCGCTGCTGGCCATGCATTCCACTAGATGTTATCTCCTGCGTCTTGCCTCTGCTCTGAGCGCTTGGACTAATGTAATGACTCTTCCATGTTGGGTGTCGAAACCTGGGAATCCTCGAACCTCTACTCTGCCTACTGTCAGCTTGGGAAAGGGTCAAGGATACTGGTTAAGTCCGCTTGACTGGTGCATCCGGGGACTACCGTTTCGGCCAGATCAGCTTCATGTCCTCTCTGGATCGGCAGATCTAGGAGACACGCTAGCCCTAGGGATACTCTCAGTCTGGACGGAACACCTGTGAGTATGGGAGCTATGGAGCAGGGCTCAGTGGACAAGCACGTTGACGAACTGGAAAGCGAAGCGAAATGCGGCAGGGTCCCTCAGAAAGAGAAGGGAGCTGCGCAAATTGGAAGAGGAGATTGCCTCAGTGTCCAAATGGTACCCAGAGGGGAGGACATTGAATCTTAAGGGACTGGGAAAACATCAAGAGCACTCTTCGTGACAGAGCCTCAAGTACTGCATAAGTCACTAAGCTACTGACGTGGAGGATACTGTTATGTCGCCATCAGCCTGTAGACCTATGGCCCTATTGCTGTAGGCCATTCTCCTTCTGACCTTTCTACTCTTCACTCCCAACCTCCGGAATTTTCTCTATCCACTAAATTGGACTTTGTCCTCCTTCTCCCCCCCTTGCTCCTCCTACCATTCTCAAACTCTCACAAGCCGCAGCCTCCCTTTGTCTGGCCTTCATTTTCCTGAAGCTAATTTCTGCACCTCCGGCTGAAGCGCTTTAATGTGAATGCATAATGTCCTCAGAGAACGTATTAGCCACTTATCCGGTAGAAGAAAGAAACCCTGACGGAAGACGATGCCTATATTCTCGTACCATTGTGCCCCAACCATTACTCTAAGGCATACCGAGGGGGAGGGTGGCGTAATTCGGCGGGTTATCGAGTAACGCACCTTTAAGCTATAATATCCTCACTGAGGCCTGCAAAGCGGCAAGGGACGTGAGGGAGCCACCTGGGTCCCTATGTGAGAGGCATACTAGAGGTAGTCGCGATAGAATCCACTTAATGGTTCCGGACGATTGGAAGACTAATTCTTCCGTGATGTTCTGGAGCCCTGTACACCCCCCAGGACCTGGGGAAAGCGAGCCCTGGCCAGCAGTGTTTTAAGGTAATCACTTATGGCGGCTCTACAATCATTTACAGGCCACGGCTTCGAAGGCTCTCTGCAACCCTAACAACTGGGATTGTCCTACCTGAGGCTACTCCTCACGATCAGCCTCCGAAAGTGTACTTCTAAGGCGTTTGTCAAGGTTCCTAAATGCCGGCCAGCTTTCCACCTAGAGAGCTTCTCCACCATCCGGCAAAAACCCCAAGAACTCCTAATATGCCGAAGCCTAGGAGCAGGCTCCAGGAAGCTCTCAAAAGGCAGGTTGACAAATTCCAGGGAGGCTCAGGGTTTAGCTCCTTAAGCTGCCTTACAAGGAGAACGGGCCTCCATGAGTGCTGCAAAGCAACTTTCCAGAGGTGACAGAGGGTAGGAACTCTGAACTGGCTGACATGCTTTAAGGTTTGCTAGGGGATATTTGGTCCTTTTCATTTACTCACGCTGGACCTCCTGGTCAGAGTCTCTCCATTGGTAGGGAAACAGCCCCTGCAGGCAGATGTTTCTAATTGCCACTAGTCTGGATACTCTCCCAGAGATTGCACAGCTGCCCAGTAGGGGGGCCTGCAACCCGCACCGGGGGGGGGTCTCTGGCTCTCAAGGAGAGAGGATTCCTAGGGAGGCTCAGCCCCCTGGCCTTCTCCACCTTTTAAACAAGAATCCATCCCTTATTGTAAGTACTGACCTCCTTTGCTCCTGGAGCTCCGCGTACAGATAACCCTTGGAATGTGGGCGGGTATCCTCCAGGAACGGGCTCTACCAGGGGCAGCCGCATCGCCAAGGCTCCTACTCTCTAAGAGTATCCTTCCGCCTACCTACTCTACACAGCGTCTAGAGGCTGCCTCCAGGTAAACTCCTAGGGTGCAGAGAGCTCCGGCACGGCTACCGGGTGGAGGGACTGCTGCCTGATCAGTGAGCCGGGTTGGGGCACATTTGCGCACCTCCAGCAGGGAGGGGAGCAGGCTACACCCTCGTGCCTCCCCCCCAGGACTCAAGCGGTAATTCATCACTCTCTCCCATTGCTATGGGAGAGCTCTCGAGGCAAGTAAGCCTCAGCCTCTACTGCCCTCCCCCTCACATGGACTACTACATTCCCAGTATGGGTAGAACAGTGGCCACTGCCCAGAGAAAAATTGACTGCTAGTGCACCAACTCGTGGAGGAACAGCTGGCTGCGGGCTGCTACATTGAGACCTCAACATCACCATGGAACACGCCTTTGTCTCTTGGTGGATAAAAAAGAAGAGTGGCTGATGGCGTATTTCTGCTTCAGGATCTCAGGAGCAGTAAATGCCTGCAACTAACCTGCATGGGCCCTCTTCAATGTGTTTATCTAACCTCCCTAACCTTATCCCCTCGTATCTACCAGGTCCTGGATTATTGACCTGGAAGGGATTGCCTTTTGTATTCCCCTCTCTCCCGAAGACCGAGGCTACATCTTGCTTTCACGGTACCGGGTGTGTGCTTTGGCATCACTGTGGCAGCTCCACGGCCAGATACTCAGTCGGCGCATTGCCCCAGGGAATGCTCATAACAGCCCCATCTTGTGTCAGTTTTTTATCCATCACGCTCTAGCCTCCGCTTTCATACTAAAGCTCCCGGAGCTATAATCATCCATTACATGGATGTATATCCTAGTAGCCGCACTGATCATCCCCCCCCCTGCGAGTGGATAACGCTACTACTGCCACATAAAAACAGCTGTGGCCTATACATCAGCCTCCCGAAAAGGTGCAAAAAAGAAACGGTTTTACCATTCTTGTATCTGGGGTATAAACTCCTCCAATTCTACTCCGCCACTGTCAATAAGCACCGAGATGCAAATCCCAGACACGCCTCTACACCTCCAGCCGCAGCAGCTGCCTCGGAACCCTCAACTGTGGGTCCATCCCTTCTTTGCCCTCACCACCTCCTTGTTTCCAGCCCCCTGTTCTCGCTTTACTCTCGCTGGCTTTCAAGAAACCTAGGGATAGGATCCAACTCTCACCCAAAAGCACAAGGACGCCTTTCGGGCAGTAAGGGAGGTCCTAGGCTCCTACTGGCTGATGGGTGGATCGGGTCCCTCTCAAGGATCAATCCTCTCTCTCCCTCTTCCTCTTGAATACCCCCCCTCTCCCAAACTGGAGTCCTAGGGGTACACTCGATCAGCTAAGCAAACCTTTCTTGGTTTAATGGCTCTAATTCTACCTCATGTGCTCCGCAAAAAATCTCTGTTCCCGGGCCAGCTTTACGCAGATCCTATCAACTAAGGGCGTCAGCGCATCTATGGTAATGGTGGGGTGGGACCTCAAAAATCGCCAAGTGCCTCTAAACAGAGCAGGAATTCCAGCATTCTCTTGAACGCTTTCTTCTTTCACCCTCTCCAGCTGGCCTCCTGGAGGGATTCTTGTGGGGAGGATCCTCTTCCACCTCCCCCCAGACCCTCCTGCCTCACTCTCTCCCTCCACTCTCTACCTCCTTGTCCTTGCTCTCTTGGCCTTTTAGCGGCCTCTGTCCCACTAAGGCTAAAAGCGCCTTCCCCACCATCTTCGCTGACGGGGGCAAACGCTACGGCTGCCCATTGTAGATTTCAAACAAAATGGTCAATGGTAGACCGCTTTAACACGGGGCCGCTTCTCGCCAAAGCTCCTCCACTTCAACGGGAGCGAAACTTCCACTGCAGCTTTCTTATTCTGGCCTTTTCAAACTTTCCCCCAACCTCTTTCTAACCTTTTGGTCGATTCCCAATACAGTATGGCGCGTACGTGATTTTCTCTCCTACCCGAGCTCATTACGCCGCCTCCCGAATCAACTTAAAGCTTCATGAGTCTCTTCCTGGACATTACGGAACCTACTAGGCATCCAGAACTCCTCTCAATACTTTCGGTAGGGCTATATGCGCAGCCACACTGGCCGCTCCAGGCCTCCCCTCAGCGAGGGGAACCATGCTGCAGACAACGCTTACCCACATCTCCCACCCTCTTCTCCGACTCCCTTCCAGTCACACGATTTCTTCCACCAGGGGGCAAAAGCACTCAGCCCGATCCTGTAGCAGAGATCCCTCCCTCTAACCAGGTACAATCTATCAGTTAAATCTTTTTGTGCTCTTAATGTTTCTCGACGCTTTGGCCCCTCGTGCTAAGGACCCGGGGGTAAACCCGAGAGGGGCCCTGGCAAATGACTTGTGTGCGGGCAAATGGACGTAACCCTGGGTCCCTGCCCTAGCCCCCTGGAAGCACCCTACATGTAATTCATAGTAGATAAACCTACTGGGATTAACTGTCTGGAGCCACCCCACTCCGAAGTGAAACAACCAATCACGTCATCCAGCACCTCTTTGCATGTATTAACTATGTCAATGGGTCAGCCCCCTCCGCCTAAAAAACGGGACAACGCGGCATGCCAAGATATTCTTCACTTAGCGAGCCATGCTCCTAGGTTCCTCTGCACCAACTGGGGAATCGTGCTAACACCACGGAATTCCCTACAACAGCACTACGGGCAAGCAATGCGTTGAGAGGAGCAAATGTCGCAACTTCAAAGAAATTCTAGCCAAACAAACTAAAGAGAAAGGGGAGGTGGTAGCCCCCCATTTTAGGCTAAGCATACAACAGACATTGGTATCAAAAGTACTCTTCACCATCAATCGATTTAAATCTAGCTCTGCGCCCCTTCTACCATCATCAGGGGCAACAGGATCACCCCCGATAGAAAGACACTTCAGACAGTCAGACCCCCTCCCCGCACGCCAAGGTCTACTTCACCGCTTGAAGCTCTCCAGATTGAACCTCCCGGGGACCGGCCCCCCTCATAACCTGGGGAAGGGGGTATGCTTCAGTCCTTCTCCCCACAGGTCCTCTTCTATGGGATTCCAGCCCGACATGTCCCACCAGCTCTCCATGAGGAAACGATGCCAAACCGAAGCCAGAGCCACACCAATTAAGATGGAACAGGGTCCCCGGAGTACTCCTTCGTCTTCCATAGCTTCAGTAGACTTACAAACTCAGCATGTCGGAATCTGCACCCAAGATCCAGAGGGATCACTTAAAGCCAGCCAGAGCTACGATCAGCTCTAGCAACCCGAAGACTCCCGCAGCAGCCGGCCCGCCTCAAGACACCCAAGAAGTCCTAAAGCTGCAGCCTTCTCGCGGCTATCAGCTCAAGTTGATTTCACAGCCATCAGCAGCTACTCACACAACTACTCCCCCACCGGGTGACAATTGGTCACCCCTGCAGGATCTTCTATCTACTAAACCGCCTATCCCTCTTTTCCTCCCCACCGGCCCCGGCTGGAATTTGAATTTACAGCCGGGAAACATCCCTGATAGGTTAACCCTTGGAACTCTCACGGCTGTTCTCAGCCGCTTGAATATTGTCGGAACACGCTTCTCTTCTCACAACCTTCGCCTGCGTGGAGGAATCACTGAACCTGCAATGCTAAAGACTATCAGTATTAGCTCTCTCTAATGATCTTGAGAAATCCATGGACTCTTCCTAGCACGCCATCACTCTGTAGTTTCGGTAGTCAAACAGCAAGAGCCATGCATTGGACACAATTATAGCAACCACGGGTTGCCTTCCTTCCTGCATACAATTCATCCAGCCTATGTATCATTTTAGCCCAATGTTTTGCATGTGTTTAAATTATATTGCATGCCCCAATTTTGAAGTTATGTTATTTTGTTTTCATTGCTGCATTTCCAAATTTTGCCTGTCTTGTCTGCCGGGGACTCTCTGCTACCGCCTACTCACCATGCGTCCTACTTCCCAGCAGGCTCCCACCCCAGGAGCCTCAGGAGCGCCCGCCCGCCGCCCAGCTCCGCCATTTGCCTTTCGATCCCTCCTGTCGGGAGCGACAGCAGTCGCATACTCCAAAGCGGAGCTTTGTCTTCCCTCGCAGAACTCCCTTTGTGGGAGCCCCCCGGACTTGTTTCCTGTAACACTTCAAGACTATTGGCCAGGCTGGCCTGTGCCCCTCATGCAGAAGTCCATCAACTCCACCTTCATTAGCCCTGGATGCCCCTGGCCTCCGAGCAGCAAGAACTTCGTCAAGCTTAACTTTAGATAATCGTGCCGCCATTGACTATTTGTTGTTATTGCATCACCAAAGCTGTGAGAATGTATGTAATATGTGTTGCTTTAATCTTTCTGATAATTCCCAATTGATTCATATGAAAGTACGTGAGCTGCAAGCAGTTGTATCTGAATCTGAAATATGATGTTTTTGCCCCATTGGGTGGTCCAGCCCTCTGGAGCTGGCTGCCGGGAGGTGGTTGAGTGCTATTGTGCAGCTCTGCATTGGTTTAATTGTGCGCCTCGTTATTGGATCTTTGCTTCGCTCAGTGTGTGTCTAATATTGCCTGTAACGTGTGTAAGAAGCCCCTCGAATTTCCCTTACCCCGCAACCAAGTTCTAATGTTACACAAGCAGCTCCGTCAGCTTGACCAGACGGCGGAGGCGACAAGCGTCCCTTTAAATCACCCCTTAGCATTTCGGTCCCCCTTCTAAAATGTAAAAAGAGGAGATGTAGTAATGCACTGCTAACCCAGCAGCACCGTGGTAGAACGTTGGGAAGCCAACGGACCTACGGCCTTCTGGTCGCACCGCACCCCCACTCCTCATCCCCCTATGAGTCACGGGTCATGAACTGTCTGGCTCAGTCACCGGGCGCAGGGACAATGGTCCTGCCCCCAGGTGAGGATTAGGCTCAGACGCTTACGCTCCTCTCCGCACGTAGCCAGGTGAGATCATGCATCACATGATGATCTCCCGACCTCCCGCCTCCCGCTCTCCCGGAACTCCCCCCGGTCCTCCCTCCTACACGCCCCCGATAGAATAACAATAAAAGGTGCCAGGAACCAGCATGCGGGAGATTCGCTAGGAACACGGACCTCCGGGCTCCCGCTGCTGGCGATCTCCACCAGATGTTATCTCCGCGTCTCGTCTCGTTCTTACGCTGACCACGTGGGTCGACTACAGATGATCGTTTAAGTCATCTTAGGGCTACGTTTTGCATGGAGGATTTGATTGAAAAATAAACCTAATTGTTTCTGATGGGTTTTCCAGGCTGTGTGGCCGTGGTCTGGTGGATCTTATTCCTAACATTTCGCCTGCATCTGGGTATCAAAGAGGGAACTCTGTTACACATTGTGTCCAGAGAGAAGGAAATGTTTGGGGTATATATTGTCCATGTCCCAGGGTGGACAATATATAACCCAAACATTTCCTTCTCTCTGGACACAGTGTGTAACAGACTTCCCTGTATGATACACCTCTGAAGATGCCAGCCACAGATGCAAGTGAAACGTTAGGAACAAGATCCACCAGACCTCGGCCACACAGCCTGGAAAACCCACCAGAACTAGTTGAATCTGGCCATAAAAGCCTTCAACAGTACAATAAACCCAATGTTTGCCAGCAAAAGTTCTCAGTGATTCTGCTTTTTTGAGAGCTTTTTCTAACTACAGCTTGTTGAAACATATGTACAAAAACATTTTTTTTCAAAAACAAGAGTACATGGTTCCTGATGGAAAAGATGCAAAATCCCTATTTGTGCAAGTCATTTGGTGTTGCTTTGAAATTAGCAGAAATTATAAGAGGTGTTTGTTACTGAGTATCTCTAATCATGTGACGTCTCTGCTCATTGTCATCAAAAATGCAACTGCTTCCAAAGAACTGTATGGACATATGATACGGTCTTGTACTGAGTCATAGTCATATTGCTTCCTTTGACTGGCAGCAACTTTCCAGGGTCTCGGGCACAGATCTTTCAATGTAGCTATAAATGACCTTTGCAAGTGGAAATGCTGAGAACTCAACTGGGCAGATTATACTAGTAGACAGCCCCAACCAAGTCTATCATTCTGGGAATAGGTCCTTGTCCTCCCTAAATGATTGAAAACTTACAGGCAGTCTTTAAGCTGAATGAACACTTGTCAGGGAACCTCTCTAGGCTGATCCTGTATTGAGTAGAGGGTTGAACATGATAGCCTGTCTGCCTTCTTCCAGCTCTATAATTGTTGCTCATATTTGTCCATATTTACCATCCTGACCTGTTTAGATGGAAGTCAGCTATGTTTGTAAAGTGTCCTCAAATCGTAGTCAACTTATGGCAATCCCCGTAAAGCACTTTCAAGGCAAGAAGAATTTAGTCGACTTCAACGTACCTTTTTATTATATTTATTATTGGAAGCTACCTTGGGCCTGCCAGGCCAAGAATGGCATACAACAAGGAAGGAAGGAAGGAAGGAAGGAAGGAAGGAAGGAAGGAAGGAAGCTGGTTTTTATACACTACTTTTCTCTACCTTTAAGGAGTCTCAAAGCAACCCCTTCCCCGCCCCTACAACAGCCATTTTGTGAAGTAGGTGGGGCTGAGAGAGTTCAGAAGGAAATGTGACTAGCCCAAGGTCATCCAGCAGGCTTCATGTGGAGGATCAGGGAAACAAATCCAGTTCACCAGATTAGAGTCCACAATTCCTAACCAATACACCACACTGGGAAGTGAGAAGCAGAGGCGGTTTGCCATTGCTTTCCTCTGCCTGGGCCCTTTCCGCACGGGCACTGAGTGGGGGTGCATCGGCATAAACCCCCGGGACCATTCACACAGACGGTCCCGGTAGGGGCGTAGGGGAAGGCGCAGCCTTGGCACAGGCTGCACCTTCCCTGACCAGCTTACCTGCTCCTGCTGGCTCCCATTGCACTGTGGAGGCCAGGGGACACGCCCCCCTGGTCAGAGCGATGGCTCTGGAGACAAAGGCCAGGGAGGGCGTGTCCCCTGGCCTCCACAGCATGATGGGAGCCAGCAGGAGAAGGTAAGCCGGTCGGGGGAGGCGGGAGGGAAACACCGCCTTCCAGCCGCTGCCGTGCTGGAAGGCGTCCCTTTTGAAAAACCTCACCCGTGGAGCGAGGTTCAAAAAGGGTGTTTCCATGCCGCCTGGGAGTCGCAAGCACAGCGCTGCTGCATTGCAGCAGCACCTGCTGTGCGAACGCCTCCCCGGGGATGGCGTTTTTGCCATCTCTGGGATCCTCTATTCCGCCTGTGTGGAAAGGGCCATAGTCTCCCGTGATAGTCCCTTTCAAGTACTGGCCCTGTTTAGCTTCCAAGATGGGTACGCTGTGCATTCAAATAAAAAAATAGTCCCCTAATTCATGTACATTTATGTACTATATGCATACATAAAGCTTTTGCCATTTGATGTTGTTTTCTATGTGAAGACTTGAAGCTGGTGTCTTTCCATTCCTTTCCCCTGTTCATTCCCTCTCTCTTAATTGCCTTTGTCAAATTGCAGTATTTTGTCCGTTCACTGCTGATGCTGGCACCATCACGGATTTTTGTTTCATCTTTTGGAAAGACAAGAAGGTCTCGTCACCTTTTAATTGACTCCATGTCAAACGAATTTCATTTGCACCCAGTAAGACCACTTCTGCTCAGTTCAAAGAATTGCCAATTAGGTTGTCTTTGATAGTTAGTGCCGTGGCGGCTGATTCTAATTGACAATCCATGAAATGCTCTTTGAGTGGTTTCTTCTGTCTGATCTCATGCTAGTCCAACATTGTGGCCCTTGGTGGAAGGATGTGCGGGCTGGCTGCCTCCTCAACTTTGCAGATGAAATCTCTGGGATGAAGGGGTCAAGTTGAACACAACAAAAAATATCCGAAACTTGAAAGGGGAAAACAGCATTATGGCAGTAGCAGGCCCTTCTCTCTCTCTCTCCCTCTTTGGTAAGCACTGTTAATTTACTATGATGTTATTTTGAGTCAGAAGTCTTGAGAGATATTGCAATAGCTCAGGAGCTGATATGAGAACTGGGAAATCCTGTGCTTATGCCAGTGATGGCGAACCTATGGCACGAGTGCACTCAGAGCCCTCTCTGTGGGCACGCACAAACAGAGTTCATCATGTGGGGGGGCAAAACACACATCTAGGCTGGCCTGTGCCACTGGGCTCGATTATTAGCATTAAACCTAAGACCTAGTTTTGGGGGAGCAGTGTAGGTAACCCTGTTAAACGCTGTTAAACCCCACTGATTTTCATGCGAAGAACTAAAGTGCGATCCTTTACCTGGGAGTAAGCTCGGTTGCTGGCAATGGCTTGCTTCTGAGTAAACCATCCTAGGGTCGTGATTCACCCGTTCGAAGAGTTGCATGGTTGCTTCAAAGCAAAGCCAACAACTGCCACCAAGCTTACTCCCGAGTAAAGCATGCCTCAGAGCCAAACATTTCTTTTAAACTAAAACCTCAGTATTCGGGTTAAATTGCCGTGTTGGCACTTTGCGATAAATAAGTGGGTTTTGGGTTGCAGTTTGGGCACTCGGTCTCAAAAAGGTTCGCCATCACTGGCTTATGCAATACCCGAGCATCAGACCAGTTAAGTTTTCTGGAAGATCGTTTAACAGACCTCTGCCCCAATGTCTTATTAATTAATCAATTAATTGATATATTTGATTTCCTCTCATTACCCCCAAAGCAGCTGGGAAGCTCAACTTAGCCCAATTTTACCAGAGCTTGGAAGCTAATCATGATGTCCATAGTTAGCACTTGGATGGGAGACCACTAAAGAAGACTGGGTCTACTATGTAGAGAAAAGCAATCGCCGACCACCTCTGCTCATTTCTTGACTTGAAAACTTCATGGTCGTGGGGTTGCCATGAGTTGGTTATGACTCAACAGCGCATAATTATGCATTATCACCCCAACAGGGGGATTGAGATAGTCCTCAAAGTCAACCAGCAAGCTTCCATACCATGAGTGATTTCTGGATTTGGATCTGGATTTCCCAGATCCTGGGGCACTTTCGCACATGCAGAATAATGCACTTTCAATCCAGTTTCAATGCACTTTGCAGCTGGATTTTACTGTGCAAAATAGCAAAATCCACTTGCAAACAGTTGTGGAAGTGGATTGAAAGTGCATTATTCTGCATGTGCGAAAGTGCCCCTAAGCCAACCTTTTAACCGCTACACATCGCTGTGTACAGGTATGCCCTGTTTTGTTTCTTTTCGTTTTCGTATCTTGCCTTTGTGAAGTTTTTATTCTGTCAATGGCCTTTGTTGCTGTTCCCTATTTGTTCCTTCCACAGCGTTCATGTCATTTACGTGCAATCAGTACAAAAATAATCTTTGCAAAATGCAATTGTTTGGACTTTTCATTTGGTACAAGGAAAAGAAAAAATAGCATCAAGTGGGTTTGATTTTCTCAAGGGAAAAACATGATTGAAAGAGGAGATTTGTAAAGCAAACCCAAAGTGATGAGCCATTTAATTATATCCCTGTTGGAGAACAGCAAATCCTGTAGGAAATTAAATGGTATGTATCCAGGTTGAGAGGCAGTATACCTCTGAATACTTGGGCCTCCATGCTTTTCTTGTAGGTCTTCTAGGGGTATTATATTTTTGTTTATTTGTTTTACAAATTTTTTGTCCTGCTTTCTGTCCTCACAAGGGCCCCGAGGCGACAAACAAATTAAAATGTGCATAGTAAAACCACAGTTTAAAAATGATCAAAATCAACCAAAAAAATCACAGCAGCACATCATTAAAGCAATTAAAACCAACACTAAAACATACAAAGACATAAAACAATTAAAACAATTAAAATGTGGCCAGGAAGGAAAAATCACTGAGGAAATACCAAAAAGTCATCATTCGAGGGAGGAAGATCGCAACAGAAGATGACCAATGAACCTCCTAGGGCAGTGGTTCTCAACCTTAAGAACATAAGAACATAAGAACTAGCCTGCTGGATCAGACCAGAGTCCATCTAGTCCAGCATTCTGCTTCTCGCAATGGCCCACCAGGTGCCTTTGGGAGCTCACATGCAGGAGGTGAAAGCAATGGCCTTCTGCTGCTGCTGCTCCTGAGCACCTGGTCTGCTAAGGCATTTGCAATCTGAGATCAAGGAGGATCAAGATTGGTAGCCATAGATCGACTTCTCCTCCATAAATCTGTCCAAGCTCTTTTTAAAGCTATCCAGGTTAGTGGCCATAGCCACCTCCTGTGGCAGCATATTCCAAATACCAATCACACGTTGTGTGAAGAAGTGTTTCCTTTTATTAGTCCTAATTCTTCCCCCCAGCATTTTCAATGAATGTCCCCTGGTTCTAGTATTGTGAGAAAGAGAGAAAAATTTCTCTCTGTCAACATTTTCTACCCCATGCATAATTTTATAGACTTCAATCATATCCCCCCTCAGACGTCTCCTCTCCAAACTAAAGAGTCCCAAACGCTGCAGCCTCTCCTCATAAGGAAGGTGCTCCAATCCTTCAACCATCCTCGTTGCCCTTCTCTACACTTTTTCTATCTCTTCGATATCCTTTTTGAGATGCGGCGACCAGAACTGAACACAGTACTCCAAGTGCGGTCGCACCACGGCTTTATATAAGGGCATGACAATCCTTGCAGTTTTATTATCAACTCCTTTCCTAACCTTCCTAATGTCGCAACCCTTTAACACAGTTCCTCATGTTGTGGTGACCCCCAACCCTAACATTTATCAATTTTACAGATGGAGAACACTGATGCAGAGAGTCTTAGGCGACCCTTGGGAAAAGGTTGTTCGACCCCCCCCCCAAGGGGTCCCAACCCCCAGGTTCAGAACCACTGTCCTAGGGGAAACAGTTCCACAGTTTTGGCGCCATGACTAAAAAAGCCCTCTCCCAAGTTGCCACCCACCAAAGCTCAAAACTCAAAGCAGGTACTCTGAAGAAGATCACAGTGGTTGGATAGTTTCACAGTTATCTAGGTAGCCACTATGAGAAACAGGATGCTGCACTGTATAGACCGTGGGTGTCATCTAACATGGCCACTCTTACGCTCATTCCGCACATGCAGAATAATGCACTTTCAAACTGCTTTCAGTGCTCTTTGAAGCTGTGCGGAATAGCAAAATCCACTTGCAAACAGTTGTGAAAGTAGTTTGAAAACACATTATTTTGTGTGTGCGGAAGGGGCCTTAGGTTCTATGTTAGGTTAATATGCTAGTCAGTACTTTGATGGGAAAGACATAGGCCGTTTCCGCACGGCCAGGATTGGGGTTGGGTCGGTGTACATGACGCGACCCAACCCCCCCGGGACCGTTCGCACGAACGGTCCCAGAAACAGCCGGGAAGACGGCGCTGCAGAGTGTCGTCGCCCAGCCGACTTGCCGTGTCTGTGGCCATCCGGCGCGTCGCCGAGGCCTGGGGACACGCCCCCTGCCCTGCATGACTGCTCTGGCATCGCAGGGCAGAGGGCGTGGTCCCTTAGCTCCTCGGGCGACACGCTGGACGGGCTACAGACACGTAGGTGGAGGGCTAAAGGGGTGGGCGCCGAAAGCTGCTGCCGCCAAGACGGTAGTTCAAGCCGCTGCTTTTTCTGAAAACCTCGGGGAAGCGAGGTCGAAAACAGCAGCTTCAAGACTCTTCTTAACGCGCCGCGGGCAGCTGCGCCCCCTGTGCGAATGGTTCCCTGGGGACGGCGTTTTTGCCGTCCCCAGGGCGCCGTATTTGGCCCGTGCGGAAAGGACCATAGAAACTGTGTCAACTATTTTAATGTCACTAAAAAAACTCTGCTTCCAATCTTTGCTCTGCTCTGCTCTCTCTCTCTTTCTCATCTTACCTTCTTAGAGGAAGAGTGGAATAAAACATTACAAATAAATAAATGAGCTGCACTGAACTTTTGACTGCAATCCTCTTCAGCTCTAACAGCAGTAAGACATGCCTAATTAAAACAAAAGTGCAGCATGAAACATTTAATGCTAATAAAATATGATTTATAAATTATTTTAATTTTGCACCTTTGGCTTTTCAAAAAGAGCTCTTTACAGAAGAGAGAGCTGAGAGTGACAGGCGCAAGAGGGTTGGTGAGCTCTGGAGTGGAGCTCACTTGTACTTTCCCAGATATGTCTCCCCCTCCCCCTCCCCCTCCCCCAAGTTTCACATACAGATATATATATATATACGATGCCCTAATTTATAGAAGGAAAGGTGATGGTATACATTTTTTAAAGGTCTTGGGTTTAAAGGAATTCCGGATGCATTTCTAGAGTCAGTTGGCCAACTACTTCAAAGAGCAGCTCGGGCCCACACAGGAGATTCACCAACATATCTGGAAGTTGGCCTTCCTAGTGCTGATGTAAGAAGGCAAGGATGAGCCCCCCAAGCAGTTTTTGTCACTGGTGTTGTTTTACCTCATAAATCCAAGAAGTAACTTCTGTGCTGCTTCTCCCCCCAAAAAAATAGCTGATAGAAAATTCCAAAGCAATCCAAATTAAAGAGTATAATTTAAACAAGCTAGAAAATAAAACAAAACAAGCACATGTGGGCAGCTACCTTTGACTGTAACCCTTCAGCACACCCCCAAGGGTTGAATTAATCTTATTTTAATTATGGTCGTTGTCTTTTGGGTTATAAACATAATTCACTACTACTTTTGTGGCAATTGTATGCCAATTACACACAAAGACAGGAGAAAAAAAAGGAAAACCCACAAATACTTTCGGGGGGGATCTTATTTCCCCCCAAAAAAACTATTCCCTCTATTCTTATACACAAACATTTACATATACGTAAAATCGTGTGTGTGTATGTGTGTGTGTGTGAAAGAGAGAGAGAGAGAGAGAGAGAGAGAGATATTTCTGCAAACCTGGAACGTTGGGGATTTGTAGAAAGATCTGTCTTGTCTGTTTATGTCTTTAATTTCTGGATTTAAGTATCCCCAATACCCTGCTGAGATTTGGGTACATTAATTTGTTGCCAAAAACACCCCCTACTGTTTACAAAGGGTGTTAAATTTAATGAGAGCAAAGATCAACATGAATTGCTGAACGCACAAAGTTCGTACAAACAAAAAAAATCACCTTTTTAAGATACTGGAGCATAATATCAGTTCACACTCTGGGTTTCGTCAGGCCCCTTCCACACATGCAAAATAATGCACTTTCAATCCACTTTCAATGCACTTTGCAGCTGGATTTTACTGTGCAAAATCGCAAAATCCACTTGCAAACAATTGTGAAAGTGGATTGAAAGTGCATTATTCTGCATGTACGGAAGGGGCCTCGTAGAGTCTGAGATATTTGCAGATACTGATATCAACTTGATTGAAACCAACTTTGCTGGTTTCATTGTGGAATTCGCTCCCCTTTTTTGCATGTTCATTCTGATTGTTTAATTTGAGTTGGGATCCAGCTGATCCTTGTGAAGCTGTTTTAGACAGAGTCAGAACATTTATTGATCAGAGTTGGTATCATTTTCTCTGACTGGTATCAATTCTCCAGGATTTTAGAGATTTTTCATATCACCAAATAACTGATCTTTCGGCTGTTGTGGGTTTTCAGGGCTTCGTGGCCGTGGTCTGGTAGTTTTTGCTCATAATGTCTCACCCACGTCTATGGCTGGCATCTACCAACCCAGAAAAAAAAAACCAGACCACACCCACGCAGCCTGGAAAACTTACAACAGTCAGTTGATTCTGGTTGTGAAAGCCTTTTACAAACTCTTCTTGTTCTCTTCTAAATTGAGAACCACAACAATGAGCCAGCTTGCCATAGGCGGGAACGCTCAGGGATGCAGATTGTGGGCTGTA
Source organism: Sphaerodactylus townsendi (assembly GCF_021028975.2). Classification (NCBI taxonomy): domain Eukaryota; kingdom Metazoa; phylum Chordata; class Lepidosauria; order Squamata; family Sphaerodactylidae; genus Sphaerodactylus; species Sphaerodactylus townsendi. Next base: position 21,220,272 of record NC_059428.1, read on the forward strand.
TAACTTTGAGTTAGCCCCTGACTATTTGTGACAATTCAAGGCAATGCCGAGGCACCAGAATCATAGAATCATAGACTGATTCCGCATGGGCCAAAAACAGCAGTGTGGAAATGGTGTGAAAATGGTGTAAAAGGGTTTCTATTGTTTTCTATTGGTTTCTATTGTTTTCACACTGTTTTCACACCACTGTTTTTGGCCCATGCGGAATCAGCCCTAGAGTTGGAAGAGACCACAAGGGCCATCATGTCCAACCCCCTGCCATGCAGGAACACAATCAAAGGACTCCCGACATATGAGCATCCAGTCTCTGTGTAAAAACCTCCAAAGAAGGAGGCTCCACCACTCTGTGAGGCAGTGAATTCCACTGTCGAACAGCCCTGACAGTCAGAAAGTTCTTCCTAATGTTTAGGTGGAATCTCTTTTCCTGCACCTTGAATTCATTACTCCGGGTCCTAGTCTCTGAGGCAGCAGAAAACAAGCTTGCTCCCTCTTTGACATGATATCCCTTCAAATATTTAAACATAGCTATCATGTCCCCCCTTAACCTTTGCTTCTCCAAACTAAACATCCCCAGCTCCCTAAGGCTGATTCCACAGAGGCCAAAGACAGTGGTGTGAAAACGGTGTGAAAACAGTATAAACCCTTTTACACCGTTTTCACACTGCTGTTTTTGGCCCATGCAGAATCAGCCTAAACTTCTCTTCGTAGGGCATGGATGAAGAACAGAATGAACGAAGAACAGAATGAATTCTTGATAAGTCTTTGCTGCTGTACATTCCAAGGACAATTTCTTTTCCAAGGCATTTTTTTTCATCTGTAGCCTTGCCTGAGACCAAAGCCCCCAAGAGGAAGTTGTTGAGCAACTCAAGAGCCTTCACCATAGTAAATCACCAAGACGGGTGAAATTCTTTGGAGACTCCTAAAGGAAATAAAGTGTGAAACTGCAGAGAAATCGGCACTTAGGGTACACCAGCTTTAAAATAGAAACTCTTCTGGATGTTGGAAAGCTGCTGGTGGGAGTTCTCTTATCGTGAACAAAGTTGAGGTAATAGAAAATATAAAAGACTACATGAGGAGGGAAAAGAATGACTGAAAGAAACCCACACGATCCAGTCGCAATCTCAGAACAAAGCAAGGGACTTCTGAATGAGGCATAAAATATACACTGTAGGCTTGTCAGCCTCAGGGTGAGGCTGACACTTCTTTTGAAATGATAACTGTTCTCCAGGTTACAGAAAGGAAGAAGAGTTGGTGTTAGAAAATTGCTCAATGAGCGAGCCTTTTCAACAACGGCGCTCCGCAGCTGGTGTGCGAAGCACCCGCCAGGAATCAGTGCTGCAGAGCCCGCCCCTCACACTGGCGGGCCGCAGTAGCGAATCCTGACGCTGAACTCCCGTGACATCTACCATGAGTCAAAAAGAACGCTGTTTGCAAAGCGCAGCCGTGCGAAGCGCCATGGTTCAGCCGATGCGCTACCTGTCCATGGAGCACCCGCCCATGAGAACACTCCGTCGCCGCAGCATTGCCAACAACACCGATGGCACGACACTGTAATTGGCTGTGCAGAGAAGGCCTGAGAGAGTTCAGAGAGAACTGTGACTAGCCCAAGGTCACCCAGCAGGCTTCCTGTGTAGGAGTGGGGAAACAAATCCAGTTCGCCAGATCAGAGTCCACCACTCATGTGGAGGAGTGGGGAATCAAATACAATTCTCAAGTTAGTGTCCACTGCTATTAACCACCACACCATTCTGGCTGTCCTGGGAAGAGAAGTTCCCTTCCCCTGGAGAAATTGGTAGCTTTGGAGGATGGACTTTATGCCATCACATCACTGTTGAGCTCCATCACTCCCCAAATTCTGTCATAGGCTCTGTCCTCAAATTTCCCTATCTGGAGATGGCAGTTCTATAAGGAAATTAAGTATTTGCTATCTTGTCTGTTGACCAGAAGGGCTATTGTAGTATCAGCTCTTGATGATACGAATGGCATTCAGAGTAGGGCGAGCAAACATTTTTTTTTTAATCATGTTATTCAAAAGCAAGATTCTGTTGTTGCATTTATTGACTTATTTTTCTTTTTTTGTTTGATGTGGATATTAATGGAAAGACCACTTCTGGGTGCAATTTCCCTATGTTTGTCTACATTCTCAGGATCTGAACCCTTAACACAAAGGATCCTCTCAGCTGCCTTTTATGCAGAGCAGAGCATAAAAGCAGTCAGAAGAGACCACTTTTATTAGCAGTCAGAAGATAATACGTTTTCTGCATCTTCTACCGCCACCAACCCCCTGACACACACACACACACACACACACACACACAAAGCCCCAGGGAAGTCATTCTGGTTTTTTTTAAATCACTTTTTCATTAATAAAGATTAATATGATAGAAAAAAAAGAGATAAGAAGATAAATGGATCCTATATGTGTTAAAATTCTAAATACCAAGAAAGGCAACAATGTGTGTGTGTGTGTGTGTAGATAGATATAGATATAAAATTCAAGTGTGTGTGTGTGTACACACACACACACACCATATAAAACTTAAATTTATTACCAATATTGACTATTTTAAGATAAATTCTAATAGACCGAGAAACATTACGTAAAAACATTTATTTGATTACTGCCATGCAGATAAAGCTCATACTGTCCAATTACGACCATCTTAATACAATCATCCATTCATCTTCCCCCTGTATCTCACAAGATAAAACTGATGTTGTCAAATTATGACCATCTTACTTAATTTAATTGTTCATTTATCTTTCCCCCCCCCACCCCTTAACCCATTTTCTGCATTGTCTGTATCTTAAACGACTGTTGAAAATTTGCAGCCATCATTTCAGCCATTTTGTTCATTTTCCAAAACCTGGAAAGACATTCTCAAAGACCTGTAGCTTTTATCCAAGCAATCCTCTCTGCTACACTTCAGACAGATAATTACACACATGAACCTACCTTGTACAGTATCAGACTATTTGTCCATCAAAGTCAGTGTCACTTACACAGACTGTGGCAGCGGCTCTCCAGGGTTTCAGGCAAAGGTTTTCCACATCACCTCCAACTAGAGTCTTTCAAACCAGAGATGCCAAGGATTGAACTTGGGATGTTCTGTTTGCCAAACAGAGGCTCTTCCGCTAAGCCACAACTCCTCCCCTTCAGCTCCAGGCAGTTCCAATTGCCTGATTTTATATTCCACTTTGCTGAATGTATATCCTTCTTTGGACCACATGGTCTTCAAAGGGGCTGGCAGCATTTTAAAAATATAATCTGAACGTCGTTTTCTTCCCCTGAATTTCTGAATGATAAACTGGCTGTGGAAAAATGGATTCTCGACCGGCAAGGCTATTGGGGGGGGGGGGGGGAAATACCAAGAGGGCTGGATGCGATAGTTATGGCTTCATAAATGCATGAAGCTGCACAAGGTGGAAAGGAAGAAGTCTCAGAGAGCCAGAAGGTTACGCACATTGTGAGCAGTCTTCTGCAGCCTAGGGAGCTGAGACAGAGAATTAACTTGTTTGAATTATAGATCTGAAAACAGACACAGCAACATTTCCAAAGCTGAATTTGGTGCTAGGAAGAGCACAGAATGCTGACTGTTCACACTTCCAACAGTTGCTTCTTACATTTCTCAGTTGTCGTTGTTGTGGTTCACAGGGAGGGAAATGACTGTTAAAGGGCAGTTAAACACCAGTTGAAAGGCCTGAGGAAACAGGTGTTTTAAAAGACTTTTTTTGGCTGCTCAGGACCCTGGATACTGAATACTGAATCAAGCCATCCGGCCGTAATGGGCAGCACTGTCTCTTCAAACAGGAAGCAGCTTTCTAGGCTTTTCGGCAGGAGTGTTTCACATCATCTACTGCCTGGTCTTTTTAACTAGCGATACCAGGGATTGAGCTTGGGACCTTCTGTGTGTAAAACAAAGTCTCTTTCACTGAGCCACAGTCCTTCCCTAGGGTGAAAAGTTGTTCTGCGTGGGTAGAAATCCTTTTAACTAGGAAAATGCTACTCCAGATCCAAGATAGGCAGGAAATCCAAAACCCCTTCATAACAATTCCCAACCTTACTGGCTGCAGAAGATTCTCTCTTTCAGTTTTGGGAACAGCTCCTTTTGACAATGATGTCACATTGGTGTACTGAGCATTGATTTTGTGTCTTTTAATTCATCTGTCCTTTCCTATTTCCCAGAGCTCGCCTATTACCATACATAAGCTGGGGTACTGAATAAAATCAATGCAATTAACATGCAGATGTGGCAGCACAGTTGCATTTGATTACCAAGATGCCTTTAGTGAATTTGTGGACACTTCAAAGCTAGTTATTCTTTTAAGTGACTGAGATCAAGGTCTATTTTCAGCAAGCTCTTCTCGTGACTGGGGCTGAACTCAGCAATGGCACTGAGAGAGGAACGACAATGGGCGGCCTCCCCCATATTTCTGCCCCGCCATCAGGCAGTAGCGCTGGGTCCCCTGGTTTCCACTACAGGGCGGGTGACAACGCACTCGGACGCCTGCCGGGGCTGTCACCTCAGCTATGTCATTCCTGGCCTTTGCAAACAGCTTTTGATGGCACCTTGCACAGAGCGCAGGGTCACGTGAAGCCCGGTAAGCACTAGAAATGACGCTACGCTGAGAGCAGCGCTGGCATAATGGGACTGTGTGTTCCAACAACTTCTGAACTTTGGCCTTGGATCTAGCCAGAAGTCCAGATACTTATAGAGAATAGTCTGTTAAGTCACAGATTCATAGTCCATCACCCCCTGCCAGCATGATGCTGGCAGGGGATGATGGGAACTGTAGTCCATAACATCTGGAGGGCCGCGAGTTTGACACCTGTGCTCTAGTGATAGCTAGTGAATAATAGCCATCTCATCTCTTGTTTGCTTCCAGTATCTGACACTCAGGAATGATGCTTATGTGAAGTTGTCAGATAGACAGTTAGACTGTGGGTCCATCCAGCTCAGTATTGGCTACACGAAGGTTGTCAATCTCCAGGTATTGACTGGAAACCTCCTGGGATGACTACTGATCTCCAGGTGACAGATCAGTTCCCCATGAAAAAATGGCCTATTTGGAAGGTGGCCTATTTGGAAGGTGGACAGCCCTCCCCTCCCACCTTTGACCCTGGGAGAGAATTGATTTCACCTACTGCCAAGACACAAAATTGACATGGGGAGAGGGAGTATCCTAAAGAAACACAGCAATTGCTCAAAGTAGGTGGCAGTGGGGAAAATATAGCCAGGCCTTGGTTCACGAGTGATCATAGCGGTCCAACCAGGCATGGAACCTGCCAAATCACTCCAAAGTTTACAGCGTCCCTGGTTTTTACTGTTTTAGTGCTTTTGAAACTTTATTGTTGTGATTATGTTTGGATTGTATCAATTGGTAAGCCACTTGCAACATTTTCCTTAAAGTGGAAAAGTTCTATATAATTAGCCCAAGTAAATGGAGTTTCCTTTCTTTGGGCGACTTGTATGGACAGGAGATGCCAGGAGATGCCAGGAGATGCCAGGAGAACCTGGGATCTTCTGCATGCGAACATGTTCTCTCTTACTGAACCACAGCCTCTGCTTCTCTGGAACTATTAAGCCTTGTAATCATTGTTAGTGCTAGGAACTCCTCTCCCCATGCATTTGAGTCGAACATCTCATTAGTAGTCAACTACAACTAGTTCTCCAGATACAGGATTCACAGTTCCTTCCATCATCACCTGCCAGCATCATGCTGGCAGGGGATGATGGGAACTGTAGTCCATAACATCTGGAGGGCCGCGAGTTTGACACCTATGGTCTAACCCTTTTGGGAGAAAGGTCATCTAAGGCCATTTACACACTTGTGGTCTCCACACTGAGCATACATTCCTGCAGGTTGGATCTTGCCATACATACATTCCCCTTTCTCAGGAACCTTCACCTTCCAAGTGGCGCTCAGATCAGAATCTCCACATGTTTCTTAAAATTGGTTGGAAGCAATACTTTTTGGTCTCCCCTCACAGGAGAGTGGGACTGGACTAAAGCATGTGTGCAGATTTCTTTGGGTTTCCCCACTCCTACCCACTTCCCCCGTCCACAAATCAGCAATTCTGCCCATTCCTCCAGCTAGCATTTTAGGAACAGTAGTAGGGCTTCTTTATTTTTTCAAATTTAACATAATGTGATGATGTAGGAGTGAGGGAGAATTCATTGGAACGCTTCCCCTCAATAATAATGGCCACACACAACAATAATGTTGAGGCCACAGGCAACCTCCCCTATTGGAGACTGCAGAAACTACAAGGAAGTATGGGGAAGGTGAGTTGTTACCTGAAATGGCAGGGTCTGTTCCTTTTAGGATGGGGAATTAGCAGGGGCAGACCTTGCATTATGAGAAGGGGGAACTACGGAACTTCACCACTGGAGTTTACGGAGGTTATTCTCTGCTAGAAAAATGCAGGAGTCATAAAATAAAGTTTAACCATTTTTTATTAGAAAATAAAATAATATACAAACACACAATCATAAAAACACAATCACACAGAGATTTTCAAGAGTCCTAGGATTTAGAAAGTGGTGAGAGACTAGGCCTGGAATAGAGTAGGTTGTTGAAAGAAGGGGTGATAGCTACCTGTCTTGTTTGGGAGAGTCCAGAAGCAAAGTCCAATGCCTACGTTGAATTCCAAGATGAGGGGTACAGCAGCTGGCACACAATAGTGCAACTGGAATCCAAATTACCAAACAGACACATACTGGGAGCTTAAGACTGCAAGTGTGGGCAGTTTCTAGTTAAGCTGCCAGGAAAAATATAGCCTCTAGCTAGCTGTACAAAAAGAGCTAACCTTCCTAATCAAAGAAAATTCCCTCAATCCCTCCTGGTAGTGGCTGCAATAATCCAGTGGGTGGCAGCTTGATCCAGCGGTTGATTAGATTTAGGGTGGAATTGATGAAATCATGCTTCTGAGGTTATTCCAGTTCAAAATGAGGTGATGGTTCCCAGGAGTAAAGCAGGGAAAGGGGTGATAGGATTACAAAGATAAGAATAGCTGTCACAGAACTTTAATTGCATCAGACTTGCTGGCGCTTTGCATGTCTTTGGTGAGCAAGAGAGCAAGTGCGCTGAGTCCATGGGCAGTGACTGTTTCTTAGGGTTTGGTCCTTGTTCTCCAGATGGCTTTGGGAAAGGTGTAGCTGGCAGCTATGCTTTTCAGTGAGAGTCTGGAGGATTTGCCCAACAAGTTCTTTTCCTATAGGCAACACAGTGCAGGGCTCCGGAGAAGGCATCCACCTTAGCTACAGAGGTGGGATCCAGCAGGTTCTCACCAGTTCCCGAGAGTGGGTTACTAATTATTTGTGTGTGCCAAGAGGGGGTTACTAATTGGGTCCGCTTTTCCATCTCCACGCCCTCGCCTCCCCGAGAGGCATCCTGCCTTTGAACGTGAAGGTTCCATAAAGCCATTGCGACTAATAATGTAACTCCCTGAACTGGGTTAATCCCTTCCAGGTACTGCAATTCATTGATTCTCAGCCTTTCGTACCTTTTATCTCACCAGCCTCTATCAAAGAACCTGTGTGTTTCACCATTTTCACCATTTCAACCCTGTTCTCGCCTCTGCTTTACATCTCTTTATTGATGGGGTCAGCAGTTTTCCCATCTGGGGAGGGTTTTAAATTTGGGTCGTGCTGGGCGCCTTTGACTTTGATTTTTAAAATTTTGTACTAATCGCTGTTTTAAAAGGGATTTAGTAATATATTTGTATTGGAATTTATTTGTTTAGCTTTGATTTGTTGTTTCGCTATGTTATGATTTAATTTTGTTGTACACTGCCCAGAGCCCTTCGGGGATAGGGCGGTATACAAAACCAAATGATAGATAGATAGATAGATAGATAGATAGATAGATAGATAGATAGATAGATAGATAGATAGATAGATAGATAGATAGATAGATAGATAGATAGATAGATAGATAGATAGATAGATAGATAGATAGATAGATAGATAGATAGAGAGAGAGAGAGAGAGAGAGAGAGAGAGAGAGAGAGAGAGGGTAGGTAGGTAGGTAGGTAGGTAGGTAGGCAGGCAGACAGACAGACAGACAGACAGACAGACAGACAGACAGACAGACAGACAGACAGACAGACAGACAGACAGACAGACAGACAGACAGACAGATAGATAGATAGATAGATAGATAGATAGATAGATAGATAGATAGATAGATAGATAGATAGATAGATAGATAGATAGATAGATAGATAGATGGATGTGTTCAGATTTGTGAGTTGGGGCATTTTCTATAATGTGATGATGATTTAGAAATGACCTGGTGCAAAAAAAAAAATTGGGGTCATGGTGGGGTGGCTGCCCATGGGGGGGGGGCATCCAATTCAGGTTTCTCCCAAGGCTCAGGTTTTCCTAAGTACGCTTCTGCCCCCTTTGCTGAGGGGGGGCTGGCGAGGGAACCTGTTACTAAAATTTTTGGATCCCACCACTGCTTAGCTAGCATTGCCAGGGCACTTCTGTGGGAGACTCTGCTTCAAAAAAAAACAGCCTCCCCCATCCCACCACAGGTCAGTCTGGTAACAGGTGGCTGAAATGGCAGCTTGGCAGGAATACTGTGTGAATGAAAAAAATAAAAAAAACACGGAAAACCCACACTGCAGAACAAACAGTCTCGGGGCAAATTCTGCATGCCTAAATGGCCTAAAATAGCAGGTGTTGCCACTACCACTGTGCTAGTGCAATTTGCAACAAACAGATTATGACAAGTTAGTACAGTGGGTGGCCAGGTACTACATGCTTGTAATTCTTTTGCGTTGGCTAGTTTGCATTGCCAAAGCTCCGGGGTCACCTGTGACTTCAAATCAACTTCGTGCAGAGCGTACAAACCACTTTTTCATAGCAGCATCAATCACCAGTGGCCATTGTTCCCCACGTGCTCAGAAGTTACGGCTCAGTGACGAGGCAGCAGTGTGAGACTATACAGTACTCGGTTCACACGAACCCACTCAGCTTTGGGAGTCAAGCTGGCAAACTGGGTAAGGTGAGAATACCGGACAGACAAACCATGCCACATTTCTCCTTACTCCAAAAGGACTGAGATAGCACAGAAAGCCCTTTCCTTGCCCCCCCCCCCCCCCCGTCTGGTTGGATGGGCAACTGATGGTTGAGGAAAGGGAGGGCAGGGAAAACCACCCCATTTGCAGCATTTGTAAGTGTGTGCTGCAAACTTTTTTCCGCTGAGTATTCAAAGGTGCTCCTTGCAGTTTGCCGTTAAATTATTAAATTAACACAAGTGTGTTTTGCTCATTGCGGATCATAGAATTATAGAGTTGAAAGGAGCCATACAGGCCATCTGGCCCATCCCCCTGCTCAATGCAGAATCAACCTACAGCATCCCTGACAAGTGTTTGTCCAGCTGCTGCTTAAAGACTGCCAGTGAGGGAGAGCTCACCACCTCCCTAGGCAGCGGATTCCACTGTTGTACAGCTCTTACTGTAAACATGTTTTCCCTAATATCCAACCAGAACTTTTCTGCCTATAATTTAAGCCCATTGTTGTGAGTCCTATCCTCTGCTGCCAACAGGGATATCTCCCTGCCCTCCCTGCAGTGGCGTAGTGGTTAAGAGCAGGTGTACTCTAATCTGGAGGAACCAGGTTTAATTTCCCGCTCTGCCGCTTGAGTTGTGGAGGCTTTTCTGGAGAATCCAGATTAGCCTGTGCACTCCCACAAACACACACCAGCTGGGTGACCTTGGGCTAGTCACAGTTCTTCCGAGCTCTCTCAGCCCCACCTACCTCACAGGGTGTTTGTTGTGAGGAGGGAAGGGAAAGGAGTTTGTGAGCCCCTTTGAGTCTCCTTACAGGAGAGAAAGAGGGGATATAAATCCAACTCTTCTTCTCCTTCTCCTTTCCTTCTCCTTCTCCTTCTCCTTCTCCTTCTCCTTCTCCTTCTCCTCCTCCTCCTCCTCCTCCTCCTCCTCCTCCTCCTCCTCCTCCTCCTCCTCCTTCTTCTTCTTCTTCTTCTTCTTCTTCTTCTTCTTCTTCTTCATACTGCAGGTGAGGCCCGACATTTGGCTGCAAGTCTGTAATACCTGACTGATAGCCAGCAACATATAGCATCCGGGTGGAATGGCCTCATTTTAAATACCGCTATGTTTACATTTAGATTCGAGTCCAGAAGCAGTTTCAAAACTAACAAGATTTCAAGGTACAAGCTTTTCAAGAGTCTTTGACTCTTAAAAGCTTATACCCTGGAAACTCGTTGGTCTCAAAGATGCGACTGGACTTCAATTTAACTGTTCAGACCAACACGGCTACACTATATTTACAGCGGCACAAAGTAATCTGCACATAATTATAGCGACACAGGATAGTTGATATTTTTTTTTTTACAAAAAGCCATCCTGCAGTATGTTCAAATGTTTGTCTTATAATTAAAGGTTTCTTTGGAATGTAAGACAAAAAAAACAATTAAAAAAACAAGTATTTCTGTTGTCCTTGGCAATGGACCCCTCGTCCTACCAACGTCATGGCAGATATCCCTCGACAGCTAGCAGACTCCCTGCAGCAGCAGTGTCTAAAATGCCAAGCACAATTAAAATCTTTTCATTTTTTATTTTTAAACACGTTTCAGAGTTTGTACATGTCGAGCAGCGTCTCCTTGTAAACTCGCAGAACTCTCTCTGGAGCCTAACAGACTCGGCAACGGAGCACGTTCGCACTTCCCACTAGCCAGACTCCTTTTTTGAGAGCTCCTATCTTTCAAGCAAGCAAGCCTCCACCCTCCAATTTTTTCTCTCTGTGTCAGCCTGAGAGAAAGTGGGGGGGGGGGGGGAGGAGGAAAAATGCCAGCGGAATAAAGAAGCTTTTTGAAAATGATATTCTGCCTGGATGAGGAAAAGATTAGGAGGAACATTTCTCACCCTCCCCAATGCTTTCAAACAGGTAAGAAAGTGCTAGTCCAGCTGAAGAGACTGTAAACCTAGAAAGCTATGCAAGGAAGTGCTTCTGTAGTTGAATAACAGTACAGTAATAAGTACAGGGACACCTTCAAACCTCTTTGGGAGAGGAGAACTTTATTTAGGATTGCACTGCATTTATCCTGGGCTTAACTTATCAGCAAAGCCTGTTCAAAAACAGAGAAAAGCATGTAATTTTACTCCCCTGCCATGGTGCCCTTAATATGGCACGGTCATGGTTCATCACAGCATTCCCTGTACAAATATTTTTATGACCATTATGATAACATTTCTGGCTAATTGAACTTATATCCTGATCTTCCATTAAGGCACTTCAGAAAAATTTAGCAGGGGCTCCTGGTGCTGGAAAGGGTTGTCAAGTCACAGCAGTAAGATTTTCAAGCTAAGGCCCTTTCCGCACGGGCCATATATGGATGTTTCTGGGGACGGGCAAAACGCCATCCCCTTAGGAGAGCCGCTTCGATACAGGCGGCAATCTCCTCGCTAAAACGCGAGCAGTGCCGGACCTTGGCTCCCTCCACCACCCCCCCAGGGTGCGCAATCAGGTCAGCCTCCAAAAACCTCTTCTGGAGGGAGGTTTTTGAAAATAGCGTTGCTCCTGCTCGGCGTGGTACGAACGGCACACCGCCGGGAACATTAACTGTTTTCCCTGTGTCCCCACTCTCACCTGCGCCGTCTCTGCATCAGCTTCTTACTGGATTGCTGAGACCCTCCTCGGGCTTCGTCCTCCGACCCCTGGAGGTTGGAGAGGGCAGCGTATGGTCGTAGGAGTCCAGCAGGGCTGCATCGGGTTAGCGCGATGCAGAGGTGAGTGGGGGAGGGACGGGGAAAACAGCGTGTTCCCGGCGGTGCCGTTCTCACCGCACCGGCGGGAACATGCTTTTTTCCAAAAACCTCCCTCCAGGGGGCCGCTCGCACGCTCCCGTGCGAACGCCCCCCACCCCTCCACTGGCAGAATTTCCGCAGTGCGGAAAGGGCCTAAGAGACAAACAGAAGCTATTTTGCCATTGCCTGCCTCTGCAGAGCAACTCTAGACTTCTTTGGTGGTCTCCCATTCAAGTGTAAACCAGGGCCAGTCTTGCTTAGATTTCAAGATCTGATGAGATCAGGCTAACTTGGGCCATCCAGGTCGAGCAACCAGAGTTCAGATTCCTAGTTTTACCATCGATGCACGTTGGCTGGCCTTTGGTCAATATTTTTTCAACCTAATCTACATCAGAAGGTTGTTGTTAGGAGAAAATGGAGACGGTAAGAATGATGTTCTAAACTGCTTTAAGTAGCATTGGGGGGGGGGAGCAGTGTATAAATTAAAATTAGTCCTAATGTACACATTCTCAACAGCATTGGGAAGGAGAGGTGAATTCACACAGTTCATCCTGAATTGGTGGGAAAATAGAGTTTTTGGTGGAACCATGCTTATGAGAGGGGAAGGCAGCATGGTGTAGTCCTGGGCTACAAAGAATCAAGAGAAGGGATACCTAAGGAATTACTATAGTCTGGCAGTAAAATAATTGAATGAGTTTTATTGGAAACGAGCACTTGTATAACAATGATTACAATGAATTTATACATGCACTGAAGAAGATTCGCGGCTCGAAAACGCACTCTCAGCGCGCAGGTGTTCTGCTGCTCTCTTGGTTCCGTGCTGCCGTGGCGGTTATGGTGAGTGTCCGCTTTCATCTTGTTTCCCATCTGACTTACCTGAATGATAATGAAAGGATAGTAGATCCATGACGTCTTGTATAGAACTGTTACCATTGGAGAACCTTATGGACTTATGAATGGACTCTATCCATCAATAAATTTGTGATACTCTGCCAATATTGTATATATGTAATACTATAGTCATTTTTTGAAATAATAATTGTCATAGTACTACACATTTTCCTTGTCGTGTGGCGAGTTTTTCGGGTTCGGCCAATCCTGCCGTTTTGTCTTGTTTACCTCTCGTCTTGTGCTCCATTTTTCTGTAGTCCAGAGGTCTGCAACCTGCGGCTCTCCAGATGATCATGGACTACAATTCCCATCAGCCACTTGGCCATGCTGGCAGGGGCTGATGGTATTTGTAGTCCATGAACATCTGGAGAGCCGCAGGTTGTAGACCCCTGGTGTAGTCCAATTTCATCACATCTCAGAAGCTAAGCAGGTCTGGTACCTGGGTGGGAGCCCACCAAAGAAGACTCTGCAAAGGAAGGCAATGGGAAGCCATCTCTGCTTCTCACACACCTTGACAACCCCTTGATTGGGTTTCCATAAGTCGGCTGCAACTTGACAGTACTTTACACACACACACACATATGCTTATGACATCATTTACATTTGTGGATTCTTAGTCCAATACATTTTTGGCCCAGGACATTTTTGGTTTATGATTCTCCTCTCTACCACCTAGTGTGTCCTCTTCTGTGGACTGATGTAGAACTGCACTATAGACTCATGTCTTATCTGTTTATGCTTATGTATTCCATATTATTTTCTGTAGCCATCTGCACATGCCTTTTTCATGTGTATTCCTGTATCAAGCATTTCTTTCAGTTTTTGGTTCCAAGTTGTTTTTGTAGCGTATTGTGGAAGAAGCATCAATAGGACTTTGGCATTCATGTCCTCCTACTGAGAGTCGTGGACCAAATGCAGTGATAACCTGTAGGAACAAAGGCCTCCTGATTAAAAGAGACCAAACTGACATTGTTCTTGGGCCACTATTGATGCAAGATTCTCAGGCTACAGACCCTGTTTCAAATGGTCAATAGAAAGGTATTTTCCCACTAAATTTCTGTGGATAGGTAAGAGAATTCCCCCACCGAAATACAATTTCTTTCTTAGGCTGTCAGGTAGAAGCACTTGGGGAAAAATGGTGAGGTCTAAAAATAGCCACATACTGAGGGAAGGGAAAAGGTTTCTAATGAATGCACTCCAAAAGAATGGATTGATTTTTGTGGGGTACAAAAATCCCTATGGCCCCAAGACTAGATATTACCAATGACCCTATTGATGGAAAGAGATACCACATGGTCTTAATTAGATCAAGGAATGACAAACTGTAGCTCTGAATGTACTAAATGTGGATATACCAGGAGTCCGAGAAACAAATAGGAAGCCCTCCAAGATGGCTGTCTAAAAAGAATTTTTGGGACCCGCAGTAATCTTTCCCTCGGCTACTTTACTGAGGCATCTAACTGAAGGACACAATCAAAATGATCATATATTGGGCAAGTTGTGGATGTGGTTTTCTGCATGATTGCATCAGGGTTCTTTTTGTGCAGTGCTTCACTGATGCATGCATGCACTCCTCCGCTTCCTTAACACAACACAAAATGAATCTTTTTTTGCAATTCTGTAATGATCCCAAGCGCATATATGCACTGGTTAACCGGCATGACAAAATATCATAATCAACTTATACAATACTTTTTCAAGATTTTTTTTAAAAAACTAGCAGGCCTGGCCACGCTTTACTGTGGCAATTGTCCTTCTCATCACAGTCCGCAACCCACACAGATGTCCATGCAGGTCCAATGATTCCCAGCATAGCCTTTTGGGCTGGTCAAATGCAATCCCTCTTTCCCTTTTCAATGCACATTGTTATATGGTGCTGTCTTGTTTTTTTAGTATAAGGTAACCCTTCCCATTCCACAACGGAACTGTCCAGAGTGCGAATCCCGCTGTCCATGAGGCTGGTATACACGCACAGTCCTGGCTTGGGTAAGGCAGAACTGGGGCAAGCAGGCTATCCCAGTCAGGCAGCAGAGGCAGGGTGGCGAGGCGCTCAGATCGAGGCCAGATCTCTGGGTTCTTAAAGGGCCATGTGCAAAAGAAGCAGAGCCGGTAGTGTTGGTTCGCCCCCATGCCGCGGATTTTCTTAGAAGAAAAAGGCAAACTCCAGCTCAGTTTTAGTAAAAGAGAGCTGTGGCAAATATGGGTGAGGAAGTGGGCAAGTGGTGGTTAGATGTGAGGGAGGGCAGAGTGAGGTGTGTGAGGATGAGCTGGATGTGTATTGTGTGGTAGCAGTGGGTGAGGCACAGAGAGTGAAAGTTACCTGCGTGTGAGGGGGGGAAACCCCACCTGGTGTCTCACACGGCAAAGTGTGTATGTGTTTCACTTCCACTCGTATTACCTAACAGTATTACCTATGTACTGTTTTCACTGCTCATCTTTGCCCATCTGCACGAACATTCTAAGCCCTCATACCAATCCCTCAGGCCACAGACAGACAGGCTGCAAGAACATTCTAAGGGTGACAGTAAAACACAGCCAGCTTCATGGCCTGGTGCGCCAGGAAAAAGACGTTTTACCTGGCTCAGGTATGGACTTTTGGCAATTTGAAGGTCCGATTACCTGCCAGCAACAGGGAGAGACGTCATGTGAAAATTTGGGGGCGATCCGTCCAGCAGCTTCTGAGGGAGACCATCAGAGACAAGCACACTGTTAGATTTTTATATATATAGATTGTAGGTATTTATCAATGCATGCATGTGCACCAGTAACGAGGATGCCAGACTCCAGGAGAGATGAGGGAATCCTCCAGAATTAAAGCTCATCTCCAGATTACAGAGACCAGTTGCTCTGGATAAGGCAACGGCAAACCATCTCCGTTTGTCTCTTGCCCTGATTGTCCCCGTGATTGGGGTCAACATGAGTCAGTTGCAACTCAACAGCACAATCTTTGCCCTGGCATGACTGGTCAGGTTGGCTGGATGCTATCAGATGTCAGAAGCTACGCAGGGTAAGCTTTGGTTCCTGGATGGGAGACACCAAGGAAGTCCACGGCAGGCAATGGCAAACCACTTCTGTTTGACTCTTGCCTTGAAAGCCATACAGGGTTGGGTTGCCGTAGACTGGCTGCAACTTGACAGCACTTTACACATGCACTCCTTGTCTGACTGCAAGTGACGAAAGAGACTGAAAGAAAATGCTCTTCCATGAGAATATTGTCTCACCCACTTCCTCACAAATTGAAACTCAGACAAATGCTCTGTGTATATAAACAGCTGGTGAAATTTTCTACACTTCTCTTGAGGTATCTCAGACCTGCTGTGACCAGTTCTTGATTATAGGGGGTGGCAAGTGAAGAGCCCTTTGCCCAGTGGTGGGATCCAAACATTTTAGTAACAGGTTCCCATGGTGGTGGGATTCAAACTGTGGCGTAGCGCCAATGGGGATGGGCAGGGCATGACGGGGGCGTGGCCGGACATTCCAGGGGCGGGGCATTCCTGGGCGGGGCTGTGGCCAGGATGCAGCCGTTGCACCGGTCCTTGGGCGGGAAACGAATGCATGCAGGCGCAGGCTGCCACACACGCCGGTGCACCTCCTGCTAGACTGCTTCAAGTTCTGCACGCTACTGCTGAGAGGAGGGGCGTAACTAAGGCAAAAATCACGTGGCAAAATCACCAATTAGTAACCCCCTCTCAGCTCACACAAATAATTAGTAACCTACTCTCGGGAACCTGTGAGAACCTGCTGGATCCCACCTCTGACTTTACACATGCACTCCTTACCCGACTGCAAGTGACAAAAGAGACTGAAAGAAAATGCTCTTCTGTGAGAATATTGTCTCACCCACTTCCTCACAAATTGAGGCACAGACAAATGCTCTGTGTATATAAACAGCTGGTGAAGATTTTCTACACTTCTCTTGAGGTATCTCAGACCTGCTGTGACCAGTTCTTGATTATAAGGGGTGGCAAGTGAAGAGCCCTTTGCCCGAACCTTGGAGTGAGTGGCTGAGAATTCTGAACAGCAAAAGGGCTCTGTATTTCACTGCTTTTCTAGCGAGGAGGTTGGTAAAGAGCCTTCAGATCAGACTTACATGGGGAAAACTCAGGGAGTATATAATGAATAAATATGGGGGTGGTAAAGAGGTAAGGCAGTCAGGAGGGCCTTCTCTACAGCAGCCCCTATACTGTGGAATGTTCTGTTTCCAGAGGTTTGCCAGGTGCCTTACTCTCTTGGAGTTTCGGGCCCTGGTGAAGATTGTCTTCTTCACCTGGGCATTTGGCTAACTCTCCCCGCTGGGAGGGGGCCCTGAGATGTCCATACACCCCTCCCTTTTTATGGGTGATGGATGAGTGTGGGAGATTTTAGACTATGTCGGGGTTTTAGGATGGGATTATATTCTGATTTTACTGTTTGATTTCTACTGTTGTGATTTTACTGTAGTATAGTAATTGAGACCATGCTGCTAAAGGGCATAAAATAAATAAGCCTGGCTGGATTTTTGGGGCTGGGGGGGCAGTGAAGGGGTTTGCCAGGTCCACAGAGGGCTTGGCTGGACTTTTGGTGGTGGTGGGAAAGGGCTCTGTTTGGAGGAGGAGCAGGAAGGCTCGGCCAGGCTGTGGAGCAGCTGCTCCATGGGCCCAGCAATGTCCAATGGGAGTGCAAGACACACAGGGCTTGGGTCCCCGTGCATTCTGCATGGTAATTGGCTAAGGGTTTGTCATTGGAGGTTCGAACCCTTAACCAATTATGTAATGTAAGATGGACTCTAATCTGAAACCTGCTGGGTGACCTTTGGGCTAGTAACAGTTCTTTCAGGATTCTCTCAGCCCCACCCACTTCACAAGGTGTCTGTTGTGGGGAAGAAAAGGGAAGGTGATTGTAAGCCATTTCAAGACTCCTTGGAGGCAGAAAAAAGCAAGGTGTAAAAACCCACTCATCTTCAATACCATACCATACCATACTTTAATATAAGTCCAGTACACTAACCACTAAACCACAGCTGCAACATGTGGTCCACATTGGTTAAGAACATAAGAACATAAGAACTAGCCTGCTGGATCAGACCAGAGTCCATTCTAGTCCAGCACTCTGCTTCTCGCAGTGGCCCACCAGGTGCCTTTGGGAGCTCACGTGCAGGATGTGAAAGCAATGGCCTTCTGCTGCTGCTGCTCCTGAGCACCTGGTCTGCTAAGGCATTTGCAATCTCAGATCAAAGAGGATCAAGATTGGTAGTCATAGATCGACTTCTCCTCCATAAATCTGTCCAAGCCCCTTTTAAAGCTATCCAGGTTAGTGGCCATCACCACCTCCTGTGGCAGCATATTCCAAACACCAATCACATGTTGCGTGAAGAAGTGTTTCCTTTTATTAGTCCTCATTCTTCCCCCCAGCATTTTCAATGAATGTCCCCTGGTTCTAGTATTGTGAGAAAGAGAGAAAAATTTGAAAAATTTGAAATTGGTTGAAATTCTCATGTCACCCAAAAGGGCATTCAATTCCGTATCACCCTGTATCTGGGTTCTGAGCTTCCATCAATCATCCTGGTCCTTCACCTCTCACCATGAAGTTCTCCCCTGCTTCAGTGTATTCAGAACACTGTTTGTGAATTCTCCAGCCACTCAACATGTGCACGGCAACTCACATCGCTGCTGCATTCAGTGCCCCTAATCAGTTGTCAGCAAAAGCTCCCTTCAGCTACCTCCCAGCTGCTTTGTATTCCAGCTGCTCCGCTAAAGAGCCTGGGCTGAGCCAGAATGAATAATTTCAAAAGTGACAAAGGCCCCTGACTTGCCAGCACTACTCTGTGCAGGAAGAAAGACCAAAGAGCAAGCCCCTCCTTATCCTTGAGCATGAAGAGAGATTCAAAAGGTGCTGGATTTATTATAATGCCTCTGCGAAAGAAAGGCCTCCAGATCCTGCGGAAAACCATGTGCACGGGGAAGGGAGCGGGGGTTTGAAACATGACATTTCATTTTCAACTCGCTAGGGACTTCAAATATATGATGGTTGGGATTTTTTTCCTCTATTTTAAAGAAGTTTTATTTTGCCAAGCTGCTAAAGATCTAGCAAAAAGGTCCAAAAAGAACCCCTCTCATGTTCCCACTATAAACAATTCGAATGCAGATGATCAGACAAAGTGTGGTAGAAACCTAATTTGTGTACTGAATGTGTCATTGAAATATGTAATTGTTTGTCAAGGGATAATGGACTCGATCCACATAGATTTTGGGCTGCATCAGTGCATTGTTTGATGCTGGCCTGTTCTGCGGTATATTGATCATTTGCAACAGGCTTGGCTTATACATGCAGAAAAAGGCTATGAAGAAAAAAAATAGTTGCAAATGATTGCTCTACCACAGCTATATGGCAATACTGAATGACATGTGGATACAAGATCAGTTCTTTTGCAAATACCACAATTGACAAGATGGGGGCATTCAAACGACCTCCAGAATACCAAGCAATTTGTTTGCTTACCTAAGACAATTTTATCTCACCCTTCCTCCAAGGCATGAATGAGCCAGCTCATTTCTTATGACCAGAGGTGGGATCCAGCAGGTTCTCTCAGGTTCCCGAGAGTAGGTTACTAATTATTTGTGTGTGCTGAGAGGGGGTTACTAATTGGTGATTTTGCCATGTGATTTTTGCCTTAGTTACGCCCCTCCTCTCAGCAGTAGCGCGCAGAACTTGAAGCAGTCTAGCAGGAGGTGCACCGGCGTGTGTGGCAGCCTGCACCTGCGTGCATTCGTTTCCCGCCCAAGGACCGGCGCAGTGGCTGCGTCCTTGCCACAGCCCCACCCAGGAATGCCCCGCCCCTGGAATGCCCAGCCACGCCCCCATTGTGCCCCACCCAGCCCCATTGGCGCTACGCCACAGTTTGAATCCCACCACCATGGGAACCTGTTACTAAAATTTTTGGATCCCACCACTACTTATGACAGTGCTGGATGAAACCCAAAAGGAAGTCTACCATACCTGATGCAGAGCTTGATCCTAAGCGCCAACATGACTACAAGAATCAGAATGTGGAATGTGTGGACAGAATGTACCAGTGTGGGAGACTTGTGCAACTGCTGAATGAGTTTGACAATTACCGAATAGACATCCCCAGCATCAGTGAAATGCACTGGACAGGTAGCAACTGACTGGTCAGCAATCAAAAGACCATCTTATATTCTGGGCATGATGAACAATGCATATGTGGTGTTGGCTTGGTACTGAGCAAGGAAGCAACAAGAGCACTGATTGGTTGGAAACCCATCAATGAACATATCATCACAGAGTGGTTTCAATTCTGACACACAAGGACCACTGTCATCCAGGTGTATGTGCCGAATGAAGATGCCAACAATGCAGAGAAAGATGCATTCAATGATCAACTGCAGGACACCATCAATGATACTCCCAGTCACGACATAAAGCTGATCATCGGTGACTTATTTATTACATTGATTTATTGTCTTCCTCTTGTGGAAATGAAGGCAGTATACAGAAAGTTCCAAGGCAATCTCCCTTCCAGGGTGCGCTGATCAGACCGAATGTATTTAACAACCTCAACGCTGTTGACTCAAGACTACATCCAGGAATATTCATAACTGATTACGAATGCATATCACCAGGATAATATTCATATTCATAATAATAATTAATTCTGAATATTATTTCATACATGGAGAATTATTTTCCTTAATAATTAATTTATTATTAATTATTAACGAACAATGAAAGTATTATCTTTATTTTTAAGTCGTGCCTTTCATTGTTCGATGTTTAATGGCTGTGACTGACTGCCATATCCTCCTGTTTGGGGCTGGGGTTTTGCTCAAGAGCACAAGGTCTTTGAATCAGGAGCTAGAAAGGCAGAATAACCTTATTGGTTCGGGCCCAGGTCAGTTAAGGACATTCTGTTTTCAAAAGTTACAAGCCAGATGCCAGCCATTGATGTCTTTTTCCACTGTTTTGTAACAAAATTTGAGTTTCCTCGATCCTTCACTTATCCAGAATCTGAGGCCCTTTCCGCACGGGCAAAATACAGCACCCTGTGGACGGCAAAAATGCCGTCCCTAGGGAGCTGTTCGCAAGGGAGGCGCAGCTGCTTCGCAACCGTGCTGCCCTCACATCTCCCCAGTGGCACGAAGCCGCCATTTTCCCACCTCGCTCCCTGATTCCCCACGGCTCCCTGAGCGAGGTTGTTGGAAAACGGCGGCTTACAGCCGCTGCTGTGCGTAATGGTATGCGCTGGAAGCGGTTTTATCCATCCCTCCCCATTCTAAGTCTCGATCGAACCTACCTTCTCTCATGCAAGCGGTCCGGCATATCGCTGAGGCCTGGGGACATGCCCCCCTGCCCTGCGACTCCAGAGCGGTCGCGCAGGGCAGGGGGGGGCGTGTCCCCTGGCTTCGGCGACGCACCAGACGGTCGCAGAGAAGAGATGTGGTAGGTCGACAGACAACGGGCGCCTCCGTGGCATTAAGTCTTCCCATTCGCTAATCGGGACCGGTTTCGCGATGCAATTTACGAATCCCTAACTCCCCATCCGCGGTCCGCGTGCGGAAACGGCCAGAGATTTTTAAAAATTGATTTGCTTATTTAAAACATCTGAATTACTTTGCTTAAGGCACCTGTAATACAACCTGGTATCTCTGGCAGCTTCCTTTTTTCTGCCTTGAACTACTGGGTAACAGACTGAAACCCATCAACTGAAAGAGTCCTTTCACTTCATCTTCAGGTCAGGGTGGCTTCTCACGTTGGATTGCTGCTGCATATCCCTGCTTATACTTTATGCATAACATCTCGAGAAGGCTTCCCATTAGCACTTAGAGACTGCAATTAATTTTAACAAATCTAAAATTAGAATTTTAATTATGGCTGTAAACCTACCCGTGTATACTTAGATGTAAATCGTACTGAAATTGATGTCACTCATTTCTGATCTCATGTGTTTAGATGCATTATGGTGAAAGGTAACTCTCTTTATGTTTGGGAAAGTTGTGTATGCAGACCAGAAGTTAACACTGCCGAATCTGCTCTGTTTCTTCTTTGCCTCCTTCCCTACCCCCTACCAAGATTTTCTGACATGCTGGCACTGTCCAGACAGTGAACACTACCCAACACATATCATTTGAATCATGAGCACATGAAAACTGCCTTGTGATGAGTCAGACCATTGGTCTTTCAAGATCAGTATTGTCAGCGCCAACTGCAGGGACTTGGATGGAGGTCTTTCATATCATGTGGTTAACTAGGCATGCCAGCGATTGAATCCAGGTCCTTCTGCCTGCAAAACAGATACTTCAGCAAGTCCTGCTCCACAGAACCCACAGATAGAGATCACACTTACAAGATTCGCAAAATCGGGACCTCCTGTTCTAGACAGGGCTTTTTAATGTCTAACTTGCTCCTAGTTACACGTAACACTTATTGTGTCTTCCTTTCCCACAGAACAATATAACAGAAAGAATTCTGGAGCATTTCCGCCATGGGATTCAGCCTATCCAAGATACTTCTTGAACCTTGGTGTTCAGGAGTGAACCTAATACTTGAGTGCATTCTATATAGCAGGGCTGATTAAAGCGGTACTATTTCTTCCCTCGTCTTGGAAACAATATGTGTCTAATGCGTAAGAGGATATGAACAATATTAACAGCTATAATTAGGATCCACTGAAGAATAAATGTCAGGACACATGCACATGAATATTCCGTGGTGCTGTAAAACTTCTTTTAAATTAATTGCAATCTCCTCACTCAGAAAAAAGGGTAATATATCATTCTTTGTACACACACACACACACACACACACACACATTAAATTCCCAGTGTCATAAACGGACATGCAAAAGATTTGGCTGTGTCTCTTTGTCTACAAAGTGCAAGTCAGCCATTTTGGCTCATTCCAGAATGCGGCAATTCAAAAGCCACACTTTTGACACTTGCTTAATAAACCCTAGAGAGCATTCTCAGAGAGAATGAATTAATAGGCTTCAGCCTGTGTTTGGTTAAATGTATAGTGACTTATAGATTCAAACTATTTATTTCCTATTTGCAAGCAGTGTACACACGGAATGGTAGAGGATGATGTGCTAACAATCTCTGGAACTGTCCTTTGTTTGACAGCCTAAGATTTTGTCTTGGAGATGACTTCTGCTGTTCACATCTTCATCTGGAATCCTTGAAACAGAACAACTAAAGATTTAGGGACAGGGGCAAGCACTCAGTATTTAATAGAACTGGCAGTCTGACCTGAATCACATTTACTCAGATATAAGTTAATAACCTAATAAGCTTAAGATCAGAGCTTTAATATTTCTAAAGTGCGATCAAATTGGCAAAACTCTTCCATAATATTCTTCCAAAATCTCTTAAATAACATCCATAACTCTCCCCTCCAAGAACTCCTCTTTTGAAGAGTATATTTTAAAACAAGCCTTATGAATTGTCCAAACTCACCTGAGCTCAGAAGCTAAGCCGGGTCAGCCCTTGCTAGTACTTGGATGAGAGACCACCAAAGAAGGCCTGAGTTGCTGTGCAGAGGAAAACCATGGCAAACCACCTTTGCTCATGTCTTCCTTGAAAACTCTACAGGGTCACCATGAGTCAACTGCAATTTGACTGCACTTAATCATTATTATATTAGAATAACCACAACAGAGGGAAGTACAACTCACATTCACTTTCTGGTTTGGTTTTGGGGTGGGAGTTAGTTAAAATATGTACATAATAAACAACCAATCTATACAATAACCTTGTCAGATAATCCAGAATTATTAGTCATCAGAATACATGATGGCTTACCAGATTCTGTACCCACATCTTCCTTTTTCTCTGGTTTGGCTGTTTGCCATCCCAGTTTACATCCAACATCATAGAGTCCCAAAAACGTTTCTGTAGAGTGTAGCAGATACAGCAGTAACCCCCAGCATGGAACCCCTGAATGCCATGGTGTCTGTAACTTCCTGGTAACTACTTCCTTGTAACTACTTCCTTTTCCTATCAAGTATCTATTTCCTAATGGAAAAATCCAGTCCTGGCTTTCCTCCACCTCACTACAGCAGGCAAAACTTCAGAGGAACCCAGTAAATGTCATTTGTTGGTTCTTGAGGAAATACCCATTCAAAAATAGATTCCTTTGTCAGAGAAGGAGGCTGGCTTAGAACATCCCAAAATGTTGTGATTGGTCCAAGACCAAGAAGCCATTTTGTGGTGATACCCACTAATGGAACATTCCAAAACGTTCCAAAAGTATCCACAGACTCTATAAGGTTGGGGTGCCCTTATATCATTCTGTAATGGATATATAGCCATGCCTACGAGTGGATGGTGGTGTTGTCACCTGAGTTGAGGTTGGTCCTCTGCGTGTTCTAGTTGTTTTGTATTTTTCTGAGGAAATCATTTAACTGTTTTAAAACCTGTGATGGGAGATGTAGTGGAGACCACTTGGGAACTATTTATTAAAGTTGGTTCTGCAAAGAGTTGTCAACAGGTAACAGCATCTTCAAGATGGCAAAAGAATGGCAAGGTGGCCCGAGAAGAAATTTACTGGTCATTCAGATGGGCCTGGAATCAATGAGCACCTAACTGACTTGGAGCTTCTGGCCTCTTTGAATGAGTAAAGCAACCAAAAGGCATTACCAAAATGGCAGTGTTTTAGAGGACGATGCCAAGACATTTTATCTGCCCCTTTCCAGTGCAGATGTTGGCTCCTACCAGCATCCCTGGAAGCGCTTGAGAGGTCATGATGAGGTTGGCCTTGCTCTTCTGAACTACAGGAATGAAAGGCAAGCAAGGATGGGACAACTGGTTTTTACTGGAAGTGATGTGAGTGCAGTGGTGTAGCACTGGCGCACATTCCTCCCCCTCCCTTTCTTTCAGTATATATCCCAGTGCAGAGGTGGGATCCAGCAGGTTCTCACCAGTTCCCGAGAGTGGGTTACTAATTATTTGTGTGTGCCAAGAGGGGGTTACTAATTGGGTCCGCTTTTCCATCTCCGCGCCCTCGCCTCCCCGAGAGGCATCCTGCCTTTGAACGTGAAGGTTCCATATAGCAATTCATGCAAGTACTAATAAATGTCGCAACTCCTCTTGAACTGGGTTAATCCCCTTCCAGGTACCTCGCAATTCATTGATTCTCAGCCTTTCGTGACTCTTTCTTTTTTTTGTATCTCACTCAGCCTCTGATCAAGAAGAACCTGTGTGTTTCACCATTGCTGTGTTCAGATTTGTGAGTTGGGGCATTTTCTATAATGATTTAGAAATGACCTGGTGTAAAAAAAATTGGGGGGTCATGGTGGGGTGGCTTCCCATGGGGGGGGCAATCCAACTCAGGTTTTGCCCAGGGCTCAGGTTTGCCTAGGTATGCCTCTGCCCCCTTTGCTGAGGGGGGGCTGGCGAGAGAACCTGTTACTAAATTTTTTGGATCCTACCACTGTCCCAGTGTATATCAATCTTCCTCCCTCCCTCCCTCTCTATTCCAGGCATCCTACAAAATGGTACGACTATTACAATAGCTTACGGCAGCAGATTCCAAATGTTAATTGTATGCTTTGAAAAGAAACACGTCCTGTTGTCTGTCTTGCCCACTGCCAATCAATTTCATCAACTGGACCTCGGCTGCAGAGCTGAGAGGGGAAGGGAAAAAATGTCTTTCCATCCGTTTCCCCCCCCACACTGCACATCAAGAGTAATATAATGTCAAATGCTTGAGATCGTCCACCAGAGAGGAAAGATACATCAGCATTCATAAAGGAATGCATCACTCGTATGTATACATGCGGGATCACACAAGCAGTGAAGTTGGGATTTGAAAGGGACGGATGAACTGCTGTCCCTATGCCTTGTGAGGTGATGCATGTAGAAGCAGCTCACCTTGGCAACAACAGGTGTTCTCCAGAACAGATATCAAGACGCGTTAATTAATCTCTGGAGGTTTGGATGTATAGGTATTAAAGCGCCTCTTTTTCTTATCTTTAAGCGAATGTGTTGGAAGGGAAATGAGATGACTCATTATCATGCAGCAACTTGGTGCTGTTCCTGTTTATGATTTATTTAAAGCTCTGTTCTAGGCCTTTTTGACTCCCAGCCACAAAATGTTATGCGGTGGCATTTTGGGACCTGTTTACAATGATAACCATGCACAGAGCTGGTCTTGAAATAAAGAAGAGTGATGGGACACATTGGAAGATAGCAGTGAAGGTCAGAAGTCACTTGGTTGCATCCTTTGTTGATGCGGCATAAGAGAGGGGAGGGGCCACATGGATTTGAGGGCAGATCATCTTCTGGGTGTTCAGATGGTCCCAGGTTCAATCCCTAACACCTCAAGTTTCAAAGGATTGAACAGCAGGTGATATAAAAGACCTGAAACCCTGGATAGCTGCTACCAGTGTGAGCAGACAATACTGACCTTGATGGACCAATTGTCTGATTCACTACAAGGCAGCTTCATGTGATATAGGTTTGTCAAATTGATGGGCCACTGGTCTACCACATTAAGATGTTGAACTTTTCCTCACAATTCAAATTGGCGTTCAGCAGAGGCCAATTTGCTGGTGGTTCCTGGCCCCTCAATGATGCTGGCCGGAGTTTCCATCTGGCTTGTAGGGTCTTTTTTGGCTCCTGGGTTCCCCTGCCTGGTGGAACACTCTTCCCTCCTTAGCTGTAAACGGGTCTCCCCATGGGATCCTTGGTGGAGTTCCTGCAGGGCCTGGGCAAGACGGAGTTGTTCCAATTCAGGCTTTGGGAGTGTCCAGCCGCTGATAAAGTGCCCCTTTATTCTCCTGTGCTTGGGGTCCCTTTACTATCCATGGGACCCATTTTTCTTTCTCCCCTCTTTGGGAGGGTTTTAATAAGGGTTTTATTGCTGATGCTATTTTATTATATCTACCGCTGTGTTTTATTTTAATTGGGTTTTTAACTGTATATGTTATAAATTTATGTTGTCCACTGCCCAGAGCCCTTTGGGGGTCGGGAGGTATACAAAACTTAGAAATAAATAAAAATAAATCAAATAAATAATGTTGTGAGGCAGGAAATAAAACGTTTCCTCCATGGAGTTCTGCATTGTTTTTACCACAAAATGTTTAATTCCAGACTCAAAACATTTTAAATGAATCCCCATTTTAAAATGTTTGGCAGAAATGTTTTGAAAACATCTTCGGTTGCTGTGTGATCCATTAGCTATGTTTCCCATGCTTCTCTGCTTCCCTGAGCGTCCTCCTCAGCGCCATTTTCTGAGCTCACTCAGTTTCCCCTCGCCTGTTTATTTGCAGCATTTCTCTGTTTGTTCTTTTTTGGGGTGGGGGAGGCAATCTTTGAAGAATCGAGTATACGAGGAGTGTAGAATGTGAAGCAATGAAGCTTTGATTCAACACAGAACTAAAAAAACCCAAAACAAAACGAAGGGAAAAATCACACAAAGGTGGCCAGGAATTGTTTCAAGGGGATGAGTGTGAACAAAAGGGGGAGGATTGGAAATGTTTTACAAATGTTTTAGGACATTTGTGCGAAAAGGGCCACAGAGTGGTTTGAACCGCTGTAAAGTATTTCCTGAGGCATTGACTATGGGAAGTCCAAAACTATCACACCTGGCACTTTTATATGCTCTGTCTATTTTATATTATTTTATTTTTGGCCTACTGGACTCTGGAAGTGACTGACATTGGGTAGAATCATTCAGCAATGAGAACAACAAAACCATAGGGAAATGAACAATGTCACATGAGGCAATACAACAGCAAGCCGAAGAGCAAACCTTTCCACAATTATGATGGGAATAATTTCATTCTGAATTCAGAAGCTAGGCAAGACCCCATTTCCTGACATCTCTGTGGGAAGGGTTTTGGTGAGCTGGGGTGGCGATGCAAGAGAACATTCAAATTTATTTTTAAAAAGATGTATATGCATTACCTCTTCAGCGACCATTGAAGGTGGCACATAACATCAGAGATAAACATCATAAATCATAAAATCATTCCAATTAATAACGATTAAAAACCAGTGAACGGAACGGAACCCAGAAAGTAATGGAACCCAGAAGCCTAAAGGCAAAAAACCCCCAAAAGCACAAATGCTCATAAAACCCTGGAGCACAAAAGGTTCGGCAACCAACATTGTCCTCACAAAAGCCCTCAGACGAGAAGCAGACTGTAAAAAAGAATGGAAACAATCAACCCCTTAGTGAAAAGCCTGAATAAAAGAAGAGTCGTTTTTTTACACCCTGCTTTTCTCAAAGTGGCTTACAATTGCCTTCTTTTTCTCTCCCCACAAAAGAAACCGTGTGAAAATGGCGAGGCTGAGAGAGCTCTGAGAGAACTGTGATTAACTCAAAGTAATCCAACAGGCTTTATGTGGAGGAGGGGAGATTAAAACCCAGTTTTCAAGATCAGAGTCACCTTTCTTAATCACTGTACTCCACTGGCTCTTGGTCTGATGCCTAATCACGGTCCTTGAAGCTGAGGTGGTGGCTTTGGCCATAATATTCCCCAGTTGTGCCCATCTTTAAGGCAAAGGAGACCTGGCCACAGGGTTGCATGCTCTGGTAATCTCTTGAATGGACTACTGTAATGCTGTCTATGAGTAGTGTGACCAGACGTCCCGCTTTTGGCGGGACAGTCCCGCTTTTAACCAATTTGCCCCTTGATGTCTCCATGGGGTTTTTAAATGTCTCGATTTTTGGAAACACAAGATTGTTTCAGCACTTCTGGGGCATCTCCGCTTCCTGCCCTGTAACATGGGCAGGGAAACCAGGGAGTGCCCCTAGAAGGCAGTGCAAGGGCCTGAGGTACACACGCATGCATCCCTGCAAAAAGGTGAAAATCTGGTCACCTTATCTATGAGGGACTGCACATTGAAGATGGTCCAAAATCTGGAGCTTGTGCAGCATGTGACAGCTAAGCTGTTCGCTGGTACATCTGGCCAGATGCAATCATGCCAGTCCTTAAGGAACTGCACTGACTCCCAATTCACTCCCAGGCACAATTCAAGGTGCTGATGTGAATTTGCAAAGCCCAACCAGATTGGGCCCTGGCTACATGAAGAAGCAACTGCACCTGTATATATGTGCTTGGGCACTGAGGTCACAGGAGGTGGCACTCTTGGTGGTGCAGGTGACAGGGGCATTTCTCCATGAGGGCTTTCTCCATGAGGACTTCCTCCATCATTGCCCTCAGGCTTTGGAACAGTCTTCCTCAGAGACTATCAAATGGCTACCCTTTATGGGTTTATGCGCATAGGCCCCTTCCCAAGACATCGCTAAAATACTGTGTTTTCAAACCACTTTCACAACTGTTTGCAAGTGGATTTTGCTATTCCGCACAGCTTCAAAGACCACTGAAACCAGTTTGAAACTGCATTATTCTGTGTGTGCGGAATGAGCCATAGTGAAGACTTTCTTCTTCACCCAGGCCTTTGGCTAGCTTCCCTGGAAGCCCTTTTACAGCTGCTAGTGTGAGAGGTAGGGTGGGAAAGTTGGTGTTGGGTTTGATTTTCTGATTATTTTTATTGTCATGTTTTATTTTTGCACTTATGTGTTATTCTGATTTTGTTGTGAGCCGACTCGAGACTTTTGTACAAGGCGGGGTGAAGATTTATTATTATTATTAGGTTTTAAGGCACGGCCTCCACAGTAGAATATCACAGGGAGTGACCCATATGGAGTGGTGTGGATTTCCCAACTTGTACCCGTTTACAAATCCTTTTGCTTCTTCCCTCAGCCATGAGATCTCATAATAAATCCTTCCTTTCCCCCTTCCAATCTTCCTGCAGAGGTATTTTCATCGACTAAGCCCCTGAGCCAGCTCAACTCATGACTCATTTTCTCTCCATGCAATATTGCAGCTGTTGTAAAAAAGCAAACAAAATGTTATGATTAATAAGGAATTAAGGGAAATAATACTGGAAAAAATGTTCTGATGCAATTATTAAAGAGCCATCCGTGTCTTGCTCGTGGAAAGAAGCAAAAACAGAGAATAGGGACAGTTTGTGGTAAAACCTACAATTTAAGGAGAGACGTTCCTGGAATTGCCTAGCAGAATAAGAAACACAGCCACTTCCTACACACATCTACACACACACGAACACACAAGCCTAGTGCCAGAACAAGTGTATGGCAGAATTTGGGGTTGGCACAATTTCATGGGATTCGGGGAAAGTGTTATTTTGAGAGTAAAAAAAAGCCACTCTTTTTGTTGAGTACAACTGAACTGAATGAGTAGAATCTGGTTTGTGGGGTTACCACCACTTAGGGGAGGGCCTATTTTCCTGTAATTACAGTAAACCCCAGCCTTCAGAGCTCAGTTCCCTTAAAGGAAATGGCAGCTTTGAAAAGTGAATTCTTTGGCATCCCATTTGATGTACTAGCTGCAACTAGGCTTACCATGTCTCTACCTGAAGTGACGGATTACTATTGAGACTGGGGAAAACTATTGTATACCGCAGATTAGTGATATTGGGGGGGGAATTAACACAGAGGACTGGCACTCTCCTGCTCACCACACTTTGTCCTCAAAAGTTCCCAGGATCCACAGTCACGGGGCTGGCGATCCTAGTTGCATTCCTCATAGCAAACATTGGAACCTGTGCCCTCTGGTTGCTGCTAGCTCCTTTCTAACCACAGCCACAATGTCATGGTATAGACAGCTAGGGATGCTTTTTCAGAATTCTTGCAAGGCATTATATCAGAGAAATCGCCTCGCAGTGGGCTCGTCCATAATTTATGCTCTTTTAATCTGTGATGTTTTGGTGGGTAGTTTCTGATAGCCAGGTTGAGCAGTAGTAGTTACGTTTTTGTTTTACAGTATTTCAAAAGATTTTTAATTTTCATGTCTGTAAGCTGTCTGAACTCTAACCTGGATGTCCCACACTAGCCTGATCTCATCAGATCTCGGAAGTCTGATTTGATGGGTACTTAGAAAAACAGGCACCAAAGAAAAACAGGGGTTGCCACACAGAATCAGGCAAAGGTAAACCACCTCTGGTCATTTCTTACCATGAAAACCCTACAAGATCACCAGCCGGTGTGGTGTGGTGGTTAAAGAAGAAGAAGAAGAAGAAGAAGAAGAAGAAGAAGAAGAAGAAGAAGAAGAAGAAGAAGAAGAAGAAGAAGAAGAAGAAGAAGAAGAAGAAGAAGAAGAAGAAGAAGAAGAAGAAGAAGAAGAAGAAGAAGAAGAAGAAGAAGAAGAAGAAGAGAGTTTGGATTTATACCCCCCTTTCTCTCCTGCAGGAGACTCAAAGGGGCTTACAATCTCCTTGCCCTCCCCCCCTCACAACAAACACCCTGTGAGGTAGGTGAGGCTGAGAGAGCTCCGAGAAGCTGTGACTAGCCCAAGGTCACCCAGCTGGTGTGTGTGGGAGTGCACAGGCTACTCTGAATTCCCCAGATAAGTCTCCACAGCTCAAGCGGCAGAGCTGGGAATCAAACCCGGTTCTTCCAGATCAGAGTGCACCTGCTCTTAGTCACTGCTCTTAGCCACTACGCCACTGCTGCTCAGAAATCAATTGAGGTCTACTATTGCTGCTCAGTGAAACAGGGCATTCTCTTCCACAGGATGGTCAGACAACAAAAAAAATCTCAAAACAGAAGGACAAAATGACGGTTGTCACATGGAGATAATGGAAGAGAATATTTCAAAAAGTGGGTAGCTGAACTCCCCAAAACATAAAAGCTGGAAAAGAAAGCAAGTTACAAGCGGGTATTTCGATAGAATTGTGACTTCTATGAACAGGGAAGGATAAACTGTTTCTTAGTTACTCATGCAGTAACATAGTCCTATTCCAGTGACTGTTCATGCATAAGAAAATGTTCACCTAGGATCGCTAACTTGTCATAAATTAATTTAAAACATTTTCCCTTGACTTTCCAAAAAGCTTAAAACAGCTTGATGGTGATAAGTGCCAACATGTCACAGCAGACTTACGAAGACAAGAAGAGGAAAAGTTTGTATTTATACCTTGTTTTTCTCAACTGTAAGGAGTCTCAAAGCGGCTTGCCAACTCTTTCCCTTTCCCTCCCCACTGCAGGCAATTTGTGAGGCACATGGGGCTGAGAGAGTTTGGAGGGAACAAGATTACCTGGTTCTGCAGATTGAACTATACCTGGAGCAGCAGTGGCGTAGGAGGTTAAGAGGTCATGTATCTAATCTGGAGGAACCGGGTTTGATTCCCAGCTCTGCCGCCTGAGCTGTGGAGACTTATCTGGGGAATTCAGAGTAGCCTATACACTCCCACACACGCCAGCTGGGTGACCTTGGGCGAGTCACAGTTTTTCTGAGCTCTCTCAGCCCCACCCACCTCACAGGGTGTTTGTTGTGAGGGGGGATGGGCAAGGAGATTGTAAGCCCCTTTGAGTCTCCTGCAGGAGAGAAAGGGGGGTATAAATCCAAACTCTCTTCTTCTTCTTCTTCTTCTTCTTCTTCTTCTTCTTCTTCTTCTTCTCTCCTGCAGGAGAGAAAGGGGGGGTATAAATCCAAACTCCTCCTCCTCCTCCTCCTCCTTCTTTCTTCTTCTTCTTCTTCTTCTTCTTCTTCTTCTTCTTCTTCTTCTTCTTCTTCTTCTTCTTCTTCTTCTTCTTCTTCTTCTTCTTCTTCTTCTTCCTGTTGTTAGGTTGGTTATTCTGTGCAAGCAGCCTGTGGAGCAAACCACTAAAAAGTGCAGATAAATGCGTAAACCAACGGATAAATAAATTAATTTTAGGTATACCTTTAAAGAAGTCTTAAGTGTAAGGTGAAGAGCTTAATGGCTGCAACAGCCCTAAAGTTTAGAGCTAGCAATCCAGAGAAGAGCAAGTCGCTTTTTAGTACTGCATCACTAGAAATCAGTTTTATTCCCTTGGCCTCAGATTTTCAAAAAATACATATCTACTCTCATAAAAAAAAATCTACCTGGATAGTCCGTCAGCAATATAGATGGAGATAAATATTGCAGCCCAAATCAAGACCTTCACTGCTTCGATTAAATGCAATCGAAGAAAAATGTAAGGGAAACTCAACACTCCCCGCCGTGTGGAATTCTTCTTCTTGCAACAACAAGAGAAACACTGATGGAAAGGCAAAAGAAGTGAAATAATAAGAAAAATATGGGAAGGTGGGGAGGGGAAGAACCTCATGCCTGATTCTGATGGAGAGCTTATTTCTGCCCAATAAATTGGAGAATTGTTCAGAGACAGTTCATCTGTGAGAAAATATGACCTTCTCTAATGCTACCACATTCGAACAGACCTTTGGTGAGCTGCTGCGCAAATAATCATTGGGTGGGTTAAAACTGCTCAGGGTCATCTTTAACTGAAAGAGCCAATTTTTCTGGGATTTCAGAATAGTTCCTTTAACCTATAAGGGGGGGGGGGGAGGGAAGA
Organism: Sphaerodactylus townsendi; assembly: GCF_021028975.2. NCBI lineage: Eukaryota > Metazoa > Chordata > Lepidosauria > Squamata > Sphaerodactylidae > Sphaerodactylus > Sphaerodactylus townsendi. Next base: position 21,253,282 of record NC_059428.1, read on the forward strand.
CAGGGTCTATATAAATATTATTTGTTGAAGAACTCTCCTGGTAGAATCCTTCCTCCTATCCCTCCTTATAGGACTCAGTAACTGCTGACCTTTCTGCTGATCCAGGTAGGAGAGGGAGTGTCCATGTTTCATTCTGAAGGTCCCAGTGTCAACCCAGTAGAAAGAATGAAGGAGCAGGTGATGGGAAAGACCTTGACAATAGTTTCCGGTAGACAGCCATGTAGATCTGCAGTGGAAAAGCAAGATTCAAATCTACTAGCACCTCAAAGGCCAGCAAGATTTCCAGGGTATCAGCTCCGAAGAATTGAAGCTCCCTTCATCAGATAGGTCAAAGGGAGTTTTGTCTCTCAAAAGCTACTGGGCTTGAATTCTGCCCTTCTCTACTTGAGACCTTGGGGAGCCACTTCCGGCCACGGTGGACAGTTCTCAACTTGGTAGACCCCCTGTTCCGATTCAGTATAAGGCAACTCCGCATGACTATGGTCAAATGCGACATATCTGGGCTGTCAGGTTGTGATCCAGAAATTATTGCCCATACCTTTGAATAGGAGCCGCGTGGTGGAGTGGTTAAGTGCTTGCACTGCCACTCACACGGTCAGGAGTTCACACTATTGTGGTGTGCTGCCCAGTGCCCTTCGGGGGAGGGTGAGATATAAATTGAATAAACTAACTAACTAATAACACACCCACATATAATATGAATGTATACATACATACATGTTACCTCTTTCTGTGGGTTCTGTGGGGCAGTACTTGGAAGGAGTTGCAAAGAACTAAGGCTGCCATTCGCACAGGGGGTGCAGCTGCATCGCAGCCGTGCCGCCCTCGCACCGCCCGACCGCTGCGAAGCTGGCGTTTCCCCAGGGCACTCGGAAGCGCTCTTGTTGGGGAAACGCCGCCTCGAAGCCGCTGCCGAGCGAATGGCAGCGGCTTCGAGACGCCTCCCCCACCCTCCTCGCACCCAGCACTTACCTTGTCCCTGGGCCTCCGGCACATCGCCAAGGCCTGGGGACACCCCCCCTGCCCTGCGCCGCTGGAGCAGGCGCGCAAGGCCATGGGGGCATGTCCCCAGGCCTCGGCGATGTGCCGGAGGCCCGGGGACATGCCGGGTTGGCCGGGCGCTGGCACTCCGCAGCACCGGCTGCCCGGCTCTTTCTAGGACCGTCCGTGCGGACGGTCCTAGTGTCGTCGGGTCGGCGTCAGCATTACACCGATCCTCGCCGTTGCAGCACTAAAAAGGAAACGGCCTAAATTTAAAAGAAAACAGTTTACTTCTCTTAACAAATAACACTTTTAAACATTTAACATTTACACTTTACAGTCCTGTTAAGTTTGCATTTTCAAGTCCTTCTATTGACAGTCTACTGATATTGCCAAGTCCAATTCTTCTTTGCTGGTGGTTGGTTTCGAAGACTTCAGAGGCTTGGTGAACGGGATTCAAGATGATGAAGGTTCCCAGAAAACTCTCACCATTTACATACACAAAAACCCTGAAACAATACATTCTAACATTTACAATATAGCAAAAAAAAAAAAATAAACTCCCTTCCCACTAGTTCCCAACAACATTGCAGTTATCTTAAACAAGGTGTTAAGGGCTTAATAAAATAAATCAAGGTCCCAGCCTGGTTGCCTTGCTTCCTCCAACCTTATGAGTTCTGCAGCCTTCTGCTTCATTTCAGACTCCACCCCTTTCTGGGTCATCCCATTCTTACACAGGGGTTACACACACACATATACACACACACACACATATACACATATATCAGTGGTGGCGAACCTATGGCACGGGTGCCAGAGGTGGCACTCAGAGCCCTCTCTGTGGGCACACGTGCACAGAGTTTGTAATAGTGTAATTATTTCAGGGAGATTATTAGCATTATATCTAAGACCTAGTTTTGGAGATGCAGTGTAGGCAACCCTGTTAAGCACTGTTAAATCCTACTGATTTTCATGGGAAGAACGAAAGCATGATCCTTTACCTGGAAGTAAGCTCGGTTGCTGGCAATGGGGTTTGCTTCTGAGTAAACCCTCTTAGGGTCGTGATTCACCTGTTAGAAGTGTTGCACAATTGCTTTAAAGCAAAGCCACCAACTACCACCAAGCTTACTCCCGAGTAATGCGCGCCTTGGAGCCAACCATTTTTTCTATACTAAAACCTCAGTATTCAGGTTCAGTTGCCATGTTGGCACTTCACGATAAATAAGTGGGTTTTGGGTTGCAGTTTGAGCGCTCAGTCTCGAAAAGGTTCGCCATCACTGACATATATACACATACATACATATACACATATACATACATATATACATAAACACACACACACACACATACACACACACACACAAATATATATATATATACATGTATACATATATACATAAATACACACACACACATATATATACATAAATACACACACACACAAATATATATATATATACACACACACAAATATACACACACACAAATATATATATACACACACACAAATACACACACACACAAATACACACACACACACACACACACATATATATATTTGTGTGTGTGTATACATGTATTCATGTATACATGTATACATACGTGTGTGTGTGTGTGTGTATTATTTATTTAATGTTTCGATTTATAAACCACCCCATCCCCTAGGGGCTCCGGGCGGTGTACAACATTCACATATACAATTAATTAAATCAATAACAAACAATATAGTACTAAAATCCATTAAAATCTACTTAAAACAGTGGTTAATATCACCATGACAGGTGCCCTATAATCCAGTTCATTAAGATCGCCCCAACAAAAAGAAGAGGGAGGGGCCAGGCTCCTCTCTAGGAGGATATATATATATTTGTGTGTGTGTGTGTATACATGTATACATGTGTGTGTGTGTGTGTTATTGATAATGTCATCAATATTCAATGTGTGATAGTGTGTGTGTGTGCGTGATAATCGCGATAAGCGTGTGTGTGTTTGCAGGACTGCAGCTCTATGTACATAGCCTTGTTCTGCACTTCAGCTTTTGGAAAAATGCACACATTTCCCAAATTATATTTATAAAGGAAGAAGGAGAAGAGCGATGCCGAGGCTAAACAGATGAGTCACTCCCGTCCTGCAGAAATCTCTGTGGAGTTCTTTGCAATGAACGTGGGGGGAGAAACTCCAAAAGATTTGTAAGCATGATTTTGTTCTTCACATGGGTTGCCGATGACAGCTGGCAGTCAGGTTGTTTTTAATTATGAAGCCATCAAACATGTTTCTGGTGGGTGTTTAGTGACAGCAAGCATTTCAATAATCACATACAAGGGAAGATTTGTGTGCACAATAGTTGGAGCTGCCAACCTCAAGGTGGGACCTGGATATTTCCAAGAATGACAGACAACAGAGATCAGTTTCTCTCAACAAAATGGATGCTCTGGAGGGTGGACTCTGTGGCATTATGCCCCACTGAGGTCCCTCTGCTCTCCCCAGACTCCACCCCTAAATCTCCAGGAATTTCCCAAGTTGGAGTTGGCAGTACTACCAATAAGGCATCCAGCTTGCTGTTAAGCCATCCTTCCTCCTTCCCTGAGTTTGGAAATCCAGCCAATGTTGCATAAAGGAGCAGCAGTGGCATAGTGGTTAAGAGTAGCTGTAACTCTAATCTGGAGGAACTGCGTTTGATTCCCCGTTCTGCCACCTGAGCTGTGGACGCTTATCTGGGGGATTCAAATTAGCCTGTGCACTCCAACACATGGCAGCTGGGTGACCTTGGGCTAGTCACAGTTCTTCTGAGCTTTCTCAGCCCCATCTACCTCACAGGGTGTTTGCTGTGAGGGGGGGGGGAAGGGAAAGGAGTTTGTGAGCCCCATTAAGTCTCCTATAGGAGAGAAAGGGGGGATATAAATCCAACTCTTCTTCTTCTTCTAAAGGGATCAACCTGATCGCTAGTTCTTCTAGATCAGGGACTTTTCTAGAACTCTACCAGGGAAGTTCAGGGAATGCAGAGGCTTAGGAGCTATCTTGAACTGTGTCTTGTGGGCCATTCATTCCGGAATGCCACAGAGTTCCCTTTAGCTGCAAAAATCAGCACCCGGGGATTTTTATTTTATTTTTGCACAGTGCTACCTGAACTGCAGTTAGGACTGAGAGCTCAGATAGACAAAGCATTTTAGAAGCAGCTGAAAGTTCAACCCCAAATGGAAACCAGGTTAGCCTATAGCAGCAAACCAACTAACTAAAACCTTCTGGATCTTTCTTATTGCTACTTTATCAGCTTTCAAAGATTAAAACCTTCTTCCTCAGATGTCAGTTCCTACATCTGAAAATAGTCCATCATTTCTTGTCCTAGGATTAAAACAAACAAACCAAAAATGTAAGCCTGTAAGCTGCCCTGAGAGACTCTTGTTTGTTTACCAAAAATGGATCTCAGGAGTGAAGAAGGTCCAGTGATATGTTCAAGGGTGCAGAGGATACAGATTGTTGTATTAAAGATTTGTTGAATTAAAGATTTGTGATGCACTTTATGTTGATGAAAGACAGAATGCAGATTCCAGTGATTTCATCTCAGTACAGCAAACTCCAGTGCAGCAGCCAGACACAATCTATCCGAATGTCATGGCAGCACACTTGAAGCACCCTGAGGATGACAGCACCATGGACAGCACACATAAGCATAAACATAAACATAAGCATAAGCATTTTATTGTCATTGTGCACGCACAACGAAATTTACAGTAGCATTCCTCGATGCACACAATTTCAGACTCATACCCCATCCTCACTTTCCCCTTCCTCCACCCATCCCTACACAACCCCAAACAAATCAACATGAAGCCGCAGAGTTTAGCTTAGCCACAGCTCTAGAGTAGAAGCTAAGCCTCTTTGTCCTAGTTTTGATAGACCTGTATCGTCTGCCAGATGGTAACAGTTCAAAAAGAGAGTGTTCTGGATGAGGTGGGTCTCTCCGAATATTTTGGGCTTTTTTTAGGCTTTGGGAATTATAGAGTTCTTCCAAGGAGGGGAGAGGGCAGCCGATAATCCTCTGTGCAGTAGTGATCACCCTTTGGAGTGCCTTCCTATCTGCCACTGTGCAACTGGAGAACCATACACAGATGCAGTAGGTTAAGACACTCTCTATAGCATCTGCATGGAGCATCTGCAGAGCCTACTCATCCAAACAGGGCTGGAAGTATCTGGCATTCCAGCAGACCAAAGGTTGGCATGCCACCTTTGAGATACATTCGTTTTGCAAAGGCAGCAGTGGTTCCAGAGCCCTCCACATGGCAGGACATTGCATAGATGCCTGCCAGAGAAGCAGAGAGGAGGAGAAAAGCTGCAAAAGAAGAGGTTGAGGCATTAACTCAAAAGAAAACATGGACAGTTAACAGAAAGACCACCTGGAAAGAAGGCGTCTTCAAGACTAAGCATGATGTGGAAGGGGAAGGGGAAGGATACAAGGCAAGACTAGTTGCAAATGACTAGTCTCAAAAATTTGGAGAAGACTACGATGACACTTTTTCACCAGTGGTCAGACACACTTCTGTGAGACTGCTCTTGAGCATCACAGCTGCAAGAAAGATGCAAGTTGATCACCTAGACATATAGACTGCCTTTCTAAATGGAGAAATAAAGGAAGAAGCTTACATGGATTTCAAACCACAGGATTTGAACAACACAAGGGCAATTACCTCATATGCAAACTGCAGAAGAACATTTATGGATTAAAACAAGCAGCCCAGTGTTGGAACCAAAAACTTCATCAGAAGCTTACCAAAGAAGGATTTGAACAAGGCAAGACAGAACCTTGCCTGTATTCAAGGTACAGATAGACTCACATTCTGATTTATGTGGATGATCTGATCTCATGTTATGACAGCAAGGAGGACTGTGACGAAATAGTTCTGCATTTGAGTCAAGCATACGCATGTGAAATATCTCATGAGAAACTTCTGTGAAGATGGGCTTGATGACTTGCAGTGCTGTACGACAGAAGAAATGGTTGCAGATGTGCTCACCAAGCCCTTACCTGGAGAGAAGTTTGAAAGTCTCTGTAAGAGGATGAATCTTGTGGACTTTGCACACTAGACATTGCAAAGGGGTTTTGGATGGAACAATATCTAATGTGCAAAAGGACTGTGAAGAAGACCCAGCAGGGGGCAGATAAGTGGTCAGCTAGTGAGGGCTGTAAAGTTAATGACTCCTCTGTCCTTTTGTGTCTTCTCTTGTCTGTCCTTAGACTGATACTCCCAGGTCTAATATCCTGCTTCTTCTCAGAAGTTAGTCGCAGAGTTTATTGCTGTCTGAGGGTGGATCTCTTTTTGTGCGAGTCCCTTTACCAATAATACACACTACTCAATTGGGTAATAAATTGGCCCTAGCCATTTTATTGAGCAGAAGCGTGAGGCTAAGCATGGGTCTGGGTCTGGTCATACGGGTGATGTGCAACAGCTCAGCAGGGCGGATGCCTCGTCCCGAGCTTCGTTCCACTGCGGGGCTCTGCCGGGTGGACGCTCCTGGCCAGAAATGTTCCCCTTTGGCCCAGTTCGACAGGGGCAGTCGCCTCTTGCCGCTGTTGCCATTCCTAAGGGGAAGGCGTAGCTCCCTAGCTCCCTTCACCTTTCCTTCCAGAGCCATACCCATGCGCCAAACCGCCAATCATCAGGGCTATGACAAAATAAGTGTGCATTAACATAAAAAATTTAGGGAGAGGTGGGTGGGCAAATCGTAAGCCGACAAGCACATGGCCCGGGACAAAGGAGGGGGAGCCACTTGAAAGTCTCTCTCGCCCCTCCTTTCCTCTGGTGACGCTAGCCCTTCTCTAGCATGGCTCCTTCTTCCTTCCGCCCCTCCTTTAATGTGGGGCATCACTGGCCTCGCTCTTCCCCATCCTTTGCAGCAATCATGCCTCTTGGTGATTCACAAGCATCTTTCCTAGCTGGCAAGATAGCAGCATGCTATTTTTCCTCTTTCCTATCCTAAAAGTGCTTCCTAATAAACATTTATCTTTTACCCTTTTAGTCAGAGTGTTTGCCACTTCTCTGTGAGGTAGGCAATCCCTGGTGTTACCTGAATTGTTCTGGTCTGTTACTTTAATTAATTGGGAGGATTAGCTGGAAACAGACTGCCGTTGGGTAGACGGAGACAGATCTCTGCTTGAGCTAGTGATGCCAGTTCCAGATTAAGAAATTCGGGGGGGGGATGGGGGGGCCCCCCCCCCCCCCCCCCCCCCCCCCCCCCCCCCCCCCCCTCCCTTCTCCCCTCCCCTCCCCCCCCCCCCCCCCCCCCCACCCCACGGCTCTCCAGATGTTCAGGAACTACAATTCCCATCAGCCCCTACCAGCATGGCCAATTGGCCATGCTGACAGAGGCTGATGGGAATTGTAGTTCCTGAACATCTGGAGAGCCGCAGGTTCCCTACCCCTGGGCTAGTCACAGCTTCTCAGAGCTCTCTCAGTCCCACCCACCTCACAGGGAAAGGAGATTGTAAGCCCCTTTGAGTCTCCTGCAGGAGAGAAAGGGGGGATATAAATCCAAACTCCTCCTCCTCCTCCTCCTCCTCCTCCTCCTCCTCCTCTTCTTCTTCTTCTTCTTCTTCTTCTTCTTCTTCTTCTTCTTCTTCTTCTTCGAACAATCTACATGTTGCCCAATTCATATGAGAAGGCAACCATGCAGACTGAAACATAGAAACATAATGCTGGAAGGGAACTCAAAGGTCAGCTAGTCCAACTGACAACACAACACAGGAAACTCACAGTTACCTTTTCCCTACTCCTCCAATGGTCCTTGCTTGATGCCCACAAGAAGGCAAAAAACCTCCAGGATCCCTGGCCAATCTGGCCTGAGGAAAATTCCCTCCTGAGCTGGAGATGGTGATTGGACATGAAAGAAAAGACCATGAGGACTGGATGCCTCATGGAAATCCCACCTAGTCCTAACAGGCACAGGTAGCTGTCTTCAAGTTTGTTTGAGAGGAACAGAACATTTGAAGAGGGCTTGAGTGACTTCACATGTGTTCAACATCTTATTCAAACTGGGTCACTACATGTGCCTGGACTATTAATCTCTGGCATAACTCTGCATTCACAATAGCTGTTAGCCTGGGTAACTTGGATGTGTAAAATCTTGCGAAGCTAAATTCTTCTGTCCTATCTTGGATCATGTTTGAATTAGCCTAATACAATTTATCCAGCATATTTTGCTTTTCAGAAGAGACAACAGAAGGTAGATTTCATATCTCAGTTCTGACAGGCTTTCTGTATCAATAGGAGTTGTGTAAAAAAAAATCTCACTGAAGAGAGTGGGTTGGTTCAATCCCCATCAACTCCAGTTAAAAGGAGTAGTTAAAGTGGAAGGCCTCTTCCTGAGACCCCAGGGAGTTGCTGCCAGTCAGAGTGGACAATACTGACCTTCCACAAAATCCCTTTCTAGAATTCTAGAGTGAGCAATACTTGCTGGTGTAAGGCCTAAGACAATGGTGGCAAACCTATGGCACTCCAGATGTTCATAGACTACAATTCCCATCAGCCCCTGCCAGCATGGACAATTAGCTATGCTGGCAGGGGATTAGAATTATTGATCCATAAACATCTAGATTTACCCATAGGAACCACTCCTGAACTAAGATCGTACCAGTAATAGTTTATTGCTGGGAAGTACGCGGCAACAGCCAGGGCAGCTGCTGTGAAGAAGAGATGGCATTTATACCCCGCTTTTCTCTACCATACGGAGTGTCAAAGCAGCTTACAAACTCCTTCCCTTCCTCTCTCCACAACAGACATTTTGCAAGGTAGGTGGGGCTGAGAGAGTTCTGAGAGAACTGTGACTGGCCCACGGTCGGCCAGACGGCTTCCTGTGGAAGAGTGGGGAATCTAGCCTCATTCACCAGATTAGTGTCTGCTGCTCTTAACAGCTTCATTAAGCTGGTTCAAATGAAGCTTTCGAGAATCTTCATGAAGCATACTTGTTTTGGCAAAGGTGCTACTATCCCACTAAAAATGTGTCCTCTTCCTGATGCAGTAGCAATGAGGCCATTCCTTTCTCTTCTTACTGAGTTGGCAAGTTGAAAAAGAGATTACACACCTGTTGCTTTGATCATCCTCAGTCTTTGACAGTTAGTGGGAACAATTACAGGAAAAGGCTAGATTAATTGCATTTGAAGAGTTGTGATTGGTCTTCTCATGATACATCAGATGATCTCATACGCACCTGCTGATTGGTTATTTGAATTCGTTGCTTATCTCTGGTTTAGTGGTGCCAATCAGGTATCTAGAAATAAACACATAATTGCGAAAAATAAAACTTACAGAAAGATAAGACTGATAATCGTGCAGGTCAGATTGGCTAGAAATCTCACACAGCAGAAGACGAGGAGAGATATTGGGTAACTTGGGCTTTTTCATAATCCCTAAAAGCAGAGACAAAAACTGAGACTTGATTTGTTTTAAACAACTACAATCTGTTATTGTCTGAATAAGTCATTCTAGGAACACTGATAATTTTTGCCAGAATGTCAGCAGTATTTATGGAGTTAATTCTTATAAGTCTTTATTTTCTTCTTGCTCAATAAAATAAAACCTTTCTTTGTTTAATAAAAGATCATGTCTGCTTTACTGCTCAAAAGACAAAAATGGACTTAGGTCTAAAAACTTCCTTAATTTTGTATTATCAGTGTTACAGGCAGAAGAGTTGCTCTAACATGATAAACGATGGAGAATTTCATGGCTAACTGCTGTTTTCACAGGCAAAGCCTTGAAATGTGTCCAGTGCAAAATCTCTATTATTGTGTGAGAAATTATCTCTTGCTATAACCCCACCTTTTTAAGATCATTCAGAACCCTATCAACAGTAATATTTATGGACTGATTAGTCTATTAGTCACCATTTAAACTACAGATCCAATTGTGGATCCTATGATCTAAACAAATAGGGTCTTCAAAAGCATACCTGTTTGTGGTTCTCAAACAGAGCATACATGTTTATCATCTAGTTCTCAAATGGAGCTCTCCCCTATCTATCTATCTATCTATCTATCTATCTATCTATCTATCCCCCCCCCCCCCACCCCCCCCCCCCCCCCCCCCCCCCCCCCCCCCCCCCCCCCCCCCCCCTCCCCCCCCCCCCCCCCCCCCCCCACCCCCCCCCCCCCACCCCCCCCCCCCCCCCCACACCCCCACCCCCCCCCCACCCCCCCCCCCACCCCCCCCCCACCCCCACCCCCCCCACCCCACCCCCCCCCACCCCCACCCCCCCCCCCCCCCCCCCCCCCCCCCCCCCGCCCCTCCCCCCATCCAGCCCCCCCCCCCACCATCCCCCCCCCCCCCCCCCCCCCCCCCCCCCCCACCCCCCCCCCCCCCCCCCCCCCCCCCCCCCCACCCCCCCCCTCTCCCCCCACCCCCCCCCCCCCCCACCCCCCCCCCCCCCAAACCCCCCCCCCCCCCACACCAATTGGCCATGCTGACAGAGGCTGATGGGAATTGTAGTTCCTGAACATCTGGAGAGCCGCAGGTTCCCTACCCCTGCTCTAGGGGAACTGATCTTTAGTGTGGAGATATGTTGGAATTCTAAGAGATATCCAGTCCCCACTTAGAGTTTGGCAACCAAGACACTGACAGCAGTACTTAGACAATCCAACAGTGACAGCTTCAGAGGCAGATATGGAGCCCTGCTGGTTCATCTAGTCCAGTACAGCAGTTAACCAGTTTCCCCTGAGAGCTAAACAAACTGAGCATAGTGGCTGAGGTCTTTCCCTGCTGCTGCCTCCCAGCATGGGCTCTGCCTCCTGAGTTCTGCTTCTCTAATGTGCCATAATTTTCTCTCTCTATTTGGGAATTGGTGAGCTGGCTTGGAGACACATTAAATGATTCTCTGGATGGTTTTAAAAATCCTCCCAAAATTTTTGCAGAGGATTGGAATTAAACATGGATATAGTGTCTTGGGGGTGAGACCTTGCTGATGATGTCATGATATCAACAGTGACATGGTAACATCACTTCCAGTATGGCCTGGAAATGATATCATTTTATACATGTGGGGTTCCAGCATTTACATAAAACTCTATGGTTTAACTGCAGAATTTGGGAAGAATGCTAGAGCATCATCTGACACCATGACATTATTGCCATGTTGCACCAGAAGTGCCCATCCTCTCAGAACAAGAGAGAGAGAGAGAGAGAGAGAGAGAGAGAGAGTTCTGGCTGAGGAACATTAATAGTGTTATTCTGAGGAGTGGGGCTAAACCACCTAGGTGGTGGTGTAAATGAAGTGGTATATCTAGGGGGGATAGAGGCACTACTTCCAAGACACATTTGGCCATCTTGTTGCCAGACTGACCTATGATGGACCAAGGGAATGCTGTATGGAGGACCATGGTGTCTCTACCCATCTCAGCCAATCTTTAGGGTGCTTAGCAATGCAATGCCAAAATGTGGAGCCCATTTTTTTTTGCATTGGCTCAGTGTACCCACAAAGAGAAAGAAATATGTCTGGACTTGTCTCCCTCCAAACCAGCCTTACATAATGCCTCTCCCTCACCCTTCCTGACAGGATTAAGTAAACATAAAGACCTCTCCCTGGAAGGGAGCCTCCAGCCCTGAACCATACACCCCAGTGAAGACAATGGATGTGTTAATGTGCTTACCAGCCCAGTGTTGTACTAACCAATGCTGCTTCCTCTAATACATTTAACAACCACCTCATTTACATTATCATTGTTTTACAGCTGTAATTTCATCAGCTTACTTCCCCGTTGGAGACACTCCCCCAGCTTGGAACATCAAGTTGACATCTCAACCTATTAGATTAATGACCCAGCCATTGAGGTTTATTTCTGTCTTGTGTCTTTCTCTGGAAAGGCAGGACTCTTCTTTGTCTTGGGAGACTAAGGATCACTCTGCATAACCTTGAGGGTTTGTTTTTCCCTATAAGAAGCCCCTCCTCCCGTAGCTAGTGTTTAATATCTCTGGACATCTCTCTGTCTGTGATATTGCTCCACAATGCGTTGTTCTTCCAGAGACACTCAGTTCTGTTCACCAGACTGTTCCACTCTAAGATCAGGTGACTATAACTCTTATTCCTTAATTCCCTCATCTATTCCAGACCTAACCCCTCACAACTTTGTATATTGTAGGACAGTGTGTGTTCTGCTGCACTGATTTTATTGTGTGCTTGTGTACCCCCGTTATCCCTAAATAGAATTGTTAAACTTTATTTGTTCTCCTGCAAGTTTCTTTCAAAAGCCCACTTAGCTGACTTTATAGTACTTTGCAGCAGGGAAAGGTATGCAAGGGAAGGGGAGTGAAGGGAGGGAGTGAGGGGTGGCATGCAAGGGAGGGGAGGGAGGGGAGGGGAGGGAGTGAGGGGTGGCATGCAAGGGAAGGGAGGGAGGGGAGGGAGGGGAGGGGAGGGAGTGAGGGGTGGCATGCAAGGGAGGGGAGGGAGGGGAGGGGAGGGAGTGAGGGGTGGCATGCAAGGGAGGGGAGGGAGGGGGCCTGGCATCTGGAAATGGCTTACCCACCCTAACAGATGGAGGGGGAGGGGCGGGAGAGGAGCGGTGGCATGCAAGGGAGGGAGAGTGAGAGAGGGGAGGAAGTTAGGGGTGGCATGCAAGGGAGGGGAGGGAGGGGAGGCATGCAAGGGAAGGGGAGGGAGGGAGGGAGGGAGGGGAGGGATTCAGCAATTTACAAATTTATTTTATTTTATTTTATTTATATTCAAAATTATACCCCACCCTTTCCCAGCTGGGCTCAGGGCGATGAACATCAAATAAATACAGATTAAAACAGCCATAAAACAACAATCAAGTATTAAACCATTAAAACAACTAACAGATGGCGCTAAAAACCCCACATAGGCAAGCCAGGTCTTGAGTTTGCCCAACCTTTAGCTCAAGCCAGGTCTCGAGTTTGCCCAACCTCTCACAAATTCTCCACTCTAAAAGGGAGAGACTCCCACCATTTTGGGTAACAACCTCTTCCTCTCTGCATCCCCACCTGCCAGCCTGTAACTTGTCAGCCCACCCACCACTCACCCAGCCTGCCTGCCACTCGACTAGCTCACCTGCTGCTCACCCAGCCTGCCTGCCTGCCACTCGCTGCCTCACCCAGCTTGTCCAGTGCCTTGCCTGGCTTACCTGCTGCCTTGCCTGGCCTGCCCACCATTCAGCACCTCATCTGGCCTGCTTGCTGCTCACTGCCTTGCTCGGCCCTCCTCACTCAGCTTGGCCACTGCATGCTGCCTCACTCAACCCACCCACCACCTCATCCAGCCATCCCACCGCTTACCCAGCTCACAGATATGACAGAGATTTAGGACACCAGGGGTAGAGTTTTGAGGGAAGGGTGCAATTTATTGCGGGGGGGGGGCAGTTTTCTGAGCTATTTTGGGTCAGGAATGCCCCCATTTGCCAGCATAAACTTATGCAGACAAAATCAGTCCATTGTGTTGCATAGGCCATTTGGGGGGAGGGAGAGGCAATGTCACTGTCATCTTGCTGCTCACAGTGCAGCAAGCCTGTTAGAAGGCAGTCCAGTTGGACCAAGGCTGAGCCATCCCCAGCTGCGCCAGAACTACCTCCCTTCAGGATTGCAGTGTCATGAGCTAGCCACACCAGTTCTCCTCATTAGAGTTCTAGACTCAGTCTGGGGAGATGCAAGTTCAAATCTGCACTCTGTCATGAGGCACATGGGTGACCTTTGGTGGTCCACTCACTCAGCTTAGCCCACCTCAGTGGTCCTCAACCTGGGGGTCGGGACCCCTTTGGGGGTCGAATGACCCTTTCACAGGGGTCACCTAAGACTCTCTGCATCAGTGTTCTCCATCTGTAAAATGGATAAATGTTAGGGTTGGGGGTCACCACAACATGAGGAACTGTATTAAAGGGTTGCGGCATTAGGAAGGCTGAGAACCACTGGCCTACCTGAAAGGGTTTGCATAAGGATGAAATGGAGATGGGAGAACCACATTATGTTGCTCCAAGCTCCTTGGAAAAGGGAGTACCAGAGTCATAAAAATGGTGTGAAAGGTGAAAATGGCATTAAAAGTGATGAAATAAAAGAATTAATCAGCACAACAAAAATGCTAATTTGGGCAACACATGGAATCCAAAGGATGGAGACGACCATCTTGACGGCAGTGGAGGTTATGTAATGTAGGGGTTGAGAGCCGTGGACTCTAATCTGGAGAGCTGGGTTTGATTCCCCACTCTTCCACATGAGTGTCAGACTCTAATCTGGTGAACTAGATTTGTCTCCCCACTCTTACATATGAAGACTGCTGGGTGACCTTGGCTAGTCACAGTTCTCTCCGAACTCTCTCAGCCTCGCCTACTTCACAAGGTTCTGTTGTGGGGAGGGGAAGGGAAGGGAAGGGAAGGAGTTTGCTTTGAGACACCTTTTGGTTGAGAAAAGCAGGGGATAAATTCAAACACCTCTTCTGTGTATGACAGTACATAGGGTTTTTCCCCCCTCTGAAACAACAAAGACTTCTGGTCTAATGAGCACTAATTGGCTACACTCTATAAAAGGAAATGCAAAGCAATCAGCATTAATAAAGCTTGGCCGTTCCTTTCCGAGCCACAGGTCTGCCGCTTAATGATCAGCAGGGATAAATTCATCACAGGTGACCTATGGACGTACAGCATCGTCCAGATGAATAAAAGTACCATTTGGAAAGCATATGCCCTGAAGGATCGTGCATTTCACATTCCTCTGATGTTTGGCACAGCTGAGAACCTGCTCATTGCTGCAAACCTCCTGACCCTGCAGAGGGCACACTGCGAGAGAGCTTCTCACTGCAAACACCATGAAACAAATGTCAAAATAAACCAGTATATTTGTTTCTTTCGTTTCTGTTCCATTACGGCAAAGGGAAAGTTTGAGAAGTAAATGCTTCAAATCAGCCTTTCCTTTCCTTAATCTCTCATCTCAATTCTGTATCTTCTGTTCTCCCCCCCCCCCGCCCCCCGCCCTTGCCACATCAACACCCCCTTTGTTCAACCTCCCTTGAAAGGATGAAGTGACAGTATCAGCAAGAGCCAGGCTCCTGACTGGTTGTCCACGGGCAGCTAAAACTTCAAATTGAGTTGTCTGACAAGGAAAATGCAGTCGTCCCATTTCTTTTCAGGCTCCGGTCTCATTCTCTCAAATAAATTAAAATGAAATATAGCGGCTGTCGTGACTGTCTAGAGGCATTTTCCTTGATATTCGCTGCGTTCAATTTTGGACTCTTGGGCAAGGATTTCTTATTTCCCTCTCTGCCTCTCTGTTGTTCGTAGGACGCTGAAGTTTCTCGTGTTCATTTGTGTTATTCATTAATATTTGTCCTTGCTTTAACAGAATTGCTGGGTGACAGAATCTACCTGTCTTGGGGAATCCAGCTCCAATATGAACTTCTTTCACACCTCGGTCATACCAGAACCCTCTTCCATAGCAGCCCAATAGTCAGAAAATTTTCAGGGGGTGGGGAATGAAAACAGTGATGATCAGTAATTCACTGAGATTCTGTTTTGCATCCAAAAGGTCCCAGGTTCAATCCCTGGTATCTCCATTTAAAAGGACCAGGCAGTAGGTGATGCAAAAGACCTGGGAGATCCTCTGCCAGTCAGTGTAGATAATACTGACTTTGTTAGATCCAATGGTATGACTCAGTATCTCTCTTCATAGGCTGCAGTGAATGCATGTACATCCTACAGCAGTGATGGTGAACCTTTTCGAGACCGAGTGCCCAAACTGCAACCCAAAACCCACTTACTTATCGCAAAGTGCCAACCCGGCAATTTAACCTGAATACTGAGGTTTTAGTATAGAAAAAAACGGCTGTCTCCAAGGAGCGCGTTACTCGGGAGTAAGCTTGGTGGTAGTCGGTGGCTTTGCTTTGAAGCAACTGTGCAACGCTTCTAACGGGTGAATCACGACCCTAGGAGGGTTTACTCAGAAGCAAACCCCATTGCCAGCAACCGAGCTTACTCCCAGGTAAAGGATCATGCTTCCGTTCTTCCCATGAAAATCAGCAGGGCTTAACAGCGCTTAACAGGGTTACCTACACTGCATCCCCAAAACTAGGTCTTAGATTTAATGCTAATAATCTCCCTGAAATAATTACACTATTACCACATGACAAACTCTGTGCACGCATGCCCACAGAGAGGGCTCTGAGTGCCACCTCTGGCACCCATGCCATAGGTTTGCCACCACTGTCCTACAGGTACATACGTATATTAGCTGGTAAGAAAGAGCTAACTCACACTCACTTCAAAAATGAAATCAGGGAGCATTACCCTGATAAATGTTGGGCTTCAATCACAGGTTCAGATGTATACATTGAATGTTACATGAGAATTCCTCAGTGCATGTATAAATTGAATGTGTACCATGCATGGATTGTATGTAGCCCTGTTCACATTTTACAGTGAAACACAGGTACATCCTGTATGTATCTGTGTATATCTGTTCTAAGAAAGAACCAACTTATGTACACTTTAGGAATGAAACTGGGGACCTGGATAAACTTTGGGTTTCAATCACACGTCCAGCTGTATATGCATCAAATGTCACTTGAGAATTAACTCAAGTCCAAAGAACCAACACGTGAACACCATACATGGATTGTACATGTGCTTACTGTAGCTTGTAAATATGGCTAGTATAAGGTAGCTTCATGAGTTTGTATGCTCCAAGGAGCATGGGGGACTATAAATCTAGTGACAGCCCTTAGAGATAGGTAGACCCAAATATGCTATTCATGTCAGAGTTCATTTGAACCAAGTTCTTCTGAAGGCATCTGAGGCTCTACGGCACATTCTAACCATTAGTCCACATTCTGCATGTCTGCAGCCCAGCTTGTTTCATGATGCCCTCTGTCACCTTTACATCTTAGGCTAGACAGAAATATTAAACTTTCTATTACCTATAGATGCAGCTGTAAACAGGAATTGTCAGCTAGGGTCATTCCATGCAGCCATTCACGATGCCCCATTCTGTCATATCGACAGGGATGTTTGGTGTGAAACTTTTCATGGTAGCCAAAAGTTCTACAATAGCTTTTAATCTCCCCCCCACCCGCCTCTCCCTCAAATACGCATTTGTTTGTCCTGGGAACTAAATCAAAGACAAGGAGTACATAGCTCTGAAGACTCCTGGGTCAATTCCGCACTTGCGTTATCAACCTAAGTTCAAGCTGCATTCGACCTAAGTGCTCCACACAACCACTGGGATCAACGTGGTTTTGTACCAGCTTCGCCCCGTGTAACGGTCAAATTTCCGACTCCAGTTGGGAACTACTACTTTTTCAGGGAACCATGCTTGAACTCAGCTCGATTCCAGTAAAGTGCGGAATATCTGGTGCCAGGAGTCCCCCATTCAGCCAATCACAGCTGAGTGTTTCGGGCATGCGTACAGCTGGAGAACCGCAGCGACAAAAATCACACCCAATTTTTCCCCCTCTTCTTTCTTGCGTTCAAAGCGATGGCTGGTTGCACAAACAGCGCACAATTTCCGCGTACTAATGTAAGCGGCCAATCAAAAAATGCCACCTTTGTCACTCCATTCCTGTGGCAGTTTTTTAAATAACGTGTGTGGGGATAGATGAAACATGGCCGTAGAACAGAAGCCAATCGGAACGGAGTGGCGAAGAGGCACAGGATGATTCCGCCCTCTGAGCTGGGATCAAGCTGGTTGCAGTGGGGAACAACAATGGCTTCGACCTAGGTCAGTACCCTTCTCAGGGAACTGGGTCGAATCTATTTTACTCATGTGTGGAATCGCCCCTGATGGGTCCTGCGGCCAATGTTTTAGAAGACTGAGGCTATCGTATTTTCGATACTTTATGAGAAGAGTCACTGGAAAAGCCAATACCTCTAGGACTAGTTGAAGACAGCAGGAAAAGAGGAAGACCCAACATGAGATGGATTCACTCAGTCAAGGAAGTCACAGCCCTCAGGTGGCCAGACCTCGACAAGGCAGAACATTTTGGAGGTCAATAATTCATGGGGTCACCGTAATCAGAAGCAACTTGGCAACCCTTAACACAAACACACCATAACTTAAGCAGGAAGATTCTGGCACAATATAGTGGAAATTCTGGCCACCTGTGCTCTAAATTACACTGATGTTTTTTTAAAAAAAATCGAGCTAATTCCAGCTATCAAGACAGTTTGCCCATCAAAACCAAACAAAGGATTTAAATTAATCATGTACGGAGCATGTGCCAACAGCTTGACTGTCTGGAGGGATGAATGCCGAATATGCAGAGCAAATAAGGGATATCATCTCTAAACACATCTCAGTATTAATTAGCTAACGGGCTACAGCTTCAAAGAAAGGGTGCCTGTTTTGTAATCAAGCATGATGGACATCAAAAAATGTATAATGCTCTCAAACAGTTATTTCCAATTTTGGCCAGAATCGCTGATCTATATTGGGTTTATGCTGTGCTAATTTCACGATCATATAATTTTATTGATTTCAGTTATCCAAACAGTAACAACACCAATATTTCTTGATTGCATCCAGCTGATGGGTTGAAAGGTACATTATCTTTGAATTAATCTTTGATTCAACATCATATGATCTAATAGGACTGGGGAAACCACTGGTCCCCTTGTTTCCCATAGCATGCAGTGAGGTTTACTGATAACTAAGGCACTCAAAGGTATTCTAATGAAAATTTAAACTTTGCCTGACTAAAACTGGCATTACCCCATTACCCCACGGCATTACCCCATACGTCCCTACTAGGCCTCTGCGTTCAGCATAGGCCAATCTGCTGCTGGTTCCCGGCCCCTCAATGTTGTGGCTGGCCTCCACTCGGGCCAGGGCTTTTATGGCCCTGGCCCCAGCCTGGTGGAACACTCTTCCTCCAGCTGCCCGGGGCCTGCGGGATCTCAGTGAGTTCCTCAGGGCCTGTAAGACGGAGTTGTTCCACTGGGCTTTTGGAGTGTCCGGCCGCTGATGTGTGTAGGTCGACCTAATTCATCGGCTTCACAGCGTAAGAACGCAGGGACGGAGACGCCGGAGATAACATCTGGTGGAGATCGCCAGCGCAGCTGGAGACCCTGGAGGTCCCAGTGTTCTCTAGCGAAGTCTCCCCCTGCCTGCCGGGTTCCCTGGCACCTTTTATTGTTATTCTATCGGGGGCGTGTAGGAGGGAGGACCGGGGGGAGTTCCGGAGAGCGGAGGTCGGGAGATCATCATGTGATGCATGATCTCATCTGGCTACGTGCGGAGAGGAGCTAAGCTGTCTGAGCCTAATCCTCACCTGGGGCAAGACCATTGTCCCCTGGCCGCTCCTGTGATTGGAGCTGGTAGGTGCAGTTCATGACCCTGCGGACTCATGGGGATGAGGAGTGGGGGTGCGGTGCGACCAGCAAGGCCGTAGGTCCGTTGGCGTCCCAACGTTCTACCACGGTGCTGCTGGGTCAGCAGTGCATCACTACAGATGTGCCCCCCTCTCACCCCTCCCCTCCCCTATTTTAGCCTCTTGTGTTTGGGGTCCCTTTACCATCTATGGGACCCCTCCCCCCCTCTGGGAGGGTTTTATTAAGGATTTATTGCCGACGCTGTTTTTATATGCTGATCGCTGTTGTTTATTTTAAATGGGGTTTTAATTCTATGTTGTATCACTATGTTGTTCACCGCCCAGAGCCCTTTGGGGGTAGGGCGGTATAAAAAACTCAAAAATAAATAAATAAATAAATAAATAAATCCACATGAAACCATGAAGCTGCCTTATACTGAACCATGAGATGGATTGACTCAATATAGGAACCTGAAGCCCTCAGTTTGGCTGACCTGAGCAGAGCTGTTAACAAGAGGAGGTTTGGGGGAGGGTGTCATTCACTCATAAATCAAAGAGACTTGATGGCACATAACGCAGGTGACCTGGCCTTCCATTCTTGCCCCCCTCTCCCAAGTTGTAAATCAGACTCTTTGGAGAAGGGAAAGCCTATCAGATGAGGGGGCGGGTCTAGTCATGGCAAAGCCAAGCATAACACAACTCCCAATTGTAAAGCAGCTTGGGGGAGGGGGAGAAAGAAGAGCCCATCTTCTTCCCCACCACTCCATTTGACTCCAGGCTGCCCCACGGCTTGCAGAACCTCAGCAAAGCACAAGTCAGGGGGCAGGAAAGAGGGGGCACATCAGGCATTCTACATTGTTAACAGTTGTCCCCAAATGCTTCCCCCCCTGCGAGTGTTTAGAAGGTGCTCCAAGCATCCCTCCCCAGAATTTTCACATGCCCAAGGCCTACCATAGCTGCTGTCAAAGTGCAGTCCTTGAACTGAGGGGTGGCAGGAAAAGGAATTGGAAGGATCCTGCAGGTGAAAGAGCAGAGAGTGCCCAGGCTGGGGGAAGGAGGGAGATTAGTGAGTCAAAGGAAGGTTACCTGGGGGTATATATCTCTAATGACATAGAACCAGAGGTGGGATCCAACCAGTTCTCACCACTTCTCTAGAAGTTCTATGTCATTAGAGAAGGTTCTATGTCATTAGAGAAGGTTCTAGAAGTGGTTACTAATTTTTTCTGAGTGCCTAGAAGGGGTTGCTAAAGCAGCCTCCCTGCCCAATAGGGACTGGAGGTGCGTGCAGCGGCGGCGGCCACTGTGCTCTTGGAATCCTGTACACCACCACTCTGAACCCAAGCTTATTAAAATTTTGGATTCCCAACGCACTGTGAGCATAGAACTCTTGGACGCCTCTGGAACATCTCCTCTGATCTGGTGTAGCAGATTTGTTTATCCACTTCTACACTCCTGCTGGGCCAGTCACAGTTCATTCAGCTCTCTCTCTCAGCCCTACCTACCTCATAAGAACATAAGAACATAAGAACAAGCCAGCTGGATCAGACCAAAGTCCATCTAGTCCAGCTCTCTGCTACTCGCAGTGGCCCACCAGGTGCCTTTGGGAGCTCACATGTAGGATGTGAACGCAATGGCCTCCCGATCACCTGGCCTCCTGATCACCTCACAAGGAGCCTGTTGAGGGGAGAGAAAGGGAAAAGAGTTTGCAAGCCACTTTGAAATTCTTTACAGAAGAGAAAAGCAGGGTATAAATCCAAGCTCTTCTTCTTCTTCCTCGGGAACATTTAACTCCTTTTTGCTTGCCATAGTCTTGCCCTACTGAAAGTCACAGCTTTTGTCTTACCAAGGATTGTGACTGTCCTCTGATGTTCAGGTCTCCCTCTTTCTTCCCCCTACCTTCTGGCCGCCTAATTGGGGGGAATGGGGCACACATGCTGCAGAAAGAGCCATCTCTTCCATGTAATTCAGTGTCCTTCCCCTCCTAGCAGCAGCCTAATTGGGGCAATGGGGTGTGAAAGCTGCAGAACAAGCCATCTCTTCCAGGCAATTGAGTCTCCCCCCACCTCTCCCCGTTGCCTCCTCGCTGCATGGGGCACCTGTTCCCCTCACTCCCTAGATCTGGCACTGTTTTGAACTGAAGAGTCTAGGTAGGAATTGAGTGTTGGAACTTCTGTATCCCAAATGGATGCTATCCAACTGAGCCACAGCCCCTCCACATAGTTCATGGAAGGGCTTGGTGGAGTATATCTTTCCCTTCCTTCCCCAAGCAGCCTCCTCTTTGGCCCAAATCTCTTTCCCGAGGATCAAGAGAACCTTACAAGCAAAATGCATGACTGGACATTGCCCTGCAGCAACAAGTAAAATGGAATCTGTTTCATTTTTCTCAGCTTGCATCGATAGAAGAGAACGAAGGCAGTCTTGACTTGATTCCCCATTGTCACTGCAGTTCTTGGCCAGCCTATGACTCATTTGCTCTCCCAGTCTTAAAAATGGAGTTTGGAGATAGATAGCATGCTATTTTGGGAATGCTTTGTTCTGGTCTTCTGTGATCTCTTCTGATGGATCCAACTACAAGTGATCAGCAGGATCCCATGAAGACTGCAGTGGCATATTCAGGAAGATACACTGTGGATACTGTCAGTTACGTCCTGACCAGCAAACCTACATTGTTTGTAGTACAGTCTATTGCATTTGTGAGGATGAATTTTCACCATTGGCTCCCGGGAATGGAATCCGGGGAGAACAGGGTCCTCAGTGGAGTCAATGTAACCCTTTAAGTTATTCCACCAGGCCTTTGGGGAGGCCGGCCACGGATTGTCTGCCCCCTCTTGATGCCCCTGCTTTGTATTTGCCCCATCTACAGCATTGCCGGTACTGCAGTCCATCATCTTCAGCAGTGCTGGCCCCCTCCCAGCCTTGGGATTGAACGCCATAAATATAAATAATCAATGTATTTTTAATTCATTTTATGTAGATGCTGCTATGGAAATTTAAGGGTTTTAATGTTAATGTTTATATTTTTATTTATTGTTTTATCAGCCTTGTTTATGGGCCCTGTACACCGCTCAGAGCCCTCTGGGGGTTGAGTGGTTAATGAAGTATAATAATAACAACAATAATAACGATAACGATAACGATAACGATAATAACAATAATAACAACAATAACAACAATAACAATAACAACAACAACAACAACAACAACAACAACACCACCACCACCACCACCACCACAACAACAACAACAACAACAACAACAACAACAACAACAACAACAACAACAACAACAATAATAATAATAATAATAATAATAATAATAATAATAATAATAATAATAATAATAATAATAATAATAATAATAATAATAATAATAATAATAATAGGTGGGACCAAGGGATCCCCTGGAATTACAGCTCATTCCAGACTATAGAGATCAGGGAAAATGGCCTAGGGAAAATGGATTCTTTGGAGGGTGGACTGTATAGCATTATTTGCCACTGAGGTTCCTGTCTTCTCCAAGCTCTATCCTCATATTTCCAGGAGTTTCCCAAACTAAACCTTGCACCTCCCCACCCCCACCCCCACCCCCACCCCCACCCCCACCCCCACCCCCACCCCCACCCCCACTCAATTCCTGGCAACCCTATTACCTTTATATCCAGTTAAATAATCACAATATATCTTTATGAATAATCTTTATGAACGGTTTATGAAGTATCTATTGAAATTATACTCTAACTAGCTGCTTATACCTCATTGCCTTGTATCCCTATATATACAGTCCTTGTTTTTTAGGCTTGGCTGGCCTCAAATCTTTCAGTATTGGGTTGACTGTATATATTTGCTGATCTGTTTAATATAACCCTATTACTATGCCATAGAGGTCATCTTCCAAAACATTTATTTTTTCTCCAGGGGAACAGATCTCTGTAGTCTAGAGATGAGCTGTAATTCCAGGGGATCCTCAGGCCTTACCTGGAGGATGGCAACCCTAGCTTTCACGCACAGGACACTGTAAATTCTGTCCACCTGTCATGTGGAAAGAAAGATTGTTGATGTTCTCTGAAAAAACCAAAACTGTTATCAAGTAATTCTCTTGGTAGAGTGACAAATGTGCCAGATATGGGATGAATTGCTTTGGTGAGAAGGTATTTGAATTCTTATTTGAGACTCAGAAAAAGGCCTTTCGAGATAAAAATATCTTATATCTGTGTCGCTCCAGCATCCTGCCTGGGTTTGGAACTGACTGTGAAGATGGTGCTGGCTGGATTATCTCTGTCTAGTGACAGGCACGGAGAACATCTTGTTAATTCTCTTGAACCTTCAGCAACGTCTGTCATGCTGGATATCTGATCTTTCTAAACTGAATTGAAAATCTGGGGGTTATACGGGGAGCAAGATTACATTGTTCTCCTCTATTTTGTTTAAGACATAAAGCAAGTCATAGAAACACAGAACGATAACGTTGGAAAAAGTCACGCATGCATGCAATCTAATCCAACTCCTTTTTCAATGCAAGGTCAGCCTAGAGTATCCCTAAAAAATTTTTTGCCCAGCCACTGCCAGTGAGGGGGAGCTAACTACATCATTAGGTAGCTGATTCCACTGTTGAACAATTCTTACTGTAAAAAAAAAGTTTTCCTATTATTCAGACAGTACCTTTCTGCCAATAATTTAAACCAATTATAGGAAGTCTTATCATTTGCTGCCAGCAGGAAAAGCTCTCAGTCCTCTAAGTGACAGCTCTTCATATACTTAATAAATACATATCCCCATTCAACCTCCTCTTCTCCAAACAAAACATTCCCAAGTCACTCAGCCTTTCCTTATAGGACCTGGTCTCCAGGCCCCTAATCACCCTCATTGCTCACTTCTGCACCCACTTTATTCTGTCCGCAGCCTTTTTGAAGTGCAGCCTCCAGAACTGCACACAATACAATGTGATTATGACAGCTTTCAAAATGGATTTTATGCCTCTGTTGATACACCCCAGATTGCATTAGCCATTTTTTGGTGCTGCATCATGCTGGTTGCTGATATTTAATTTATGGTCCACCTGGACCCTAAAATCTTCTTCATACGCACACTGTTACCCAGAAGTGTACTTCCCATCTAGTATGCATGTTCTAGATGTAGAACTAAACGTTTATCTTTGCTGAATTACATTTTGTTCATATCTGCCCATGTTGACTTTTAGTGATCACAGTATCCCCTTCTAAGTGCTTACAGACTGTTTAATTATCTGCTCTAGAATCTTGCTTGGTATTGGTGTCAGACTGACAGGGCAGTAATTGTTTGGGTTTTTCCCCCCTTTTTGAAGATGGGAACAACATTAGCCCTCCTCCAGTCTGCTGGGACTTCTGTTGTCCAGGAGTTGTCAAATATTTTTGCAAGTGGTTCTAAGATGTAGTTAATCAGGTTCTGGAGATTTGAATTCATTTAAAGAAGTCAGGTATTCCTATACCACCTCTTTATTTATTCTGTGCTGAATTTCCCCTACTTTATCTTCAGTTCCATTTTCCCCTGGTTGAACACTGTTTGAACACAGTTTTTAGACCCAACTGACCGAGGCAAAGAACATGTTGAGTACTTCTGCCTTTTCTCCATCCCCTGTTAGCATTTTGCCATCTTCTCCGCACAGTCAACCTAGCATATCCTTTTTTTCTTCCTTTTGCTGTGTTTGCCATCCTCCAGCCTTGTGGCACATTCCCTGTCCTCTAAGAGGTACAGAAGATGACAGACAAAAACTCTGCAAGCTTTTTAGAACTTTCTTTGAGCACTCTTGGATGCACACCATCTTGCTCAGGGGATCTGCACTCATCTAATGCAGCCAAGTGCTTCTTATCTACCTCTTTATCCATGTCAACCAGCAGTTGGGAAAATGAATACTCTACTAGGAATCTGACTTTCAGTGGTCCACTGGGATCCTGGGTAAGATTGTCTACTTCACAGGAGTATGAATTTGTCAATATGCTGACTACACTCAAGTCTGTTTTGTACCCAGTGACTTGAAGCGGAAGTCACTGTTAAAGTAGCAATCAAAAGAAATGAGGAAACCCTTCGGTGCCCAACAATTTGTATTTCTGCAAGCATTTCCACTGAATGCTCAAAAATGTCTGATGGATATTTGCAAATTGTCAGTGGGACAACTGAAAAAATGCATGCAAAACTAACTGATCCTTTCCCTTTCTGATCACTCTGCTCAAGCCACAAACCTTATATTTCTGTCGGTGAAAGGAGTGACTCACCTGGGGCTCCTTAAGCAAAGAACTGGCTAATCCAGAGAGCTTCATGGCAGAGTTAGGATTTCGGCCAGGGGTGTCTTCGATCTCAGTCTCATTCTCCAACCACCACATCTTCACAGAACACTGACCTCAACCTTAGATGGATGATGGAGTACCTACTCAACTTGCACAGTTGTAACAGGATAGGATAGAAGGATAGGATAGATAGATATTTTGATATTTATCCTTTCTATCTATCTGACTCTATCTCTATAGATAGGATAGATGAGGAGCAGGATAGATAGATAGATAGGATAGGATAGGATAGGATAGGATAGGATAGACTAGGATAGGATAGATAGGATAGGATAGATAGATAGATAGATAGATAGATAGATAGAAGTATGATGCATGATAGATAGATAGGATAGGATATGATGCCAGATAGGATAGATAGATCCACCCCCCCCCCCCCCCACCCCCCCCCCCCCCCACCCCCCCCCCCCCCCACCCCCCCCCCCCCCCACCCCCCCCCCCCCCCACCCCCCCCCCCCCCCACCCCCCCCCCCCCCCACCCCCCCCCCCCCCCACCCCCCCCCCCCCCCACCCCCCCCCCCCCCCACCCCCCCCCCCCCCCACCCCCCCCCCCCCCCACCCCCCCCCCCCCCCACCCCCCCCCCCCCCCACCCCCCCCCCCCCCCACCCCCCCCCCCCCCCACCCCCCCCCCCCCCCACCCCCCCCCCCCCCCACCCCCCCCCCCCCCCACCCCCCCCCCCCCCCACCCCCCCCCCCCCCCACCCCCCCCCCCCCCCACCCCCCCCCCCCCCCACCCCCCCCCCCCCCCACCCCCCCCCCCCCCCACCCCCCCCCCCCCCCACCCCCCCCCCCCCCCACCCCCCCCCCCCCCCACCCCCCCCCCCCCCCACCCCCCCCCCCCCCCACCCCCCCCCCCCCCCACCCCCCCCCCCCCCCACCCCCCCCCCCCCCCACCCCCCCCCCCCCCCACCCCCCCCCCCCCCCACCCCCCCCCCCCCCCACCCCCCCCCCCCCCCACCCCCCCCCCCCCCCACCCCCCCCCCCCCCCACCCCCCCCCCCCCCCACCCCCCCCCCCCCCCACCCCCCCCCCCCCCCACCCCCCCCCCCCCCCACCCCCCCCCCCCCCCACCCCCCCCCCCCCCCACCCCCCCCCCCCCCCACCCCCCCCCCCCCCCACCCCCCCCCCCCCCCACCCCCCCCCCCCCCCACCCCCCCCCCCCCCCACCCCCCCCCCCCCCCACCCCCCCCCCCCCCCACCCCCCCCCCCCCCCACCCCCCCCCCCCCCCACCCCCCCCCCCCCCCACCCCCCCCCCCCCCCACCCCCCCCCCCCCCCACCCCCCCCCCCCCCCACCCCCCCCCCCCCCCACCCCCCCCCCCCCCCACCCCCCCCCCCCCCCACCCCCCCCCCCCCCCACCCCCCCCCCCCCCCACCCCCCCCCCCCCCCACCCCCCCCCCCCCCCACCCCCCCCCCCCCCCACCCCCCCCCCCCCCCACCCCCCCCCCCCCCCACCCCCCCCCCCCCCCACCCCCCCCCCCCCCCACCCCCCCCCCCCCCCACCCCCCCCCCCCCCCACCCCCCCCCCCCCCCACCCCCCCCCCCCCCCACCCCCCCCCCCCCCCACCCCCCCCCCCCCCCACCCCCCCCCCCCCCCACCCCCCCCCCCCCCCACCCCCCCCCCCCCCCACCCCCCCCCCCCCCCACCCCCCCCCCCCCCCACCCCCCCCCCCCCCCACCCCCCCCCCCCCCCACCCCCCCCCCCCCCCACCCCCCCCCCCCCCCACCCCCCCCCCCCCCCACCCCCCCCCCCCCCCACCCCCCCCCCCCCCCACCCCCCCCCCCCCCCACCCCCCCCCCCCCCCACCCCCCCCCCCCCCCACCCCCCCCCCCCCCCACCCCCCCCCCCCCCCACCCCCCCCCCCCCCCACCCCCCCCCCCCCCCACCCCCCCCCCCCCCCACCCCCCCCCCCCCCCACCCCCCCCCCCCCCCACCCCCCCCCCCCCCCACCCCCCCCCCCCCCCACCCCCCCCCCCCCCCACCCCCCCCCCCCCCCACCCCCCCCCCCCCCCACCCCCCCCCCCCCCCACCCCCCCCCCCCCCCACCCCCCCCCCCCCCCACCCCCCCCCCCCCCCACCCCCCCCCCCCCCCACCCCCCCCCCCCCCCACCCCCCCCCCCCCCCACCCCCCCCCCCCCCCACCCCCCCCCCCCCCCACCCCCCCCCCCCCCCACCCCCCCCCCCCCCCACCCCCCCCCCCCCCCACCCCCCCCCCCCCCCACCCCCCCCCCCCCCCACCCCCCCCCCCCCCCACCCCCCCCCCCCCCCACCCCCCCCCCCCCCCACCCCCCCCCCCCCCCACCCCCCCCCCCCCCCACCCCCCCCCCCCCCCACCCCCCCCCCCCCCCACCCCCCCCCCCCCCCACCCCCCCCCCCCCCCACCCCCCCCCCCCCCCACCCCCCCCCCCCCCCACCCCCCCCCCCCCCCACCCCCCCCCCCCCCCACCCCCCCCCCCCCCCACCCCCCCCCCCCCCCACCCCCCCCCCCCCCCACCCCCCCCCCCCCCCACCCCCCCCCCCCCCCACCCCCCCCCCCCCCCACCCCCCCCCCCCCCCACCCCCCCCCCCCCCCACCCCCCCCCCCCCCCACCCCCCCCCCCCCCCACCCCCCCCCCCCCCCACCCCCCCCCCCCCCCACCCCCCCCCCCCCCCACCCCCCCCCCCCCCCACCCCCCCCCCCCCCCACCCCCCCCCCCCCCCACCCCCCCCCCCCCCCACCCCCCCCCCCCCCCACCCCCCCCCCCCCCCACCCCCCCCCCCCCCCACCCCCCCCCCCCCCCACCCCCCCCCCCCCCCACCCCCCCCCCCCCCCACCCCCCCCCCCCCCCACCCCCCCCCCCCCCCACCCCCCCCCCCCCCCACCCCCCCCCCCCCCCACCCCCCCCCCCCCCCACCCCCCCCCCCCCCCACCCCCCCCCCCCCCCACCCCCCCCCCCCCCCACCCCCCCCCCCCCCCACCCCCCCCCCCCCCCACCCCCCCCCCCCCCCACCCCCCCCCCCCCCCACCCCCCCCCCCCCCCACCCCCCCCCCCCCCCACCCCCCCCCCCCCCCACCCCCCCCCCCCCCCACCCCCCCCCCCCCCCACCCCCCCCCCCCCCCACCCCCCCCCCCCCCCACCCCCCCCCCCCCCCACCCCCCCCCCCCCCCACCCCCCCCCCCCCCCACCCCCCCCCCCCCCCACCCCCCCCCCCCCCCACCCCCCCCCCCCCCCACCCCCCCCCCCCCCCACCCCCCCCCCCCCCCACCCCCCCCCCCCCCCACCCCCCCCCCCCCCCACCCCCCCCCCCCCCCACCCCCCCCCCCCCCCACCCCCCCCCCCCCCCACCCCCCCCCCCCCCCACCCCCCCCCCCCCCCACCCCCCCCCCCCCCCACCCCCCCCCCCCCCCACCCCCCCCCCCCCCCACCCCCCCCCCCCCCCACCCCCCCCCCCCCCCACCCCCCCCCCCCCCCACCCCCCCCCCCCCCCACCCCCCCCCCCCCCCACCCCCCCCCCCCCCCACCCCCCCCCCCCCCCACCCCCCCCCCCCCCCACCCCCCCCCCCCCCCACCCCCCCCCCCCCCCACCCCCCCCCCCCCCCACCCCCCCCCCCCCCCACCCCCCCCCCCCCCCACCCCCCCCCCCCCCCACCCCCCCCCCCCCCCACCCCCCCCCCCCCCCACCCCCCCCCCCCCCCACCCCCCCCCCCCCCCACCCCCCCCCCCCCCCACCCCCCCCCCCCCCCACCCCCCCCCCCCCCCACCCCCCCCCCCCCCCACCCCCCCCCCCCCCCACCCCCCCCCCCCCCCACCCCCCCCCCCCCCCACCCCCCCCCCCCCCCACCCCCCCCCCCCCCCACCCCCCCCCCCCCCCACCCCCCCCCCCCCCCACCCCCCCCCCCCCCCACCCCCCCCCCCCCCCACCCCCCCCCCCCCCCACCCCCCCCCCCCCCCACCCCCCCCCCCCCCCACCCCCCCCCCCCCCCACCCCCCCCCCCCCCCACCCCCCCCCCCCCCCACCCCCCCCCCCCCCCACCCCCCCCCCCCCCCACCCCCCCCCCCCCCCACCCCCCCCCCCCCCCACCCCCCCCCCCCCCCACCCCCCCCCCCCCCCACCCCCCCCCCCCCCCACCCCCCCCCCCCCCCACCCCCCCCCCCCCCCACCCCCCCCCCCCCCCACCCCCCCCCCCCCCCACCCCCCCCCCCCCCCACCCCCCCCCCCCCCCACCCCCCCCCCCCCCCACCCCCCCCCCCCCCCACCCCCCCCCCCCCCCACCCCCCCCCCCCCCCACCCCCCCCCCCCCCCACCCCCCCCCCCCCCCACCCCCCCCCCCCCCCACCCCCCCCCCCCCCCACCCCCCCCCCCCCCCACCCCCCCCCCCCCCCACCCCCCCCCCCCCCCACCCCCCCCCCCCCCCACCCCCCCCCCCCCCCACCCCCCCCCCCCCCCACCCCCCCCCCCCCCCACCCCCCCCCCCCCCCACCCCCCCCCCCCCCCACCCCCCCCCCCCCCCACCCCCCCCCCCCCCCACCCCCCCCCCCCCCCACCCCCCCCCCCCCCCACCCCCCCCCCCCCCCACCCCCCCCCCCCCCCACCCCCCCCCCCCCCCACCCCCCCCCCCCCCCACCCCCCCCCCCCCCCACCCCCCCCCCCCCCCACCCCCCCCCCCCCCCACCCCCCCCCCCCCCCACCCCCCCCCCCCCCCACCCCCCCCCCCCCCCACCCCCCCCCCCCCCCACCCCCCCCCCCCCCCACCCCCCCCCCCCCCCACCCCCCCCCCCCCCCACCCCCCCCCCCCCCCACCCCCCCCCCCCCCCACCCCCCCCCCCCCCCACCCCCCCCCCCCCCCACCCCCCCCCCCCCCCACCCCCCCCCCCCCCCACCCCCCCCCCCCCCCACCCCCCCCCCCCCCCACCCCCCCCCCCCCCCACCCCCCCCCCCCCCCACCCCCCCCCCCCCCCACCCCCCCCCCCCCCCACCCCCCCCCCCCCCCACCCCCCCCCCCCCCCACCCCCCCCCCCCCCCACCCCCCCCCCCCCCCACCCCCCCCCCCCCCCACCCCCCCCCCCCCCCACCCCCCCCCCCCCCCACCCCCCCCCCCCCCCACCCCCCCCCCCCCCCACCCCCCCCCCCCCCCACCCCCCCCCCCCCCCACCCCCCCCCCCCCCCACCCCCCCCCCCCCCCACCCCCCCCCCCCCCCACCCCCCCCCCCCCCCACCCCCCCCCCCCCCCACCCCCCCCCCCCCCCACCCCCCCCCCCCCCCACCCCCCCCCCCCCCCACCCCCCCCCCCCCCCACCCCCCCCCCCCCCCACCCCCCCCCCCCCCCACCCCCCCCCCCCCCCACCCCCCCCCCCCCCCACCCCCCCCCCCCCCCACCCCAGGTAGGTAGGTAGGTAGGTAGGTAGGTAGGTAGGTAGGTAGGTAGGTGATAGATAGATAGATAGATAGATAGATAGATAGATAGATAGATAGATAGATAGATAGATAGATAGATAGATAGATAGATAGATAGATAGATAGATAGATAGATAGATAGATAGATAGATAGATAGATAGATAGATGGATAGATAGATGAATGGATACAAGATAGATAGATAGACAGATGGAATGAATGAATGGATGAGTGGAATGGGTAGATAGATAGACAGATAGATGGAATGGGGCCGAATGGAGTCAGTGAGCTTTGTTCACACAAAACAGAACCATGGACTATAGAGGTTCTTTGTCACACGAATGGAAGCTGTACCCCCATGGGAAAACCACAACTTTCTCAGTTCACTTTAGATGGCCACTTCATAGCCTGCTCTCCTGACACTAGCAGCAGGCAGGTTCTCCATGTACATCATGGCTTCAGAGGGCTGCAGCTAAGCTGCAATGTCACATTTAACTTGGGTCTTATCGTCACTTTTGAAAAGGAAGTAATTTTAACAAAGAAGTTCATTTCCCCCCCCCCCCCAAAAAAAGGAAAATCTTTCTAACATAGTTGAAAAGAAAACATATGCACCATGCCCCTAAGGGGCTATAACCGAATATTCAAATATCCTGTGTGCAATAAAACAGGATGATTTAGAGAACACCTTTAAAAGTGTTTCAGCAAACGAAGGGGAAAAGACAACCTGTTTGAGCTGCCTGTGCTGAGAAGGACTCCCGAAATTGCCACCCGCTCATTGTTGACAAGTTAATGATTTGGGAAATGACTTTGAAAAGTACCAAAGAGTCATACCACCTTGAAACTAGAAGCAATAGAGGCTGGTGTGATTTCGTGGGAGGGATTTTATTCATTTGCTTACTTCATTTATCCTCTGTGAGGCAGACAGGATTAAAACAGCAAGACTGACCCAAGGTCATGTAGCCAGCACCCACAGCACAGTGGAAATCTGGACCTGGATCTCCAAATGCTGCATTACACTGGCTCTTGGGTATCACTAGCTTTCTTCCTATCCTCCTGAAAAGCAGTGTGGCTGAGCCTCCTTTGAAAAGTATGTGCTGCTTTTTTTCAAGAAGAAGCAGAATAACTATCATTTCTCACTCCTGGTGATTGGCTCATTCAGACTTTGACATAACTTCCTGTTTGCCCATGTATCCATACAGCCGGGAAACTGTGCCTGGGGCGCGCATGCGCCCCTGATTCTTGCACCCATTATTTCTTGCTGGGATTTCAGGCTGAATCAGGTTCCTGTTTCTCATGACTTCCCTCACTTGGGACAATAAACAGTTTTTCATAAGTTCAGAAACTCCCAACCATAAAAGAAACAACAACTTGAGTCTTCACTGTCGGCACCCCATGTCATAGCTGAACCATCCTTACAAGTCTAGGGTAAGGATAACGTGAAGGAGGGGAGACATATATGCCATTCTTCGCCCCTTGGAGAAAACGTAGGATTCAGTTGTAATAAATAAATGCAGATTTAAATTACAGGAGTGGCTCATGTCATCCTGGCCTCTTCAATGACCAAGAATTCCATCCAATGTTCTGCTACAGCTGTCTGTTGTGGGTTTTTCAGGCTGTGTGGATTTGGTGTGGTAGTTTTTGCTCCTAACATTTTGGCGGCAGCTCTGGTTGGCATCTTCTTCAGATACATGTCATGTTAAGATGTGTTTCTCTGTGTGACACAGTGCCCATTTCCTCATAATAATACATTTTCATGCAGGAAATAAAATGTTTCCTCCATGGAGTTCCATAATGTTTTTAGCCCAAAACATTTTACTTCCAGACTGAAAATTGGGGGGGTTTTTTGCATGTTGTTCCCTAGTGATTATTTTGTGAAAACATTTTGAAAATGTTTTCACTTGCTGTGCGATCTCTTTATTATGTTCCCCATGCCTCCCAGACTTCCTCATTGGTACCATTTTCTGAGGATGTACCTGCGATCTGGTGCTGTATTTTCACCAGGGTTTTTTGGAGAAGGGGGTTAAGTCTTCATAGCTACAAAGATACAACTCCTAGGCCCCTTCCGCACGGAGGCGGAAGGGGTTGGGTCGGCGTAAACCACGCCGACCCCACGACGCTGGGACCGTCCGCATGGATGATCCCAGAACCGGCTGGGACGACAGCGCCGCGGAGTGCCGTTGCCCGGCCGACCCGGCTTGTCCCTGGCCCTCCGGCACGTCGCCGAGGCCTGGAGACACACACCCCAGCCTCGCGCGCCTGCTTGAGTGTCGCAGGGCAGGGGGGCGTGTCCCCAGGCCTCGGCGACGCGCCGGAGGGCCGGGGACCAGGTAAGTGAAGGTTGGGAGGGGGAGGGGGAGGGCGCCTTGGAGCCGCTGCCGTTTGCACGGCAGCGGCTCCAAGGCGGTATTTCCCAACAACCTCGCTCCTTGAGCGAGGTTGGGAAATGCCGGCTTCGCGCCGGTCGGGCGGCGTGAGGGCGGCGCTGCTGCGCAGCAGCTGCGCCCCCTGTGCGAATGGCTCCCTGGGGACGGCGTTTTTGCCGTCCCCAGGGCGCCGTTTATGGCCCTTGCGGAAAGGGCCCTAGAGAATCACAGCATGAGGCTTTGAAGCTTCACAGCATCAGATCCACGGAGTTTAAATAAAGAGATGGAACAACCACAAAATGGCATTGAGGTGTCATTTCGAGGGGATGAGTGTGGACAAATGGAGGGGTTGAAAACATTTTTTTAAAATTGCTTGCAAAACATTTTCAGGGGCTTGTGAAGAAAGAGCCATTGTGGAATGATTGTGTGGTGTGGTATATATTTTGTGCACTTCATAGGGGACTTGAGGTCTTACTACAGCTTCTTCTTGCACTTGATAAACAATATAGCAATAATTTTTTGGATGGGGAATTTTATCCTTAACGTCTGGGAGTCATTCTTGGAAAGGACTGGACAGCTGCATCTCTCCTTTCCAGAAATGGATTTTCTATGTTGGCATTTTCTCTTGGCATGGAGGAGGAAACAGGAGCAAAGTTTTGCTGAGATTAATTTAGTAAAGAAAATTCCTCCTTCGCAAACAGCAGGTCCAACTGACTGCCGCCACACACAGGTGCAGCTCAAAAAGAAATCAAGAATATCACACACCTGTGCTGGAAACAGCAAAACATGCCAGATCTCTTAAGTCTTGCATATAATCTATGAGCATCTTATGGAGCTGATATGGTGTGACTTGAACATGTTGTTTTTCTGGTAGAATTCAGATGCCCCCTCGTCTTTCCTGAAGATTCTTTTGTGGAAATTTGTTCACAGTGTTTTCATTTGCTTTGCATATCCCTTTAAAATGTTTTCCATGACTCCCTCCTCAGTCCTCAGCGCCATTTTCTGAGCTTGTGCTGGCTGTCTCACCTGTTTAAATTTTTATTATTATTATTATTTTCATTTTGGAGGGTTATTTCTTTGATGCTACGATTACACCCGCTATGGCAAAGTGCAGCATGAAGCATTGAAGCTTGAGCATCAAATCCATGAAGATATTTTTAAAAAACCCGAAATGAAAACAAAATGGCGCCCAGAAACTGTTTCAAGGAGGTAAGGTTGGACAAATGGGGAGGGGACATTGAAAATATTTTGCGAATGTTTTAATGACTTGTGTGGAAAGGGCCAATATCTCTCAATTTCTTAACTTTGATGTAACCATTGCGGACCAAACTTTGCAACTCACATCAAATATGTTTGTGAAATATTGTGGCTGAGACTTGATATTGTGGCTTGGACTTAGACTTGGAGTAGAATTCTGAGGTGGTAAAATGATCTAAATCTGGCATTGGCAACCTCCGGGTGAGGACTGGAAGTTTACCACAATTACAATTGATCTCTGGATTTTATGGATCAGTTCCCCAAAAGAAAATAGCTGCTTTGGAGGATGGACTTTGTGGCATCACATCCCTGCTGAGATCCCACTCTTTCCCAAACTTCAACTTCCCCTGGCAATGCTCCTAAAGTTTCAGGAATTTCAGAAGCCAGTGCTGGCAAACCTGTAGATTAATAGAAGTAAATGAAGTGGCCTGATAAAGAGCACCCCATTAAGCCTCTAGTAAAGGGATATGACAAGTTTTCTTCTGGCAGTTGGTGACTCTAGGGGCACTTCCCTCCCCCATTGCTTCCCACTCTGCAATTCTGGTTAAAATCTCCACCTCAAAACTGTTTAATGCCCACTGAAAGGAGGGGGAGAGGACATGGTGCCTAAATTTCCCTCAGATGAAATGGGAGAAGGATATATGGCCGTGTTCTAGCAGCATTCTCTCCTGACGTTTCACCTGCATCTGTGGCTGGCATCTTCAGAGGATCTGAAGATGCCAGCCACAGATGCAAGTGAAACATCAGGAGAGAATGCTGTTAGAACACGGCCATACAGCCTGGAAACCACACAGCAACCCAGTGATTCCGGCCGTGAAAGCCTTCGACAATACATTGAAATGGGAGAAGCTTGGAGGGGATCATTTTCACTGAGTGGGAGGCAGAACCAAGAAGTTTAGAAGTTCTTTTTCCCTTTTGTCTTGGCCTGGAAATCACCACCTCAGCAGCTACAGTCTGTAACAGGTTCCTTTAGCAATCTGTGTAGTCCTGTCCTAAAACAAACGAGCTGTTTTCTTGGCACTAAAGGAGTCAGTGTGGCATTGAGGGAGAATGTTTAGCACTTGCATACCTCCACACATATTTCCTGACAATAAGTGATGGCAGAAACACTTCAGGTCAACTGGCTAGGCCTGTGAAGATTGTCACAAACAATTAAAATCATCGGTGTCCCTGATGAGGCCCTGCGCTAAGAAACAGCACAAGAAGGTTATTGCGACCTGTGTTGATACATTACCTGAATTATTATGGACATTTTTAAAGAAATCACAACAAATTGGGTTTTTTTAATGAAATGGCCACCCAAGCAAGGTCTGGTGCTTTCCTCTGGTGGAGGGAACCTGTGACCAATTTCAATTGTCCTTCCTTTGATAGAAGAACCACTTAATTTGGAAGAAGGCTCTTCAACCTAATATCCTCTTCAGGCACTTCTTCTTAAGGGAGAGAGTGATTTTGGCAATTGTTCCCGCTCTTGGTAGACCCACCCTTTCCCCCACCTCCATGTTGTCCTATTGACCCTAGCGGACACAGTTTTGATGGGCCCAGAAATCTGTAGTGGGAAGAGTAAAGTGGGAAAGCTTCTTTTTCCTGAACCTCAACTCAGCTCACACTAGAGAAGATACATGGGGGCTGTTTACCCATGGCTGGTTGTGCCCCACCCTTGCCCTGCTCTGGCACAAAAGTCACACCAGAAGTGCTCTCACTTTTTGCAGGGAAAGCGTGACGCACAGGCGGGGCAAGAGGAAGCATGTCGGGAAAAGAAATCTTGTCCCAATGTGCTTCTTCTATTGGTGCCCTACAGAGAGGAAATGTGCAGGTGTAACCCCCATGCTCAGAATGGGTTGACCCAGAAAGGGGTGGAGACTCAAAGCAGCAGAAGGCTGCAGAGCTCATGTAGTTTGGAGGAGACAAGGCTACCAGACTCGGGCCTTGATTTGTATAAGCCCTTAACACCTTGTTAAGGTAACTGCAATGTTGTTGGAGACTAGTGGGAAGGTAGTTGTTTATTTTTGCTATGTTGTAAATGTTGGAGTTTACTGTTTCAGGGAGGTTTTTATGTTTGTAATGGGTGAGAGTTCTCCTGGAAACCTTCATCATGTTGAATCCTGTTCATCAAGCCCTTGGAGACTTCAGGAGCCAACCCACTTGCAAAGAAGAATTGGACTTGGCAGTATCAGTAGACTGTAAATATTAGGACTTGAAAATGCAAACCTGAACAGGACCTTGAAGTGTGATGTTAAATGTTGATGTTATATGTTATATGTTAAGAAAGTAAACCATTTTGTTTTTAAAAAATGTTGTTGCAAACTGATTCCACGTTCTGCCCCACAGAACCCACAGTTAGAGGTTACACAGGGACACAATTTTTTTTGTTCCAACGTGCATCCGCTCCCAGCATGCACTACGGAGGAAGAGTGTCAGGAAAAAATTTCTTGCCCCGATGCACTCCAGCTACCAGCATGCAACAGCTGCCCCATGGGTAATCAGCCCCAGTGTTTTAATGTAATTTCTTCTGAGTATATCCAGACAGAGAGTCTGCATGGTGGAGTGGCTCAAGAATTGGACTAGGATCTGGGAACCCCAGGTTTAAATCGCCACATATGTTGTGGAAGCTTGCTGGGTGACCTAGGGCCTGTCACGCACCTGACCCTGGCTAGAGTTTGGACGGGAGACCTCCAAGGAATACTGGGGTGCAAGCAGTGGCAAACCACTTCCCAACATCTCTCACCTTGAAAAGAAGAAGAAGAAGAAGAGCTTGGATTTATATCCCACCTTTCTCTCCTGCAGGAGACTCAAAGGGGCTTACAAACTCCTTTCCCCTCCCCCCTCACAACAAACACCCTGTGAGGTGGGTGGGGCTGAGAGAGCTCCGAGAAGCTGTGACTAGCCCAAGGTCACCCAGCTGGCGTGTGTGGGAGTGTACAGGTTAATCTGAATTTCCCAGATAAGCCTCCACAGCTCAGGCGGCAGAGCTGCAAATCAAACCCGGTTCCTCCAGATTAGATACACGAGCTCTTAACCTCCTACGCCACTGCTGCTCCCTATGGGGTCATTGTAAGTCAGCTGTGACTTGATGGCAATGAGTGTGTGTGTGTGTGTGTGTGTGTGTGTGTGTGTGTGTGTGTGTGTGTGTGTGTGTGTGTCAGAGCAAATTCTTAACCTTTACTGGAATTCCCCTATCCCCACATTTGCCTTTTGAAATCTAAGAAGGATTTCCCAACTGGATTTTAAGCCAGAAAGAGCAAATGATCACATGCCGAACATCTCTTTTACATCCAATATTTGTTTCATAGTCTCCTGATCCTATTGTATTTTTTTCCTCCTCAAAGATTCTACACATCTGTTATTCTGATCGCTGGGGTTGTTTTTTGTTTCGTTAAAATAGAGCCTTGCTAAAAATAAAATAAAATGTAACATCTGAATTGTTTTG
Organism: Sphaerodactylus townsendi; assembly: GCF_021028975.2. Classification (NCBI taxonomy): domain Eukaryota; kingdom Metazoa; phylum Chordata; class Lepidosauria; order Squamata; family Sphaerodactylidae; genus Sphaerodactylus; species Sphaerodactylus townsendi. Next base: position 21,291,290 of record NC_059428.1, read on the forward strand.
TCTGCTAGATTGATAAATAACATTAACACATGCGTATGCACACGCACACATACACAGATGAAACATCTGTTTTAAAAAGATGACAACTAGAGCACAGAGAACAGGGGAAGTTGAATCACTGCCTAGTCTAACACCTGCTTTAGGCAAAAGGAAAAAAAATCAGTAGAATTCATTTCCATTCAGCATCTTTCAACCACAAAGGCTATCAAAACACTTCAGTGCATGAGATGAAAAGACATGATAACTCATTATAGAAGCGATGGCTGAAACTCAAGCAGCAAAGGTACAGCTGTAGCTCCAGAAGAATAACTGTAAGAATAGGGCTGTCAATATTTCAAAGGCAGCCGTGGCTAGATTTGCTGCTCAGGCCCTTTCCGCATTGCACACGGAGAGTGGGTTGCAGGTGGCATAAAGTACCCCACTCTCCTGTTTTCATATTCTTATGCCTCCGTGCAGGCAGCGACCGGAGCCTGCGGAAACAATACAGGTTGCTGTCATGCCTTCGCATGGACAATCTATGAAGTACAACGGAGCGGATTGAAATATATACAACTGCAAATGATGAGAAATTTGACTGCCCTTGAATTGGGACGGTATTTATAAGTAATTCAAGCCACCAATCCAGGATTTTCATTAATTGTTATGAACTTGTATCACAGTCACAGCGGGTGACATTGATGCAATAATATTTACAAGCTTATGGACATTGTTGGTTTAACAAATACATGATTATGGACTTGAGAGAAGGTTGTCTTGTAATAAATTGTTGCATGAATTGGATAGATAGATAGATAGATAGATAGATAGATAGATAGATAGATAGATAGATAGATAGATAGATAGATAGATAGATAGATAGATAGATAGATAGATAGATAGATAGATAGATAGATAGATAGATAGATAGATAGATAGATAGATAGATAGATAGATAGATAGATAGATAGATAGATAGATAGATAGATAGATAGATAGATAGATAGATAGATAGATAGATAGATAGATAAACCTTTATTAGGCATAGAATCCATATAACAGCCAACATTGTCCAAACAAGTATCCCATACATGGGAACCATCGCAGGTAATCATTTCAAAGTTTCTATAAGGAACCTAGCTACAAAAGTTAAAATCTCGGAGGCAGAATTATTTAGTAGAAATGTAATCTTCCCCACAACAGAGTATTCATTAAAGATTACAGGACAAAGAGCAAAGAGTCTGGTCCTAGATCCCTCGTATTTGGGGCAGTCAAGCAATATATGTTCCATAGTTTGTATTGCTGTGATACAATGAGGACATTTCCGCTCTTGCAGGTCAATTCTTTGGAACCTTCCTTGTAGCATAGAGCAAGGGAAGGAGTTACAACAAGCCCTAGTGATTATCCATCTATGCTTGGGTTCCTGAAGTAAACTCAAATAATCTACCATGTGATTGATTTTAAATTTGATGTTAAAAAAGAGGGGGGTCATGAATTGGATTTAAAGTGGAGATATATATGTGTTATGGAGATATAATAGTTTGATAAGTCTATTAGCCAACAATTTGGCATACTTTACAAGTAACTAATAGGTAATATAAATTGCTTGAGCCAACACCTATGTGCCACGCGTGTTTGTGTATCTTATAATGCCTTCGCATGGAGGCACTGGGGGTGGGTTTGCTCCTTATCTTCCTCACGGCATAGCATGCGGGCAGGCTGGCATGGACCCTTACAGCCATGCTGCCGTCCCTGCTACCCCCTAGTGGCTATGCAGCTGCGAGACAGGACCTTTAAAAAATGGGAAGCTGGCCGAGTAAAGTGCTTCCCAGGGCAGCCATTCGCTTGCAAGTGGCTGGAATCCACATTAAAACCAAAGAATCACAGATAGCACAATTCACAAATAACCCATTTTGGGGGAGATAGCACTGGGCAGCCTTGATTTTAGGGGTGGGGGTCATGCGAAGTTCCCCCCGGGATGCATTTTTCCTGTCCCCAGCCAGGGTTTATTGGCCCATGCAGAAGGGGCCTCAGAGGAGAGGAGCTGGAGACATCTCAGAAATCCACCTAAAGGAAAACCTCGGAGCAGTCAACATAGATTAGTATTAGTATTAGTATTAGTATTAGTATTAGTATTAGTATTAGTATTAGTATTAGTATTAGTATTAGTATTAGTATTAGTATTAGTATTAGTATTAGTATTAGTATTAGTATTAGTATTAGTATTAGTATTAGTATTAGTATTAGTATTAGTATTAGTATCAGTGTTAGTATTATTTAGGTTTGTATACCGCCCTTCCCCGAAGGGCTCAGGGCGGTTCACACACAAATACACAAAACAGTTAAATAAATAAATAAGTTCAATACATTTTAGCATTTAAAACACAGTGCTCTAATTTTACTTCCATTGCGAGCAACAGGTGGCGTCCAACAGCTTAAAATCCCCTAAAAAGAGGGGGACAGGGGGGGATAGAGAGGGGGGGCACACATCAGCGGCTGGCCTCTCCGAAAGCCCGAAAGATCAGACCAATGGTCCATCTAGTCCAGCATCCAGTCACAGCTGCCCCCAGAAGGACTATGAGCAGGGAGTGGAGACCACAACCTCCCTCCCCAGCTCTGGTATTCAGAATAGGGTGGCTGGCAGGTGATTTGGAGGGAGGGGGTTGCCAGATCCAGGTTCAGAAAAGCCTGAAGATTTGGGGATGGAGCCTAGTGAGGACAGGGACATCAGTAGGGTACAATACCAAAGAGCAGTGGTGGTGAACCTTTGGCACTCCAGATGTCATGGACTACAATTCCCATCAGCCCCTGCCAGCATGGCCAATTGGCAAGGGCTGATGGGAATTGTAATCCATAACATCTGGAGTGCCAAAGGTTCGCCACCACGGTCATAGAGTCTACCCTCCAAGGCATCCATTTTCTCCAAAGGAATGGATCTTTGTAGTTTGGAGATGAGCTATAACTCCAGAGGATCCTCAGGTCCCGCCTGGAGGCTGACATCCCTAATTCAGAACTTATTGACTCTGAAGATGGATGCTTATAACCAGGTAATACACCAGAATGGTGAAGTGGTTGAAGTGCTAGATTAGGACTGGGGAGATTTTTCAAATCCTCGCTCTGCCAGGAGAACGTGCCGAGTGACCTTGAACCACTTACTTTTCTCTCCTGTAAGGAGACTCAAGGTGGCTTACAAACTCCTTTTCCCTTCCTCTCCCCACAACGGACACCTTGTGAGGTAGGTGAGGCTGAGAGAGTTCCAAAGAAGAGTTCCAAGGTCACCCAGCAGGAATGTAGGAGTGCGGAAACACATCTGGTTCACCAGATAAGCCTCCGTCACTCAAGTGGAGGAGTAGGGAATCAAACCCGGTTCTCCAGATTAGAATCCACCTGCTCTTAACCACCACACCACACTGGAAACTAGAAGAAGAAATTTCTAGACTCCTACTACTTACTTTTCCACCCCATTTATTTAATAAACTTGAAAATAAACTAACCCTTTAATTACTTCTCTTAGAATATGTTTATTCTCTTCTGGAAACCACTGTTCAGTCAAGTAAAGTTTGAATACTTATCAGTAATGACAAATGTTGTACACCAGTGAATGCTACCAAGTGTGAAGGTGCAAAAGTGTTCTCAAGAGGTAACAGTTGTAAAATGTACAATTGCTCAAGATCCAAGAAATCCAATAAAGTGAGCACATGAGCTCATAGAGTTGCCTTACACTGAATCAGATCATATGTCTATTAAGATCAGCACTGTCTATCCTGATTGGAAGTAGTTCTTCAGGATTTCAGGATGAGACCCTTTTTTAATTGGAGATGCTTGGGATTGCACCAGAGACTCTACATGCCAAATGGATGACCTACCACTGAACCATGCCCTCTCCCAATGTGCTTTCCATGTCCAGCTATTATACAGCATGTTGCGATCTTTCTAGATACAAAACATCGCTGCTCATTTTAAATGACCAGGAATGCATTGAGGGGATTGGGCGGGACACTTCACTGAAAATGAAACAACTTTACTCATGAGCATGGGCATTGAAAGCAACATGGGTTTTTAAATTTATTTTTGAGCATCTTATTGTAAAAATCAAATCATCCCTACCTGTTATTCACTTTTCCAAGATATTCAAAAGCACTGACTGTGGTTTTCCCTGCTAGGCAGTTTGCACCACCCATAGATCATGTCAGCGACCCTTTTCTGTACGTCTGCTAGGAATCGCTAGTCTGGGATCTTGTGTATGTGCCAAGTGTTCTGCCCCCACTGAATTGTGAGTCCTCTCCTCCGCACCATGATACATCTGAAATATGGCACAAAAACTTTCCATAGTAATTGCACAAAGAAGTGAGCAGAATATCAGGAACGGTTGCGTCTCTGTTTTATTTTAAGTCGGCAGGAGATGGTTATTTTGATAGCAAAGAACAAATGACTGAATTAGATGACGATGTGGAAAACAGCTGAGCTAGAAGGTTTTGCTTATCTGGAGCAAAAGAGTCGGCCGGTTTTGAACCCCAGAAGTTTAAAATGTTTATGTTCTAATCAACAAAGTAACGCACACGCTCAATTCTGATGACTATAAAACAGTCGGAGGGAAGGAAGGTTTATTAAAACCAGCACCACTAAAATTAATAGGACTACCATTATTGCAGGTGGATCAAAATTAAAATGTAAGCCCCGACAGCAGTTTTTGCTACTGTTGCCTTCCCCCACCCACCAACCCAGTTAGATAGCACTTGTTGTTTGTAACCAGAGAGTTGTCTAATGGGCAGCTCAAAAAAGATGATGAAAAAGTAATCAGGGCCAGGGGATAGGAAATAAGCTCCTTGTACAAATTAAGTTAGAAAAGTTAGAAGTTAGAAAAATGAGAAACACTGATTGCTGTATGGATGGAGAGCCAATTTTCTACCCCAGTGACCCAAGTGGATGCTTGGGGTACCAAAATAGCTAAGGGGGTGGAAGTAACATGGGGAAAGGCAATGGGTTTTGCTTGTGGCCGTCAATCACTCCCAGACCTCTACTGTTGCCACTCAGATCGAAAAGACTTGTCAGGTCTCCTACTATAGCAGGAGACATCCCAGGTGTTTTTCTCAGCCTTTGCTGGTGCTTCATGTTACAAGTGCGGGGGAAGAAGAGTTTGGATTTATATCCCCCCCTTTCTCTCCTGCTGGAGACGCAAAGGAGCTTACAATCTCCTTGACCTTCCCCCCTCACAACAAACAGCCTGTGAGGTGGGTGGGGCTGAGAGAGCTCCGAGAAGCTGTGACTAGCCCAAGGTGACCCAGCTGGCGTGTGTGGGAGTGTACAGGCTAATCTGAATTCCCCAGATAACCCTCCACAGCTCAGGGGGCAGAGCTGGGAATCAAACCCGGTTCCTCTAGATTAGATACACGAGCTCTTAACCTCCTACGCCACTGCTGCTCCAGAGGGGTGAGGGGTGAAAATGGGGTCATTCTGGAATTGCACCATTGTATGACATCAATTTAGGGGGGCCAGCCTCCCAGTGGGACCTGGGGATCTCTTGAAATTACACCTGCGCTCCAGACTACAGAGATCAGTCCCCCTGGAGCAAATAGATACTTCAGAGGATGGATTCTATGACATAGTAACTCACCTGAGATCTCTATTCTCCTCAGGTTCCATTCCCAAATCTTCAGGAGTTTCCTAACCTGGATCTGACAATCCTATCTCAGTGGCCAGGAGAGACTTGACAAACTTACTCCGGTGCCAGACCAGAAGTGATGTTGTCATGCCATGGGCCAATACTCTAGAATTCATCCAAAACACTAAGGCTAAACCATACAGTTTGAGGCATATCTCAGAGCATCAACCTGGGATGACATCCCTATTGGTTTGGCATCTGAAATGGTGTGCACACTGGTTCAACATTGGAATGCCTGTCCTTCCCCCCCACCCCTATATGGTTTCCAGAAGTTAGCCTGCTATAGCTGGCAATCTAAATGCCCATGTTGAAGAGCTACTGTTTTGGAACCCCACCTTAGTCCAGCCAAGGTGGGTCAGGAGGATACTTAGGGCAGCAAGATCCTTTCAAATGGCCAAGAACTATCTTTCACCATCAGTTTCAATGGCCTGGCCTCTTGTGGGGGGAGGTTAACAGGCAGCTCAAGGGGAGGGAAAATCTCAAGATGACAAAGGATGTCTTCCACAGAGGTCATCCTCTGCTTTGTTCTGAACTAGACACAAGAGATGTGGAAAATATTTGTTCAAGATTTTGCTTTTGGCTTTACCTTGTCCCCTCCACTGGGAATTTCTGCGAACCTGGGTGAAAATATGCATGCAAGGCCCATTTTGCTATGGATTTTATACGTATTTTAATGTTATTGAGACATGGTCCTTTCATCCCATTTTCGTATTACTAATGTATGCCCAAATGCATGTGAAAAGGTACAAGAAGGCCTATAGGCGAGCATCAGGTCATTACTCATCCATAGGATGAAGACACACCACAACATTTACTAGGCAGACTATGTTTATGGGGCAGTTTGCCGTTGCTTTCCCCAGTCATCTACACTTTACCCCCAGCAAGCTGGGGACTCATTTTACTGACCTCAGAAAGATGGAAAGTTGAGTCAACCTTGAACCAGCTACCTGAAACCGGCTTCTGTTGGGATCAAACTCAGAGCTTTGACTGCAGTACTGCAGCTTGCCACTCTGTGCCATGAGGCTCCAAATGCAGATAGAAAGAGTAATAGTCCCCCACCAAAAGTGACACACTGAAGCAAATTAGGAAAAGCAAATAGGTGTGCAGTTCCATTCCATGACATGTGATAGGCGCAGGGCAAAGGCCCTGTCCACAGAGCAAAAGCTCTGACCAGTTACAAAAATAACCATCCAAAAGCTTCTTCAGTGTTCAGAGATTTATTGTTTTCTTTCAATTCTGCGCAGAAGAGGGAACTCTCCTCTGTTAGCAACAGGGAGGAGGTTCAGAGTGCTGCCGTCTGTGTAACATAATTTATACCCTCTTACAAACAACCCTCCTTGTCTTCTGACCATTTGTTTGAGTCAAGAAGACGTACAGAACTGGTCATCTCATCCCACCTTTTACTACACCTTGCCCATTCCCATATTTGGTGAAACTTAAGTCAAAAACGCCTTGCGTAAAAGGTTTCTATAACAACTACTGGTTTCTATTTTACCTTTATGTGTATTTGTGAGCTTCTGCTAATTCCTTATCTCCTTGGTGTGGCCCTGTTTTTGACCACCTAGAAAACTCAGTGTCAGGCCTGCCCCATGTGAGTTTAGTTTCTAACTTCCAGCTAAAGTATTAAGCTTCTGAAGTGATTAGCAACCCCCCAACCTTGCCCAGAATGGGTTGAACCAGTAAGGGGGTGGAGACTCAGAGCAGCAGAAAGGCTGCAGAGCTCTTTGGAGAAGACAAGGCTACCAGACTCGGACCTTGGTTGTATAAGCCCTTGACACCTTGTTAAGGTAAACTGCAATATTGTAGGGAACTACTGGGAAGGTAGTTGTTTATTTTTGCTATATGTTGTAAATGTTGGAGTTTATTGTTTCAGGGTTTCTTTTTGGCTCATTCCGCACACGCAAAATAATGCACTTTCAAGCTGCTTTCACAACTGTTTTTTTGCCATTCCGCACAGCTTCAAAGAGCCCTGAAAGCAGCTTGAAAGTGCATTATTCTGCGTGTGCGGAATGAGCCTTTGTGTTTGTAATGGGTGAGAGTTCTCCTGGAAACCTTCATCATGTTGCATCCTGTTCATCAAGCCCTTGGAGTCTTCAGGAGCCAACCCACTTACCAAGAAGGTGGACTTGGCAGTATCAGTAGACTGTAACTAGAAGGACTTGAAATGCAACCTGAACAGGACCTTGAATTGTAATGTTAAATGTTGATGTTTAATGTTATTTGCAAAGAGAAGTAAACTGTTTTGTTTAAATTTGGTTCTTTGCAACTCCTTCCAAGTACTGCCCCACAGAACCCACAAGCTGAGGTTACACTTGGTGCCCAGTGAATTACTCTCATATAACTTGTATGATTAAATACAATGGCTTAAAACATCATAAACTATATGTCCATATCACATGGACAACTTGACTTAGAATGAAGCTGGATTGGCCCTGATCTGGATACCCCAGACTAGTCAGATCTCAGAAGCTAAGCAGTGTCAGATTACCAAGGAAGTCCAGAGTTGTTATACAGAGGCAGGAAACGTCACGCCATCTTTGATCTTCTCTTGCCTTGAGAAACCTCTGGGGTTGCACCATAAGTGGTCTGAGACATGAAGGCACGTTCCATAATTTGTCATGCCTTTTTCTTGTTTTTTCAATTATCTGTGCACTGGCTGACATATCCGTCTGTAGCTGCACTGCATGTCAGTAATCTCATGTCATCGCCTTTTCTGGCAGTCAAATGCTCTCCTTCTTCCCCTTTCTCTAGCAGAGAATCTGGTTGGATCCAACCCATATCCCTGTTGGACTTCAGAAATATCCCTATTGTGCATCCATACATTTGATACTATGAGAAAAAAATGTGAGAATATAATGCTTTAGAGATTATGATGGGTACTTTTTGTGCGGCACTTGCTTGAAAAGAAGCAGCAAGAGAAAAGATTTAATGTTGTTTGCCTCTCTTCCTTTCTTTTTAACTTTTATTCTTTCATGCAGAGGAGAAAATTAGCCAAAATGGAACACAATCCTCCAAGCACTGATTCTATACAAAAAGCCCAATAATTGGAAATGGGAAATTGTATAGGAGCTGCCTTAGAGGAAGGATCGTCTATCAGACACTAATTGCAGAATTAAAACAGGTGACAAAATTTCCTTCAACAGATAAACACAATATATTTTTAGACTGTTTTCCAGGGGAATATATTATCATTACCAGCAGGTAATTTATCACTAATTACTCAATTATATAATTACATAGTGTTAGCAATAAGAATCCTTCCTTATGGCACTTTTGTCAGAGTCCTGTTGTAAGGCTCAGTATTGTTTCAAATTTGTAATTCAGGTGTTCTTTACGAGACTTTTGGAATTTTCAAGTGATTTTTTCTTTTACTAGACTTTCTCCGTACAGAAGAAAATAAGTAGTCATAAATTAACAGCAATATTTAATATTCAGTTATATTTAAAAGTGTATCTGTACTAACTCTGCATAGCCTTAAGTTTCCCACTTTTTCTGTAAGGTAAATAAGGTGGGTATCTAGTTTCTTATTCTTTAATAAACTTTAGCAATAATAATGCCCTGCTCAAGTTTAATTTCAGTTTACATTTGTCTCAATTCCATTTTGCGGAAAACTTCAACACCAACATAATCTGCAGTTGACCTTATTTTGCTGTCTGTTGATTAGAAATAAAGAAAACTCCTAACCAGCTGAGGTGACCCCAATAGTTGTCAAAGTTTATACTGAGCAACATGGTCCATAGGCAGAGGAAAAACGTATGGCAACAATTGCCGTTGCATCAATGGTGTGATGTAATTCCAGGGAAAGCCTGAAAATGACATCATTCCATTCTAAGGCCCTTTCCGCACGGGCCATAAACAGCGCCCTGGGGATGGCAAAAACGCTGTCCCCAGGGAGCGGTTCGCACGGGGGGCGCAGCTGCTGTGCAGCCGCGCCGCCCTCACGCCTCCCGAGCAGCGCGAAGCTGTCGTTTTCCCACCTCGCTTCCCCAGCAAGATTTTTGGGAAACGGCAGCTTCCAGCTGCTGCTGTGTGAATGGCAGCAGCTGGAAGGTGCCATCCCTCCCCCCCTTCCCCATCGACCTACCGCGCAGCGACCGTCCGGTAGCGTCGCATGGGCCTGGGGACACGCCCCCCCCTTCCTCTCGCGACTCCGGGCGGTCGCGCAGGTCAGCGCGAAGTCCCCTGGCCCCGGTAGCGATGCCCGGATGGTCGCAGAAAAGGTAAGTCGATTGAACCTTGTGGCGCAAACCTGGCGCAGTCGTCCCGGTAGTTTCTGGGACCGTTCATGCGAACGGTCCTGGGGGGTTGGATTGGCATCATGTACGCCGACCCAACCCTTGTCGTGGCCGTGCGGAAACGGCCTAGGTTTCAGAATAGACTATGGTAAAACCATAGAGTTTCTACTGAACCCTAGAGTGCCATGACATCTCTTTTGGGTTCTCCCCAGAAATGACATCATGCTGTTGATGTGGCAGCCCCCATTCCCTAACAGTCTCCTGCCAGGTGCCAATTGTTGCAGTTCTGACTGTCAGCTTCTGGAAAATTGTCACCTTAAAAGGATGAAGAAAAATTGAAATTACACGCTTATAGTTTTTCTACCATCAGGGGATATTCCCATGTCATGGCCCAATGTCACTGGAGAGCAGTATTGGAGGGCCCAAACGATCGCAGCCTGATTTTTTAGCTTTCAAGGAGCTACAAGCTGCAGATTTGCTGGGGCTCCTTGGATGCCTCCATTCTTTTAAGGTGGGCTTGAACTGAGCAGTGACCCTCTAGAATAAGCTAGAGGGTTCTTACCCTGTGGCTCTCAACCTGAGGACCCGCCTATGTCTTGAAGCCCCAGATGCATCCAGAGCTGCATCCTATGGAATCAGAGCATGAAAAGAGCCCTCTGCATCAGATCAACCATCCATTGAGTCCAGCATCCTGTTTCACACAGTGACCAACCAGTTGCCCAGGAAGATTGCATCCCATTGTGGGTATTCAAAGGTTTATGGAGGTAAACATTCCTGGTCATCAGCTCTAAAAGAGAATGCATGAGCAGAAAAACCTCTGCAACACATCCTTTACGAATTTCACAGATGTCACATGATGATGGGTGCCAGAAAACAAATGTAAATATTTTGTAGTACAAATCTGGCACTTTTTAAAAGAGATATTAGATTCAACTTATAACATGTTACACCAGGCCCTTGTTTCTAAAGGGAACTGCTCTACAGTGCAGTTCAATGCTACTGTACCCTCAGGGGACCCACAAAGCAATTATCCATTTTGTGCCTGGCGTAGGTACTGCGGCCGGTCCAGTGGCAAATGTTGGTGTGCCCTATAAGCTGGAGGCCTTTAGGCAATTAACGTGTCAGCTGTCATGATTTATTCATGTTATTAGCTAGTTTATAAAAGACATTAAAACTCCACAGAGGATTCAAGTTGCAAAAACGACATCTTGTTACTGGATATATTTATTGGGTGCTGTACCCCTTCCTGATGTTTTTTGCCTATCTTGGCATGGTTGAGCCAACATAAGTGTAAAAATGTGCTATAGAGAACTGATCAAATAAGATTCCCACGGAGACTCAGAAACCAAGCCTAGAAGGTGTGGCATTCCAAAGCCTGCCCATTCTACAGGAGGTGTTTGGATAACAGAAACCACAGCCAGACAGCCTGATGCTAACTAGGGCCCCTTCCACGCACGCAAAATAATGCGTTTTCAAACCACTTTCACAACTGTTTGCAAGTGGATTTTGCCATTCCACACAGCTTCAAAGAGCACTGAAAGCAGTTGTGAAAGTGCATTATTCTGCATGTGCGGAAGGAGCCTAGGACTCAGCCACTGTTGCAAAAGAGGTTTTGTCTCCACCAACTGCAAACAAAAGGTTCATCTAGGAATTGCTGAAAATCCTATAGTTTTATCGTAAAGTTTCTACTGATTTTTACAGCTAACTTCCAGGATCTAGCAATTCTTAGAGCTACTCTTTGTCCCTTCCTGTAAGAACTTCTTGTAAGTACAAGGCTGCAGTTTTTTAAAAACAAAATCTTCTGTTTCTTTGTGCTATCACCACTACCCTCAGGCTGGTCCCAGAGAGCCAGCATGATGCAGTGGTTAAGAACAGTGGACCCTAAGCTGGAGAACCGGGTTTGTTTCCCCACTCCTTCAAACAAAGCCTGCTGGATGACTTTTGACTAGTCACAGTTCTCTCAGAATACTTACAAACAAAAACACAATATCAGAACAAAACAAACTATGAAAACCAACCAGGAACATAAACACAGCAGAATTGCTTAAAATAGATTTCAAACCTAAAGCAGACAGCAAAACAAGCTAAAAAGATGCACTGGCTAATTCACATCCTTGGTGAAAAGTAATGTTTAGATCTGTAGCCTAAGAACCAGTATGGTAATTACCATAAGAATCTCAAGTGGTTTCTGCCAACCAGAGGCGTAGCTGGGAAAAACTGCACCTGGGGTGGACTCCGCATTTTCCGCACCACCCATGGGGCCCCGCGCCACACAAACACACACACCGCACCACCACTTACTTTATATGTAGTATGTATGTGGGGCCTGGGGGTGGCAGTGGCGTGGGAGCCCATGGGGGGAGGACGGAAAACGCAGACAGAGCCAGTGGCCATGCTTGCTGCATTGGGAAGAGGGGGTGTGGCCTCTGGTTGCACCATGGCCATTCCCTATGCCCAGCTGGCAGCCACCCCCTCTGCTGGGTGGAGCAGCTGCGGCTGAGTCATCTGCTGCCCAAAGGGCAGGCCGAGGTAGCAGTGGGGGTGATTTTCTGCCCCCCCATGTGACTCCCACAGGGGTGCCCAGGGCATTTGTTCCCAGATGTTCCCACGACAGCTACGCCACTGCTGCCAGCCCCTACCAGCTCAGCAGATCATTTCAATCCAAAATTCTTTCAAGTTCAAATTTCGGCCGATACCCACTGGAGTTCAAGTTCAAATTTCGGCCGATACCCACTGGATACCTGCCATGTCTTAGACAAGTTACTAACTCTCTTGTTGATTGCAGGTATAATTAGGGGAGATGGAGGGATAGCTGAAGGTGACAGACTGAGAAGAAGATGTTGTTTAATGGCTATGTAGCAAAAATGGCTTATGTGATTGACAGCGAATCAGGAATGTTTTAATATAGCAAAACGACATTTAAAATAACATTAGAAGCTATCCAGTAGAGTAGAAACATAACTATGCAGTTTAGGTAATGCACATTAAAGGAAGATTTGTGTATCAGTGGTTTGAATCCTTTTACAATGACAATAGACCGAAATGGTTTGGAAAAGCTATTTTCTGAGTTTATTGTGCTATTATGTTGCAGGCTCCCACTAAGAAAATAAAAGCATCGGAGAAGAGGGAAGGAGGGGAATAAAAGGACACCTTTTTTTTTTTTTACTGGACTTACAGAGCGGACATCTCTTAAATATTACTGTTGCCTTTCAATTCTTTTGTCCGTGCTGAAACAAATGATTGAACAGTCTTTCGGGCACTGATCACATTCAATTTCATTGGACTTGTGCAGGGTGATAAATTTCTTTTCCGAACAAGCGTTGCAGCACTAAACTTTTACTCTGCCATTATGCTGCATAAAAATTGGAAACATACTTTACTGTCAAAGCACTTACCCTTGTTCGGATGCAAACATTATACAACAAATTTCAGCCCATTTTGTTTTATTTTTAGATTTTTCCACCTGTAAATGGCTAGATGCTGTGCACAATGCAGCTTTGACATTTATGTAGCTCTTTTACTATAGTTTGTGAGCATTTCACACATTTTAGTGTCCTGGTGGTATAACACACATACACACCTCTGGCCCCATCCCAACATGCCCCCATCTGTGGATACTTAAATCCAAAGATGAGAACCATGAACAGTTAAGACAGATCTTTCTTAAAACCTGAGAAAGCCCCAGGCTGACCCCAAAAATGTTTAAATAATGTATGGGCTGTGATTCTCATGTCAAGTCTTCATAGCTTCGAAAACACCCTGTTGAAAACAACAAAGGAAAAAAACTACATATGCACGGAATCGGCAGTGAAAACTAACTTTATTCGTGGACTTTACAAACTGAAATGGTGGACGAATAAGCTGCAAGGAGAGCAGACATTCGTGGGAACCTTCTGCAAGGGGCAGACAGCATGGAGAAGCCCGAAGCAGCAGAAAATGGCAAGTGTGAGCTGCACAAACTGAAAGTGAGAGCTGGTGGGATGGAGTAGACCAGGGGTAGGGAACCTGCGGCTCTCCAGATGTTCAGGAAATACAATTCCCATCAGCCCCTGCCAGCATGGCCAATTGGAGAGCCGCAGGTTCCCTACCCCTGGAGTAGACAAAAGAAGTGTTTTCCCTTGGAACGCTTGTTTTCCCCATCCTACACAGGCAAAAAAAAAAAAAAAGCCAAAATGGTTCTTCTTAAAATGTCCATAAGATGTTTTATTTGTGCTGTGTGGAATGGGCCCCTGTTTGGATGGAGCACTAACAGAGCCCATACAAGTGGGATTTGTTTTTTAAAAATCCATTCTTTGTATATTGGTCCATGCTGCCTTTATGTTTCAAATTCACATTTTTCAACCATAGCTCTTGCCACGTGCCCCCCCCCCTTTGGCTCAGGCTCTCCTCTGCAAAATTGATCAACTCACTCGACTTATAACACTCTGCTTATAATGAATTTATACTTACCTCCCTGGTCTGACTTTACAGAACTTTCCAAACAGTGGGACAAACTCTTGAACTTTGTAGAGAGCTTGGAAATACAATACCCATTTGCCCGAGTTCTCTGGGTTGGAGATCTAAACGCCAGAATAGGACATGACAATGATACAATATGTCAGTAGACTTCCAAGTGATTCTCATATCAACAGAGCAGGATTACTTCTCTTCAACTTTTGTCATACATCTAATAAAATAGTTCTAAATGGACTTCATCCAAATGACCGACCGGGAGCTTTTACATTCAACTCTGTCCACAGAAATAGTGTTATAGACTATGTCATAATCTCTCCCGCACTGCTAAAGCACATTGTCCTTTTTTCAAGTCACCAGTAGAACTGAGAGTGATCATTCTCCTCTTATCTGTCATATAGAGTGCAGAGAATTTATACAAAGCAACCAGGCGATAGACACGGATACAAAAACTTCACATACTCCACCACTCAAATGGTCTGTGCGTACTGAGCAATTACTGGATAAAGCCATGGTGCAAGGCTTCTTCGACCCTTTTTTGCAGCTATCATAATTTTTCCTTTTTCAGTGGGATCTCTCCATTGGCATGAAAAGTTAATAATGTTTATAAGCCAACTTATGCATCCCAGAACATTTAATTCCCACAAGCAAAGAGCCCTAAACATAAATTCATGGTTTGATACTGAGTGCCGCCAATTAAAAAAATCAGTCACATATTTTTCACCGGCTTTTGCAACATGTATTTTCAAAACACTTAGTGAATGAATACCACCTAGAAGAAGAAGAAGAGTTTGGATTTATATCCCCCTTTTCTCAAAGTAGGAGACTCAAAGGGGCTTACAATCTCCTTGCCCTTCCCCCCTCACAACAAACACCCTATGAGGTGGGTGGGGCTGAGAGAGCTCCGAAAAACTGTGACTAGCCCAAGGTCACCCAGCTGGCGTGTGTTGGAGTGCACAAGTTAATCAGATAAGCCTCCACAGCTCAGGCGGCACAGCGGGGAATCAAACCCGGTTCCTCCAGTTTAGAATGCACCTGCTCTTAACTACTATGCCACTGCTGCTCCTAATGAGAAACCAATTTCTTCAAAGATGTCCATGAAGAAACGACAATTCCAGGAGAGGAACTGTGACCTAATAACTAATGCCATTCATACAAAGAACTCCAAACTCTTTTGGCAACTTGTTTCTTATACAACCAGTGAGAGATCAAACAATACCAATTCCAGAATCACCGCTGAAGAATGCATGGAGCATTTTCTAAACATATTCAACAATGTTAGAGAACATCCTCATAGTGAAGTAGAAATAATACCTCCGGGAACTGAGGCATGGTCGCCAATCACTCCTGAAGACATAGTTTGACTGATAACATGCCTTAAAAATGGGAAAGCACCCAGGCTTGATGGCCTATTTTTTATATATATTTACCAGATATCCAGACTGTTGGCCCCTACACTAGCTGCCTTGTTTTCCACCATTGATTATACTGGCCAAATACCCAGTGAGTGGCTATCCGTGACAGTTGTACCCATTTTCAAAATAGGTGACCCTAGTATTCTCACGAACTACAGGCCTGTCAGTCTATTTTCTATAGCTGGCAAATTATATGCTAGCCATCTTCTTGAGAAATTATTAACCTGAGTACAATCACAGATGGGTCCTAAGCAGGTTGGATTTGTTAAAGGACAAACCACTCTTGATCACTGTGCGGTGTTGAACCACTTAGCCAAAAAATATAGTTGTCAGAAGGGAACCAAACTATATGCCATATTTCTGGACTTAAAAAGTGCCTTCAATTCCATCTCTAGGGAACTGTTATGGCAAAAACTCACAGATATGGACATTGATCCCTGCCTGCTTCACCTAATATGGAAGCTATACCCAAACACCAAATGCCGGATCCTTTAACATACATGGTCAACTTACCCCTGAAATTCGATCAAACAAAGGGGTGAATCAGGGCTGTCTCCTTGCACCTTACCTCTTCAATCTTTTCATAACTGATTTAGCAGACTGTTTGTGAGGCACCAATGCACATCCACCTCAA
Organism: Sphaerodactylus townsendi; assembly: GCF_021028975.2. Taxonomy (NCBI): domain Eukaryota; kingdom Metazoa; phylum Chordata; class Lepidosauria; order Squamata; family Sphaerodactylidae; genus Sphaerodactylus; species Sphaerodactylus townsendi. The sequence continues at coordinate 21,307,664 of NC_059428.1, forward strand.
TTAGGTCTAATTGAGATACCAGCTCTCCTTTATGCTGATGACACTGTCTTGCTGTCCCAGACCCAAATAGGCCTTAAACGACTCCCCAAGGTATTTGCATCTTAGTGTCAACAGAACCTCCTTACCATCAATTACGTTACATCTAAAATATTAATTCTTTCTAAAGTATTTCTAATTTTTTTCTATGGAAGCTCCATACATGGAATCTAAATGAAAACAAGCTCGAACAGGTCAGGGAATTTCATTAAATCAGAATGTGCTTCCAACATAACCTCAGATGGACATCTCATATGAAGCAAGTAACAAAAACATCTAAACAAAAAATGTCTGCAGTAGCCAAATTCTTTTATACTAATGGTGGCCACTATGTGCCAGCAGCCATCAAATTAATGGAGTCTAAATTACTGCCTCAAATACTCTTTGGTGTTCCGATATGGATCTGTGACTTTAAAGCAGACATTGAATGCACTCAATCACTCTTCATTCGACATCTTGGGATACCCAATTGTGTAGCTTATTCAACTCTCTGCTACGAATTGGGCTTATGTTTAGTAGAGACAAAGACCTGGTTGTCTACTGTCAGACTTTGGCTCCGATTTCACTTTAGAGCCAAACTTGGAAGTTTAATATGGGCCATGCTATGAGACCCATTTCGATCTAATTGGTCCAAGCAAATACTGAAGAAGCTCGAGTCAATTGGCATTTCACTGGAATCCTTTTTCAACTCAAGCAAACCGGTTTTATTCGTGACTGCTAAACAAAGATTAAAAGACATTGAAAAACAAATTATACACTCTCAACATATAGAATTTGCTCCCCACTAGCTATGGGTCTACCCCCAAAACAAGAAACTCTCCCTCCTTACTTTTTCAATCTCACTGTCCCAAAGCAACGACAAGTCTTCATGCAAGCAAGCTCAACATTCTACCTACAGCAATTCTTAAGGGGAGCATCTTTGCCTCTGTTTTCAGAGGGAAATAGAATCCATTGAACACATCTTACTCCACTGTGATCTCTACTGTCGGCGAAGAAATAAACTGATAAATCCACTCTTAAAAGAAGATTTAGTGACCTCTGACACAGGGAAAGTTAGATATCCAATGGGTGATAAAGCCTCCCAGATAACAGCTGATGTAGCTGAGTTTTTAGTGATAGCTCATAGGATCCGGAACCATGAAATTATTTCTGTACAATTTCCAACTGAACTTAGATAATGGGATCTAAGGCTATACGTAATTGGAAATGTATACATCCCCATTTCATCTTTATTTTAATATTTTATCTCATTCACGTATTTTATTCTGGTTATTCTGAATCTCTTTGTTTTGCTATGTGCATGCCAATAAAGGTATTTGACTCTGACTTTGACATTGAATTCCGATTCTGAACCTAGTCACCCGGACAGGCTAATGACATTGCTGGGAGCATGGATGGGAACCATAGCTGCATGGCTTGGGATGTATCTGGCACCACTGTGTCATTGCCAGCATAGCTGATATTTAAGCAGTTACAGGTTTGCCATTCTTTGGCATACATAATAGATAGGGTGAAACATCAAAGAGAAAAGTCAAATGCTGCATGTAATCCCCTTGGGCAGGCAGGTTAGCCAGGGAATGTTGGTTTGTGTTATTTTAATTGCTTATACTACATCCGATTCAGTTCAGGCACTATGAATTCAATTCTGCGTTCTGCCAGCGCATAGCAGATTGCTGAGCTATTTGACGCGGCAGACGGCCGCTTTCCTTGAAGACTCATAGGAAATAGTCAGGATTTGTATGAAGGTCATGTTGGAGAGCTGTTATTGATTCATTTTACCATATGCATTTCCTTGAATGGAAGCTGCCCAGGAGTTGGAAGGTGGAACAAAGCACTCATTCTGCATATAATGGATCTACAGGCCTCCAAGTCTGCATCTCACTTATGTCATTTTTGAAACGTTATTTTGTGCAGATGCACCCTGATATCTTACTGACCCACATCACACCTGTTCACTTTTCAGTAAGTTTTTTTAAAAAATACATAGAACATTTTGTACAGTTGGAGGGCTCACTCCATTGTGTAGGCTTATCCAACAACCTTTGGGGACACAGAAGGATTGTTTTAGTTTCTAATTGCCTTTTTTCCTCCGCCTTCTTTGCTTTGTGAGGAGTACGTTTTTTGTTGACTGGTTAGGCCCCTTTTCCAGCCCTTTCCCTTTGCTCCTCTTTCTCTCCTTTCCCCTTTATGTTATCCACTAGTGCAGTGGTTCTCAACCTTCCTAATGCTGCGACCCTTTGATACAGTTCCTCATGTTTTGGTGACCCCCACCCTAACATTTATCCATTTTACAGATGGAGAACACTGATGCAGAGAGTCTTAGGTGACCCCTGTGAAAGGATCATTCGACCCCCCCAAAGGGGTCATGATCCACAGGTTGAGAACCACTGCACTAGAAGAAGAAGAAGAAGAAGAAGAAGAAGAAGAAGAAGAAGAAGAAGAAGAAGAAGAAGAAGAAGAAGAAGAAGAAGAAGAAGACGACGACGACGACGAGGAGGAGGAGGAGGAGGAGTTTGGATTTATACCCCCCCTTTCTCTCCTGCAGGAGACTCAAAGGGGCTTACAATCTCCTTGCCCTTCCCCCCTCACAACAAACACCCCGTGAGGTGGGTGTGGCTGAGAGAGCTCCGAGAAGCTGTGACTAGTCCAAGGTCACCCAGCTGGCATGTGTGGGAGTGCACAGGCTACTCTGAATTCCCCAGATAAGCCTCCACAGCTTAGGCGGCAGAGCAGAGAATCAAACCCGGTTCCTCCAGATTAGATACACGAGCTCTTAACCTCCTATGCCACTGCTGCCACTAGTGTAAATTGTTTTTTCTAGTAGAACCTAATTTGGCCTGTCCTTCCTTTTGATTGGTCATGGCTATGTTAGTGCCATTGGAGTTTTATTAATTCAGTTACTGTCAAGAAATTTGTTAGAAGCTACCCTGAGCTAAATGTATCAGGAAAGGAAGGGGTAGAAATTGAATTAACAAACAAACTAGATTGGCAGATATAGCATGGGCTACTAGCAAGCAGCTGGAAGTAACTGACAAACACCCTGAGGCATCTGAAGAGGAAGTATGGCTGCCAGTGTAACCCCTGCCTAGCAATAAAGCTACGCGGTAGGAGGCAAACAGATGCTGCTCTGAAATTGTGATCTCACTTCTGTCATGATCCCAGAAGCAATATCATCATGCCAGGGCAATGTTCTAGGACAGTGGTTCTCAACCTGTGGGTCGCGACCCCTTTGGGGGTCGAATGGCCCTTTCACAGGGGTCGCCTAAGACTCTCTGCACCAGTGTTCTCCATCTGTAAAATGGATAAATGTTAAGGTTGGGGGGGTCTCCACAACATGAGGAACTGTATTAAAGGGTCGCGGCATTAGAAAGGTTGAGAACCACTTTTCTAGGAGTTCCCCAAAACTCTATGGTGAAATTACAAAAACTTGGAAGTGATATGAGAGCAGCAGAGAGACGTGATAACATCACTTCTGGGATCATGCCAGAACTTATGTCACAGTGTTTTAATGATGTCTGTTTGCATGTCCACACACCCCATAAACCTACTGCTTATTGCCAGAGTTGGTCTGGTAATCCTAAAACAAAGGGAAGTTTTCTCCAGGCCAACCGATTATTGGCTGTGTGGTCAGGGGAGTGAGGAAGGGACTCCCATTGTGGTGAGCAGCATCAACTAAACTCATAGTAGCTTTGTGGTTTGTCAGTGGAAAGATGAGGCATGGTAAGCTAAATTAAGTTTTCTGTGGGGACTTGGATAAAGAAAGCTGGGAAGCTAAGGCAGCATTTGAATTTGGAGCCAGGGTGGAGTTGTCCAGAAAGGTTGTCAGCCAGTTGGACTGCCCCTATCATAGACTATCCTAAAAGGTCAACCTATAATTTGGCATTTATTTCGCTGCGCTAACAACATCTTCATTTTGGGGTGGACACATTAAGCACTTTAAGATCTATTGATTTCAATAGAAGAGATTTAATGATACACTCTATTCTGTTATTGAAATTTATGGGACTTGAAAGTGCCCACTTTAACCTATATCAATCCCCACATTTCCAGTAGCAAGATGAAAAAGGCCTCTTTTTCAACCATTCACTTTACACATTGCAGTAAACTATATGAAACCGTTTTCTGGGCACTCCCTCGGAATATACCCCAGCTTCTGACCAGCCTCTTCAGTCATAACCCCTTGTATTCCAAGCTTTCTCCTTTCCCATGCTGAGATCTCAGAATGCGTGATGGATTGCATAATGCAGTTTCAATCTTCCATCAGTCAAGAGTTACAGGCATTCAGCGTGATATTTCCCAGGGCCAGTTCAGAGGTTATTTCTTTCAGAGGTAAGTGGTCACTCCATTGGCTGTGTACTTTCCTGCACTCATGCTGTGCAAATGTAAAAGCAGAGAATCTAACTTCCATCTTGAGCATCTCAGCTTTTCTTTAAAGGGAAAAAAACTCAGCATCCTACAGCTTATGCCTTTGAAGATAGCTCTGAATGTATCAGCAGGACTACTGAAGGATAGAGTGATTGAGCGTCGGTGTGGTATAGTTTTGAAGAGCGCTGGACAGTATCCAGAAGGACCAAGACTCAAGCTCTGTTGAGTCACAAAGCTATGTTGGACCAGTCTCTGTCTCCCAGATTGTTGGGAAGATAAAATGGTAGAGGAAGAGAACAATTGTGGTACCATTTATACAAAAATGTACTAGGCTTTGCAGTGATCAGGAAGGCGGTTTTCTGTGATACCCACGCATGTGATGATAGAGTGGGGGCTTAAATTGCTGGTGCTCCATAAAATGATCAAAAAGAGGATCAAGAAGACAAGAAATATGGGACATGTAGTGAGAGAGGCTACATGGTATAGTAGATAAGAACACTGGACTTGAAGCGTTCACTTTCCCCACTCCTCCACATACAGCTGGGTGACCTTGGGTCAGTCATAGCTCTCTCAGGTCCCTTTTGCACAGCAAATGTATACTGGGTTGTAATTGGGATAAAGGAGCCCATTTTCCTGTTTTTGCGTTCACATGCAATCGCAGGCAGCAATTGGAGTCCACAGAAACAATCTGGGTTGCATGTATTGTCGAAGGCTTTCACGGCCGGAATCACTGGGGTGCTGTGTGGTTTCCGGGCTGTATGGCCGTGTTCTAGCAGCATTCTCTCCTGACGTTTCGCCTGCATCTGTGGCTGGCATCTTCAGAGGATCTCTGAAGATGCCAGCCACAGATCTTCAGATCCTTCAGATCCTCTGAAGATGCCAGCCACAGATGCAGGCGAAACGTCAGGAGAGAATGCTGCTAGAACACGGCCATACAGCCCGGAAACCACACAGCACCCCAATCTGGGTTGCTCTTGTGCGTTCGCACGGAGATGCATATTTGAAAAAAAATCACTTCCCACACAGGTGTAGCCACACAGGCACACAAAAATGAACCCCCACAGTCGTGCCAATGTTCTGCTGCATGACCAGCTACACCTGAGCAGCTACGCAGATACAAGTTGCACAAAAAATTTTTAAAGGAAAAGGGAGGCAAATAAAGCACCTCCTACCTGGCTGTTCACTCTTAAGTGGCTGCAACCTGGGATTTTTAAAAAGGAAAGCTTGTTTAGTGATTTTCAAAAAACCTGGGTTGGGGAAAATAATAGGGAAGACTAGTTTTGGGGGCAGGATCTGTGCAAAGTCCCCCCCCCCAATGCATTTTTAGTGTCTGTGTTTATCGGCCCGTGCAGAAGGGGCCTCAGTCCATATGGAGGCAGGCAATGGTAAACCACCTCTGAATGTCTCCTGCCTTGAAAACCCTACGGAGTTGCCATAAGTCAGCTCTGACATGACAGAACACACACACAGGGTCTTTTAGAAAGAGCCGTTGAAATCCACAACAACCGCCCATAAAAAGTAAGCTGTGACGTTCAGGGTAACAGTTTGATGCAGGGTGCAGGAACTTATTTCAGATTTATTTTAAAGCAGCGGCACCGACTCACCGGGGGCCGTCATGGGGGACTGACCGACTCACCGGGGTTTACGCATTGGGGGACTGATCCTTTTCGTCAGGTTAGCTGCCTGCTAACCAGTTGGGGGGCCTCCTTACGAGGTTTGGGGTGGAGCTAGCCAGGGTTCATTTAGCCCAGGCGGGGGCTGCTTGGCTTGAGCCCCACGGTCACAGGGAAATTTTCATACAGCGGCCCAGCGCCCACTTGAAATTTCCCTACCTTGCTGCCTACCACTGCTATTCAGATCTGTTTCCTCAAACAGGCGGGTTTGAGGAAAGCGGGTGTTGAGGGACAGCCCACAAGGCTGCTCAGCACTGGATCCGACCCCCATGCTGCGCCTTCCGCCAAATGTTTATACCACAAATAAAGTGTTCTGTTTTTTATTATCCGTTATTGTCTGCGTTTCCGTTGGGAGGCAATCTTTCTCTCCCTCTGGCGGCAATTTATTTAAAGCATGAACTAGCCACTTTTCTCTGTTGGCTTACAACATAGATAAAACACATAAAGTTTAAAAAAAACCATTAAAAGACATAAAGAAACCAAGGCCCCTTCCGCACGGGGCCATACACAGCGCCCTGGGGATGGCAAAAATGCCATCCCCAGGGAGCCGTTCGCACAGGCGGCGCTGCCAAAACGCAGCAGCGCCGACCTGGCTCCCTTCCCCCTCCCCCAGGGCAGCGTCAGGCCGCCTCCAAAAATCTCCCTCCTGGAGGGAGGTTTTTGGAACAACAGCGCATTCCCGCCAGGAATGCGCTGTTTTCCCCGTCCCTCTCCCACTCGCCTCGTCGCCTCATCACTCTACTGGACTGCTGAGACCCTCCCTCGCTGTCCTCCGACCCCTGGAGGTCAGACGGCAGCGTGGGCGGGTCTCAGCAGTCCAGTAGAGTGACGAGGCGATGAGGTGAGTGGGAGAGGGACGGGGAAAACAGCGCATTCCCGGGGGCCGCTTGCACGCTCCTGTGCGAACAGCCCCCACCCCTCCACTGGCAGAATTGCTGCCGGTGCAGGGGCGCCATGCTGGCCCGTGCAGAAAGGGCCAGAGTTTAAAATCCCAAGGCCTGAGAGGGGAATTGATGGAAATAAGCACAACCTTCCCCCCTAAAAACGCATGATGCAAAATATGGTATCTACCACCACCATGCCCTCACCTACGTATATGATATACACACTGAACAACTCAAATATCTGGTGCAAGGAAAATAATTTATGCTCCAACAGTGGTTCAACAGACATCTTACAATGGACTCCATTTTGTAATCATACCCAGGAAGTACAAGGGATTTATTACCGCACACCCCCTGGTGTTGGAATTTCACTGAAGCTCGAGCAGTGTGACACAAAGCGCACAGCATTGTTGTCAAAAATGATCTTGCTATGCCATTGCCAAACCCCCCTCTCCCCCTTCCATTAGTCTTGACAGGTCCTTAGTGAAACCCCTCATTCTCCATCACAGCTCCCCTTTGGCAAGCATAGTCAGAAATTAAACCTTTAGTTGGATAACTGCTCCAATGGTGCAAATGCATTCTGGCTAATTCTCCACTTACTTGGCTGACAAAACGTCTCCTGGCTCTGATTCTAACTTCTCAAGGGTGCTTCTCTAGAGAAGCTCCAGGTGCTAACTCGCGCAAGTTAAATCTCATCAGAAAAAGCTGCAGCGCTGTGCAGGGAGAGGCCAGGGGAATTGCACCCTTATCTGCCTGATTTGCTGTTACATTAACAGAAGCACAGTCGCAAATTTTCTCCTTGCGAGTCCCAGCATCCTGCTGTGTAGCTGTTAATATCCCTCCCTATTTGGAGCAGTTGACTTTTGTTGCAGTTTTATCATCCCAATGCCCTGTTTAATACTTCCCCCAATCCCTACAGACCTTCACTTGGAATTGACTTCACGTTACAGTGCTCCTTTGATGTGTCACAGGCGTTGGAGCAGATGATGACGTGCCTGGGAATAGGATTGCCAGATTCAGATTGGGAAATCCCTGGATATTTGGAGGGTAGAACCTGGAGGCAATTTCCCTTTTTTATTTTTTTCATTTTATATTGTATTGTTTTTCAGTTAAACTTGATTCAACTTCCAGCAACTGCCCACTTATTTGAGAGTTCTTGCTTGGGAGGATCTAGTATACATTGTTTATATGATCCCCACAGATTATTTTACCCCCCTCTCACCCCCTGTCTCCATCTATTTTCTTTCTTTTGGATGCTTGAATGGATGCTTCAGTGCTAAACAGCCTCATGCTAAATTCTATACTACTCATACACTTTATGCTTTGGTGCCAAGGAGGAAGTTTGGGGAAATAGAAGTAAGGGGAACACAGTCGATCGATCACACAGCAACTGAAGTCGTTTTCAAATGTTTCAGTCAGAGAATTGTTTTAAAGGGGGATTCATTTTAAATGTTTTGAGGCTGGAAATTAAACATTTTGAGGTAAAAACAATGAGAAACTACAAGTAGGAAATGTTTTATTTCCTGCCTCAAAACGTTTTAAATGAATCGTGCGAAAACGCCCGGTGACAGACATTGTTGCCTCTACCCCAGCCTCTGTAATTAAAAAGGAATCAGTTGTTCCTTTTTAGCTTGACATGGCTAGAATTCCATTTTAGCTGCTGCTGCATTAGTGTCTGTCCAGCGTATCTTTATCTTCACAGATGGTCCACGTCATCTGTCAGCTCTCCAGAAACGCCTGGGTAAATCCAGTGCCCAGAAACCCTGAATATTTGAGGGGATTTTTTTCTAGGTGATTTAATGTGAAAGAGATTGGGGAGCTGACATTCAGAGTGCTTTCAGACATCACAAATTACTGCTTACCAGGAACCCAATGAAGTAAAAGAATGTGTGACATCTTCAAATAGCCCTTCTGCAATTAGACTTGCCAGATGTCAGAGTGCAACTCAGAGCAAGAGCCATTTATCAAAATCTTTGGGCCAGAAAATGCTGTCATAGTTCATTATATGTGAATGTGTGTGAAAGAGAGTGTGTACTACATGCATATCTGTGTGCTCTCTTTTCAGGAGGCTGTAGCCTAAGTATCAGCAACACTAAAATCCGGTGTAATTTGATCAGATGTCCCATGTCCCCAACCCAGTCTACGTTACTCATGAAAATGCTAGAAAGGGTTGATGTCTCTGTACATCTAAAATAAATTTATCCTTTACATTCCCTTTTGTAATTCCAGTTTCTCTTGCTCCCTTTCATTTTAAATTGTTTCAGCTTCTGATTGTCTGAACTTTCAGCTTCTGATTGTCTGAACTTTTCTCCAAGAATCCCAGAAAGGCATTGTCTTTTGATGGCCCAAGATTATGTGGAGCATTTGCCATTATCTCTCAGGACGAAGAAGAAGAAGAGGAAGAGGAAGAGGAAGAAGAGGAGGAGGAGGAGGAGGAGTTTGGATTTATATCCCCCCTTTCTCTCCTGCAGGAGACTCAAAGGGGCTTACAATCTCCTTGCCCTTCCCCCTCACAACAAACACCCTGTGAGGTAGGTGGGGCTGAGAGAGCTCTGAGAAGCTGTGACTAGCCCAAGGTCACCCAGCTGGCGTGTGTGGGAGTGTACAGGCTAATCTGAATTCCCCAGATAAGCCTCCACAGCTCAGGCGGCAGAGCTGGGAATCAAACCCGGTTCCTCCAGATTAGATACATGAGCTCTTAACCTCCTACGCCACTGCTTCAGGTGAGCTCATTCTGAAATAGTGTTGTCAACTGTGGCCTGGGAAATACCTGGAGATTTGGGTGGGTGGGGGGTGTTGTCTCTATTGTCTGGAGATCAGTTGCAATACCAGAGGAGGAGGGCATAAACAAATTGGAAATCCCCAAAGCTAGTCTAGTCTTCCAGGATTCTATAAACTCTCAGCAGCTTAAGCAGATGAACTTCTCTATCTCTGTCTGTCATCTCCCCCTTTAATGGATTTGCACTAGGGAAACCAACCTCCAGGTGGACTTGAGGATCTCCCAGAATTACAGCTCATCTCAAAACTAGAGAAATCAGTTTCCCTGGAGCAAGTAGACATTTTGGAGAGTGGACTCTAGCATTGTCCCATGAGGTCCCTGTCCTCTCCAGGTTCCACCCCCAAATCTCCAGGAGTTCCCCAGTTTTGAACTAGCAACCCTGCATTCTACCCCTCCCTAGCAGCCAGGGAGGAGGGACTGGGCAACTCTACATCTTGCACATTCTGAGCCTCCTGGAACATACCCAACTCATACCTGTTTCTGCACACCTGGGAAACCTTTCAAGTCTATCGAAGCTCCTCCCTGTCAGTGGGTGGCATGGTATTGGGGGTTTTTTGTAACTAGCACAAGCCCTGTTTACAGGTTACGCTGAACGCACATACAATCCACATGCATTGTACACTTGATTTTTATTTATGTATGCATTGATATGTTCAATGCACACTGCACATACAGTCGAATATGTAACTGCGCATTTATCCAAGTACTGGTCCCCAATTTTACTGTTAAAGTGACACACTTGTATTGTGTCTTTCTTACACAGAGATGTATTTATAACCTTAGCTTATGGATTCTCTGGGGGAGAACTTGGAACCCACCTCGCAATAATTCAAAGAGAATAAAACATTTGTAGAAACTTTTCACTTAACATGTTACGTGGCAACATAGAACTTAGTAACACAACATAAGCATGCTCTTTTAAAGTTCAGCAACAAAATTTCCCCTCTCTCACAGAGGTCCCTTCCGCACATGCAGAATAATGCACTTTCAATGCACTTTCAATGCACTTTCAATGCACTTTGCAGCTTTTACTGTGCAGAATAGCAAAATCTACTTGCAAACAAAGACGAGAGAACTCCCTTCTAGACAAACACAGCCATGAAAGATAAATTCTAAAATTTACAATTCAGAACAAAAGCCTCTTTCCCTTACTATTTTCCATACACACATCATAGTTACCTTGAGCAAGGTGTTAAGAGCGTATCATGAACATTCAAGCTCCCAGCTGGGCAACCTTGCTTCCCTCTTTTGCTTTCCACATCTCCTGTTCCCTTCTGCCTTTGGAAGCTCCCACCCCTGCCTGGCTCATTCCCTTGCTATCTCAGGGTTAGATATGCATGGACATGCAGGTGTTTTCACTTTAACATGTGATCTCCTGCTTTCACTGGAAGGGTTAGTAAAGTGACTCTATTACTAAACATTCCATGTCTGCCACCCTGATCGCTATGGAAGGGGGCTGGCTGATAATTTGACAAGATGAAAAATGAAGGGAAAAAACAATAATGAAAAGAAAAAAGTCAAAATGCCCAGGCAAGACAAATAACATGCAAGCTTGGAGGCTGTTGAAAAACTGCAGATGTGCTGCATCTGTCCGTGTTCCCACCGGGGACACTGTGATAAAGAGATTATGCGTTTTTATACAATGCTAGTTAAACCATTGAATCAGATACACAAAACGACAGCCAAACAAAACACACACCTTTCGAAACAGGAGAACAACGGCCCATTCCATACAACAAACACAAATACAACATCTTCGAGATGTTAAAAAAAGCATTTTGGGGTGAAATTCTGCACAGTTTTTTTTTCCTCAGAAATGTTTGGGAGATGTTTTATTTTTGCTCAAAATTGACTTTTCAGAAAAAAACTAGTGGCTTTTGTTTGAAAATGTTTCCTGCTTGCTATGTGGAGGACAGGAAACATTTTATTTTTCCCTCCCAATTTGTGACAGCTCATACCACCATTTTCTGCCACTTCAGAATTCTCACTGCCACCCACCATTTGCAGAAGGTTTCCGCAGACATTTGCTCTGCCTGCAGCTTGTCCACCTGACGTTTCTGTTTGTAAGTTTTCACTTCCAAATCCATGCACATGTTGTTTGTTTGTTTGTTTGTTTGTTTGTTTGTTTGTTTGTTTGTTTGTTTGTTTGTTTGTTTGTTTGTTTGTTTGTTTGTTTGTTTTCAATGAGGTGGCTTCAAAGCTACAAAGGCTCGATATGAGAACTGCAGCCAATTACATACAGCGGGCGGATGAGTTGCAAGCAGAGCAAACATCTGTGGGAACCTTTTGCAAATGGTGGGCGGCCCAGAGAAGCCTGAAGTGACAGAAAATGGTTGATGCGAGCTGCACAAACTGAAAGTGAGAGTTGGGGGTGGGGAGAGGCCAAAAGAGCCGTTTCCCCCTGAAACACTTTTTTTTTCTGCACTGTGCAGTTTTAAAAAGCCAAAATGGTTCTTTTCAAAATGTCTGCAAGATGTTTTATTTGTGTTGTGTGGAATGGGCCATTGTCAGTGACTCCATTCACTTCAACAACTTCTCACAGCCCAATCCAGATGATAAACAAAGTGTGAAGCCTTCCTCCATCTTATTTTTTAAAAAATTTTTATTGTATAGAATGTTTATATAACCATTACATACAATATATTTATTCAAACTATACATTTCCCCCACCCTTTTCCCCCTCCCTCCCCCTCTTCTTTTTCCCTGTTGTTCAAGCAAGCAGCAGAAGGTTCATTCTCCGTGTTCTCTTCTCCCAAATTTCTTCGTTAAATCCGGCTTCTCCTTCCTCCATCTTAAATGGCTCTTCCTCCAGTGGAAGAACTAATCCAAAAGAAGAACCACTTAAGATGAATGAGGGGTTTTTAGGCTAGAGCCGTGGTGGCGAACCTTTGGCACTCCAGATGTTATGGACTACAATTCCCATCAGCCCCTGCCAGCATGGCCAATTGGCCATGCTGGCAGGGGCTGATGGGAATTGTAGTCCATAACATCTGGAGTGCCAAAGGTTTGCCACCACTGGGCTAGAGGGTAGATAGTGTTTGGCAGTTCCTAGATGGACAGTTGGTTCCAGAAGAAGAAGACAGCTCTGAAGAACTGTGATGAGCCCAGATCACCCACCTGGCATGTGTTGGAGTGCACACACTAATCTAGTTCACCAGATAAGCTTCCACAGCTCAAGTGGCAGAGCGGGAAATTAAACCTGGTTCTTCAGATTAGAGTGAAGTAGGTGGGGGTGAGAGAGTTCTGAGAGAACTGTGAATGCTTCAAGGTCACCCAGCAAGCTTCAGCTGGAGGAATGCAGAAACAAACCAGGTTCACCAGATTAAAATCCACTGACCATGAAGAGGAGTGGGGAATCAAGTCCAGTTCTCCATGTTAAAGTCCGCTGTTCTTAACTACTATGCCACATCGGTTCTCAGTGTGTGGAATCTGACCACCCTTGTTGGGGTTATGGTTCCCCTTTAAAGAGCAGTTTGTAGGTGCTATTTGATCCCCAACCATGGATAGAATGTGAATCTCTTTTCCAGCATGGAAAGATTAACTAGCTTTGGCTGATTTGCCAGCTGTAGCCCTACACTGTCAAGATCTCAAGCCTAAGCAGTCTTAAATGCAATCCTAATCAGAGTCACAACCTTGTAAACCCATTGGGCCACTCACAAGTATATCTTTCAGAGAGCATACCTTGCCAGTTTGGGAAACTAGCTAGTTTGGGAAGCTTCCCAATAAATAGCTAGCTAGCTATTATTTATTTATTTATTTATTTATTTATTTATTTATTTATTTATTTATTTATATTACGCTTGTATACCGCCCTCTCCCACAGGGCTCAGGGCGGTTCACAACACAGATATACAACACAGTTAAATAGATAAATAAACTCCATACATTTAGTACTGGTCCTTATTAAAATACAGCGCTCAAATTACAACATTTCATTACAAAAGCAACAGATGGAGTCCAACAGCTTAAAACCTCCGGGGGGGCGGGGGACAGCAGGGCCCTCGCTGTTAAAGGGGGGGCTATGGAGCTCAATATAAAGTTCTTGAGTTACTTTGTAAAAATCTATATGACCTGAGATCAGGGGTACCTGAAGGATCTCCTTGTCCCATGTGTACCTGCCAACTCACTGAGATCATCAAGTGGACAAAAGGAATACTGATCAAATCAACTCTAATTTATTAAAATAGAAATTTTCAATGCAGTCTCTTCAGTGTGGTTGTGTAGTGGTTAAGAGCAGCAGACCCTAATTTGAGGAACCAGATTAAATTTTCCCCCTCCACCTGAAGTTTGCTGGGTGACCATGGGTCATTCACAGTTCTCTCAGAACTCTCTCAGCCCCACTTACCTCACAAGGTGTTTGTTGCAGTAAGGGAAGGAGTTTGTAAGCTATTTTGAGCCTCCTTAAAGGTAGCGGAGAACCAGGGTAGAAAAACCAACTCTCCTTCTTCTAAGCCAGGGGTAGGGAACCTGCGGCTCTCCAGATGTTCAGGAACTACAATTCCCATCAGCCTCTGTCAGCATGGCCAATTGGCCATGCTGGTAGGGGCTGATGGGAATTGTAGTTCCTGACCATCTGGAGAGCCGCAGGTTCCCTACCCCTGTTCTAAGCAAAATTAGTCCCTTCAAACCCTAATTGAAATCAACTCTGCTTAGGATGACACTACCTACCACCTGTATCAGTGGGACTCCCAATGGAAATTCCAGCTCGGTTTGCTATCCTTGCCCAGTGTCGGCTGGCTTGAATGGATCCAAGACCTCTATTAGAGCATTCAGGGCACCTCTTTGACGATAAAACCTTAACTAGCTACAAAGTGTTAGAAGTCAAATCTTCTGCATTAATTTTGCACTGTTGTCATAAATAATAGCACTCAGAGGTTTTATGTATGTATCCTTTTAAATCCCATTTATTAGCAGAAGCGGTTCCGGCTTGCAAGAGGATGGTAGAAATATTGAGAAGTGGCAGCTCATGCGTTATTCATGAGATTAGAATTAATTCAGTCCCTATTTCTGGCTCCTGATTAAATGCTGGTGTGTCACCTAGTAACACTGGAAATAATGACCAGATGATAACACAGCCCGGATTGAGTCAATGAAGAGAAGCTTTGATATGTCACATTGCAATATCATTTGCCCCACAGTTATGTGTCTAGATAACGCTCACCCACATTTACAGGAAGCAAAGATTGCTGTGATCCCAAGTGCACTCGCTTAGAAAGGAGCTCAATTCAACTAAATGGGACTTAATCCCAGCTAAATGGATTTGGGATTAGGATGTTAAACCATTTTTCCCCCCCTCGGCACATGCTTTCCGTCATTTTTACCCATGCCATTAAAGATGGCTTGAAATCCGTGGGACATATTAGTCATAACTAACCCATGCGCCACTGATTTCCACAAGGCAAACAGAGCAATTGAAGGCAGGGCGATTCTATTTAAATCAATGGACTTGGTAAGGGCTGTTTTAATGCATGGGCATTCTGGGTAGTTACCTGGGACCTCACAAGCATAGGGTCCCCATGCTAATCCATGTATCTTGTGACTTGCTGCAAATGAATGAATGAATGAATGAATGAATGAATGAATACCTTACTATACTAAACTATTAATTTTTGTCTAGAAACCCTGCACAGAACCCCGTCCATCCGATGGTCAAGAATGCATCCAACAAATATTCTGGACTCATTGCTATGTCTCAGATATATTACAGAAATGGTTCTAAGGCACAGATCCCCTGTGGCATGCCAGCGCATTTAAGCACATTGAACAGGGGATAGGCTGGGGAAAACATAGTGGAGGCAAGCCAGGGCGGGGCCGGGGGAGGAGCCAACATTAGTTGGCTCCCTATTGGTCTTTGCCAATGTTACGCAGGCGTGCCACAGTCCACACCTTTTGGCTGGCGTAAGTGTGGTGCGGTCAGGCTCATCGAGGCTTCTCGGAGGAGGCAAGGCTTTTTGCCTTCCCCATGCCACTGGGAAGCCTCTTTGGGGGCAGCACCTGGGCACCTGATGTGTGGATGGGGCTGCCCATCTATCATGATCAGCATTGTCTTCTCTGACTGGCACCAACTCTCCAGGGATCTGGCAGAGAGCATTTGCATCACCTGGCCCTTTTAACTCAAGATGTTTGGGACTGAACCTGGTGCCTTCTGTGCGCAGATGCTAAGCAGATGCTCTACCGCTAAAGCTCTATCGCTAAAGCTTCCACAGATGACCCCCTCCATCAGACAAACTAAAAAAGTGCAAAAAAATCAGTAGCCGTGCAGGTTCATTGAGGAAATCCCTCCACAATGCCATGTATCAAGGACGTAGGTAAGGGGGGTTCTCGGGTTCAAACCTCCCCCATTACATGTCCGAAGCTGCGCCCCCCGTTTGTGGGTTTTTTGATATTTTTAAGTGTTTTTGGTTTTTAGCCTGTCGGGGATGCACTTTTTAGGATAGAAGCACCACAATTTCAGGGATTATTTGGGAGACTCTCCTGATGACACTATCCAAGTTTGGTGATGTTTGGTTCAGGGGGTCCAAAGTTATGGACTTATAAAGGGGGTGACCCATCCCCCATTGTTTCCAATGGGAACTAATAGAAGATGGGGGCTACACATTTGAGGATCCGTAACTTTGGACCCCCTGAACCAAACTTCACCAAACCTGGGTGGTACCATAAGGAGAGTCTTGTACTGATACCGTCCAGGTTTTGCGAAGTTTGGTCCAGGGGGTCCAAAGTTATGGACTGCCAAAGGGGGTGCCACATCCCCCATTGTTTCCAATGGGAGCTAATAGAAGATGGGGGCTACACCTTTGAGGGTCCATAACGTTGGATCTCCTGAACCAAACTTCACCAGACCTGGGTGGTATCATTAGGAGAGTCTCCTAAAGATACCCTGAAAGCTTGGTGCTGCTAGCTTAACAATTGCACCTCTGTCAGCAGGCACCCCCTAAGTTTCCCAAGATTCTCCTTTTAAATCCACCCCCCTCAACATGGATTTAAAGGGGGAATCTGGGGTCCCCAGTTAAAACAACAGTGATGGGGGAATAATCTACCCCCAAAACAGCATAACTTTCAATGTTGTTTTAACTGGGGATTTAAAAGAAGAATCTGGGCTCTCTAGTTTAAACACCATGCTGTTTATAGGTGGATTCCAGCACCACAGAGGCTGCCCATTGGAGGGGGGGTGCAAAACTCAGATTTTGCACTGGGCTCCATTTCCCCTAGCTATGCCTCTGCCCAGGGGGGAGGGCAGAAGAGGCTGCCAGCTGTGAGCCCAGCTGGTGAGGCAGGGGAGTCTGCCGTCCCCAGCCTCAGAGAGCTGCTTTTATAAGCACTGAGGCCGAACCGGGGCTTGGGGAGGTGTGGCCCCACCTCCAAGGGCAGGTGGGGACGTGGCCTCACCCCCAACCCCCCCATAAAAATCTATACCTACATCCCTGCCATGTATTCTATTCTATTCTATTCTATTCTATTCTATTCTATTCTATTCTATTCTATTCTATTCTATTCTATTCTATTCTAGGAAAATCATGAATTTTAAAAAAGGTTTTATTCATTTTAATAGGTTTTATGAATTTAAACAGGTTTTATCATTCAGGTGGTAACTGTTCTTAGGTTTTATTGGATTTTATGACTTTTATGAGTCTTATAACCCACCCTGAGATCTCCAGGTTTAGTGTGGATTAAAATACATAGAAATATTCTATTCTATTCTGTTCCACAGAGCCTTTTTTCCCCAATGAAGACCCCAAGCAGCTTAAGATATTCAAAACAATCCTATGAGGTAGGTTAGGCCAGGGGTGGCCAACCTATGGCACTCCAGATGTTCATGGACTACAATTCCCATCAGCCTCTGCCCGCATGGCCAATTGGCCATGCTGGTAGGGGCTGAAGGGAATTGCAGACAATGAGCATCTGGAGTGCCATAGGTTGGCCACCCCTGGGTTAGGCTGCAAGCAAGAGAGAGACTGACCAAAAGCCACTAAGTGAGCTTCCATGGCAGAGTGGGAATGTGACCCTAGCTCTCCCAGAGCCTAGTCCAGCATTTGATCTACCAGCAGCAGTGGCGTAGTGGCTAAGAGCAGGTGCACTCTGATCTGGAGGAACAGGGTTTGATTTCCCAGCTCTGCCACTTGAGTTCTGGAGGCTTATCTGGGGAATTCAGGTTAGCCTGTGCACTCCCACACACGCCAGCTGGGTGACCTTGGGCTAGTCACAGCTTCTCAGAGCTCTCTCAGCCTCACCTACCTCACAGGGTGTTTGTTGTGAGGGGGGAAGGGAAAGGAGATTGTAAGCCCCTTTGAGTCTCCTACAGGAGAATAAATCCAAACTCTTCTTCTGCTTCTTGAGTCCAGGTGTAAACTTGACCTAGATGAGAAAGGACATTCTGTTTTCAAATGGCCATCTGTTGCTTTCTGCCCTAACTTAGCAACCTTAATTGTATATCTGAGCAGCGAACGAGTTCATCAACTTTGCTGTCAGTATCCTGGGCACAAACACTCTGATTCCAGAGCACGCCTGGGCTACGTCATGACTATCAACAGGAATCCACTCTGATGTCTCTGGACTAAATGCAGGCTGGATTGCAGGCCTTGATATATTAACCGGCTGGCTGTTGCCTTGGCTTTGAGCTTTCACTCTGCTTCATTGACTCCACTTCAGTGGCTGATATCCTCTTTGAAGGTAGGATTTCGTGCGCAAAGAATAATCATCCTGCCATCACTGCTTTGATAGCCTCCCCTTAAATTAAATTGTTTCTGTGCAGTTTTCAAAAAGCGCCCATTTCTGTTTATTGTACACTTCAAAGCGAAGCGTGTCACATCCATGCCGTTCTGTAAAGTCAGCCATTAGGGACACTATTAGTGAACTGTGGGTCCCCTTGCAATGGGATTGTATTGCTCAGCATGGAAGCCTTCAGACTCTGGCCGTACGTCACTTTCATCATGTCAGGGGTGGAAGCCAGAATGACAAACTGGTGGCCAAGTTACTCAGTTGCAGCAAAACCTGAAAGGAGACTTATCTTCAAGAATGAGTAAGGTTTTGCGGGTTCGGGTCTACTTCAGGTGATACATGAAGTGTGAACACGATTGTTGTTTATTGATTTAAGACATTTTTTATCATGCCCTTCCTCCAAGAACCAGGAGAACTAGAGAATCATAGAATCATAGAGAATCATAGAGTTATAAAGGGCCGTTCAGGCCATCTGGTCCAACCCCCTGCTCAATTTAGGGTCAGCCTAGAGCCGTGGTGGCGAACCTATGGCACTCCAGATGCTCATGGACTACAATTCCCATCAGCCCCTGGGAATTGTAGTCTATGAACATCTGGAGTGCCATAGGTTTGCCACCACCGGCCTAGAGCATCCCAGACAATTGTTTGTCCAACTGCTGCTTAAAGACCTCCAGGGAGGGGGAGCTCACCACCTCCCTAGGTGGCTGATTCCACCGTTGCAGAACTCTTACTGTATTTTCCCCTAACATCCAGTCAGAACCTTTCTCCCCATATCCATTATTGTGAGTCCTATCCTTTGCTGCCCATAGGAACAGATCTCTGCTCTCCTTTAACAGACAGCCCTTCAAATACTTGAGAGCAATCATGCCCTCCCTCAATCTCTTCTCCAGATCTAAACATTCCCAAGTCCCTCAGCCTTTCCTCATAGGGCTTGGTCTCTAGGACCCTGATCATTTTCATCTCTCTCCATTGGTGGGATTCAGGCAGGTTCGCACCATTTTGGCAGAACCTGTTGTTAAAATGGTGCTTGTTAAATTATTTGAATCCCACCACTATCTGTCTCCACTGCACCTGCTCCATTCTGTGGAAAGGCATAAACCCGTTAACCTGGAGAGCTGGTGGACTCTAATCTGGAGAACTGGGTTTGATTCCCTGCTCCTCCACCTGAGCAGTGGAGTTTTATCTGATGAGCAAGATTTGTTTCCCCACACCTACATTTCAGCTGGGTATTCACAATTTTTCAGAACTCTCCCAGCCACACCTGCTTCACAAAGTGTTGGCTGCAAGGAGAGGAAGGGAAAAGGAGCCCCTTTGAATCTCCTTACAGGAGCAAAAGGGTGAGTATTAATCCAAACTCCTCTTCTTCAGTCTTCCATCCTCCATTTGACCCTCACAACGACCCTGAGAGGTAGGCTAGGTTGAGCAGGCCCAAAGTCACCCACCAAGCTTCATAGGAGGACAAAGATTTGAACCTGGGTCCCTTTCCAATCTGGCACCCTAGCCAACTGGCTGTGCTGACTTTTCCATGTGTTTATTAATGTACATATTTATGCCAATTGTGCGCATGTGTATACATACACACACTGTAAACAGACACACAGATAGGTGATCAAAGTCAAATGGCACATGTTTGCATATCTTACCCTTTACTGCAGTTGTGAAAGGATGTCAGGAGTGGCACCTGCCTCCTCCCGACCTCAGACCAAGAGGCACCAAGATGCGTATCTGGGCTAGAGGGAATCAGTTCGAGGTGCCAAGATGCATTGTCTGAACTAGAGGGAATCAGGGCAAGAGTGCCCTGTCATATGTTAATGGGCCTTTTGTTCTGTTTCAGTGCTCTTGGTAATGTAGATGACTAGAGCACCTCTGTGGTGGACTCCAGATGGGAGGAGGGAGGTAAGGAGGCCACGAGCTGCAGAGACTATCACTTTGGCCTTGAGAGGCCTGCTTTTGAAAACAAAGTCTTTCACACCTCGTTATTCCCACATTCCATGAGAATGAGGGAGGGGGGAGTCCGGAGGAATCAGCAAAGGATAAATATCTTTGCAAAAAAAAGGGGGCAACAGAACTGGCTTTCTGAAACTGAGTAGCTGTTGCCAACTCAATAAAAACTTCTGATTCCAAAGTCAGAGTCTGCTTATTGAGTCTTGGTCCAGGCCCTAACAAAGAACTTCCAATTATATACAACTGGGTCATGCACAGAAATGTCACAGACTGAGCATTTTACATTTCTTTGCCTTTTGACCCCGCTGGTTATATTTGTCTCTATCCATGGGAATCAACCCAAGACCTACATTATGTATCTGATGAAGTGAGAGTTAGTCCAAGAAAGTTCATTGCAAAATAGCGACTCCTTTAGGGCAGGGTCTGTACATTAAACAGATTAAGCAGCAAATGAATTGATGGAACGAACCTGTTCTCTTGGATGTTCCAGTTTTCTAAATTTAAGCAAGTGAATTTTTTCCGTTTTTCATGATAACGAAAACAGTATAAACCACCTGAAGTAGTGCAACCAGAGGTGGGATCCAGCAGGTTCTCACAGGTTCCCGAGAGTAGTTACTAATTATTTGTGTGTGCCAAGAGGGGTTACTAATTGGTGATTTTGCCACGTGATTTTTGCCTTAGTTACGCCCTCCTCTCAGCAGTAGCACACAGAACTTGAAGCAGTCTAGCAGGAGGTGCACTGGCGTGCGTGGCAGCTTGCGCCTGCATGCATTCGTTTCCTGCCCAAGGACTGGCGCAACAGCTGCGTCCTAGCCACAGCCCCACCCAGGAATGGCCTGCCCCAGGAATGCCCGGCCACGCCCTCATCATGCCCCGCCCAGCCCCATTACATTTTACTACAGCTCTTGAATCCCACAACCATGGGAACTTGTTACTAAACTTTTTGGATCCCACCACTGAGTGCAACCTATGCTTCCACCTCAGGATACTGCCACATCTTTCTGATATGTGTGTTTATTTATTTAGATGTATTTATTTATACCCTGCTGTTCTCCTTGAGCTTACAACCTCATTCTCCCTTCCTCCATTTTATTCTTATAGCGATAACCCTGGAGGTAGGTTACGTTGAGAGCGTGAGACAGGTCTAAGGTCCCCCAGCCAGCTTCCATGGCAGAGTGGGGGTTCAAACCTGGGTCTCCCCGATTCAAATCTAATACTCTAACCACTACACCATGCTGGCCGTATTGCTCAAGCCTACATCTTTTGAAAATCCCAAAGTTTTATCCAAGTCTTACAGAGCGAGCTGGCGGAAATTCTCCTCAGACACCCACAATCTCGTGCCCTTTCTCACTTATCTCTTTCTCGATCTTATTGCTGCTTTTTTAGCTAATGGTCCTGAGGGGATGAGAAAGGGAGGAGCAGGAAGCATTATCCATTAAAAGAGAGATAAGATAAACAGAGATAAACAATGCATGGGAGAAAGGCAGCCGGCGGCTCTCACTTGCTCCACAGAGTCCCCACCTGCATTCTCTGCCATCAATTTAGCTCTGTTTGTCAGCATGGTCCGCTTTCAGCTGCTTTTCATGAGCAAAATATAATAATAATATAACAATAATACGCCTTTATTTGGCATAACAATAATCATAACACAATTAAAAAAACCTGAGATAAAAGGTATTCAAATACAAAGGTTTAAGATAGAATATATATTATTGATTGTGTATCACCTCCAGTAAAAATCGTGCTACCAATTCACAAGTTTCATTGTCAGAATTGTCCAGAAGGAAAGGAAGTCTACCTGATTCTCCCATTTCACTAGGTATCCTAGAAAGAATATTGGAATATTTTGATCTGATATTAGCAGATTTAGGACAGCAAAGCAGTTGATGTGCTAATGTTTCAATTTGTTGTTCACCATAAGAGCATACCCTTTCGCTCATTTCCGAAGAAAGAATCTACTACTTAATAAAGCCGAGGGGAAAAAAACACATTGAAGAGAGTAAAGTGAGGGCTCTTCTCTGCATTGGATTAGTCAAAAAATACAAATAGGGAGCCATCCTGTTTTGATGTAGGGGTATTGAAAGATGTAAGGGTGAACAAGTTTTCATAGCAGCCCTAAATAAATTAATCCGCATTCGGGCTTCCAAATACCTTTTGTTTTAACAAGTTGTAGGATTCTGAACTAGATAGCGGGAAAAGCGAGTCGAGAGATATACCAAGTGATTCAATCTTTCTTTCAATCAGAGAGAACCATGGATTAGCCTGAGTATCAGACAAAAGTAGGTGAATCAGCGAGTGCTCATCATGCGAGAAATGCAGGCGAAGCATTTCCAAGCCCTATAAACTAACCAAGCCCTATAAACTAATTAATTTTGGCCCAGTTCTAAACAGAGGGCCGCATACGGTACACAATTTGGCAGGCCCATAATTTTACGGAAAAATTTGGATTGGACAGTATTCAAGGAGTCGTCAACTGCTTGGAGCCAGGTAGGTAGGTACTCCATAAAGTAACTGCGCTTCTATCTTAGAGTATGAGCAAAATATAAAGCAAAGCAAAGCGGGCACGATTTCACTGTGTGGACTGGAAGTTCTCTTGGATAGCGCAGCGCAAAGGCTTCCCGTGTCCAATTGAAGAAGAAGTTGTTGTTGAGTTGCAAGCAGCTCACGGCAACCCCACCCATAGGACCGAGGCTGGTGTCAGCATAAGGCGGGGCAGCTGCTAGGGCCCAGAGCTTCGTGCCAGGCCTCTGTCCACACACACTTTGCTCTGAACTGGCCCCGACTCTCAGACAGATGTTAAAACAATAGGTAAAAAGATGGCTAGGAGGAGGCACAGTATAGCCCAGCCTCCTTAGATCTTAGAAGGTAAAAACGGTTGATACAGAATCACCTGTGAGCATCTCTCACTTTGAAAAACCTTAGGGAGTCACCCTTGGGCTGTTTCCGCATGGGCGGATAACAGTGGCCCAGGGATGCTAAAAACGGCAGCAGCGCCGTGCTAGGAATGCTCAAGCGCCGTGAAGACGCCACTGTTGAACCTCGCTCCAGGAGTGACGTTTTTCAACAGTGGCATCTTCCATCCGTTGCCGTGTGAACAGCAGTGGGTGGAAGGCGCTATTCCCCTCCCTGCCTTCCCTGAACGCCTTATCTTTTTCTCCTGACTTCCAGCGCATCACAAAGGCCAGGGGACACCCCCCCCCCCGACCTGTGACTCCAGAGCTGTCGCTCAGACCAGGGAGGTGTGTCCTCAGGCCTCTGCAACACACCAGCAGCCAGGAGAAGAAGGGATGCATTCGGGGACGGCGCAGCCTGTGCAAAGGCTGCACCACCACCTGAGCCCCTGCCAGGACCGTACGCGCAAACGGTCCCGGGGGGCAGCGTCGGCATTGTTTCTGCCGATGCTGCCCCGCTCAGCACCCGTGCAGAAAGGGCCTCTGTGAGCTGTGACTTGACACCCAGTGAGCTGTTAGAAATCTTGGGGGAGGGAGAGATGAGAAGAACAGACAAATCAGGCAGGAAGACAGGTAGATGGATGGACAGATGGACAGACAGACAGACAAAAAGATCTAAGAAGCAACAGACGACAGCAGGAAATCTTACATTAATGAACAAAAACATGATGATATGATGACCACATAGACCAGGGCAAGTGAGTCATTTTGACTCACTTAAACCAAGCCAAATGTCAAGGAGAGGATCAAAGAGACAGGATAAAAATCTGATGCATGCTTGAGCACCAATCACATCCCCACTTGTTGAGGCTTGAGTGAGAATCCTGCCTTTCCAAAGCGGTCCTACCAGGCACCACGGAGGAATTTTTTTTAAAAAAAAAATCAAGTTAAATATAGAAGCGAGGCAGGAGGAACGCACGCGTGTACGCAGGCAGAAAGCTCATCCGCTGGGAAGATGGCAGAATTTATTTTAGGTCTAATTCAATTAAAATCTAACGAATCCAAAGGGTTAGGGAAAAGCCTGACAAAGGTAAGGAGGAGGAGACAGAGATAAGACGGGCTGCCACAGAACAATGGCATTCGAGCTGCCAGCCAGGTGGATTTATGGGCAGCGTTATTTTTCCAATTACAGCCATTGTGATATTTTAAAAGTCAGGAGCAGCTGTGGTGGTATCTCAGGCTAAAAAAGGACTTTTTCTTCTCGCCATAAGCAGGAGCAGGGAGGGACGGCAGAGCGAGGCACGGGCAGGAATATTTACAGGATGCTGGCGAACTGACTGGAGCAAGTGAGGAGGAGAGAAGCAACCGTAAAAGCCATCAGTCACTCTTGCGCACAAGAATGTGCTTTAGGGAGAGAGGAAAAGCACCACGAGAAACCCAATTAGCACTGATCTAGCTGGGTTTTTTTGGTTTGTTTTTTTGTTTGTCTTTGGGTGGATTTTTTTCGCTGTTGCTGGGAGTTCTGCTGCCAGCTTTAGCACGCAGTCAGTAGCACAAAGAAGGGAGAAGGTGCAGAGCAACATTTCAAATTTGCCCACACATCAGCCGTTTTCGGACATTACATCCACACCTACTGGCCTAATCATATGTTGAACCTCTAGGGATGTGGGGTTGCCATGTTGTCTGAACAGGGGGTGCGTGCAGTGGTGGGATTCAAATAATTTAACCAGCACCATTTTTACAAGTTTACAAGCACCATTTTAACAACCGGTTCTGCCAAAGTGGTGCAAACCTGCTAAATCCCACCACTGGGACTGTGTGCTGAACAGTGGGGTGAAGTGGTTAAGAGCATGTGCACTCTAATCTGGAGAACTGGGTTTGATTCCCTGCTCTGCCACTTGAGCTGTGGAGGCTTATTTGGTGAACCAGATTAGCTTATGCACTCCAACACACGCCAGCTGGGTGACCTTGGGCTAGTCACAGCTTCTCGGAGCTCTCTCAGCCCCACCTACCTCACAGGGTGTTTGTTGTGGGGGGGGGAGGGAAATGAAATTGTAAGCCCCTTTGAGTCTCCCTACAGGAGAGAAAGGGGGGATATAAATCCAAACTCTTCTTCTTCTTTTGCATTCACATACACCATTAGTATGCACAAGCCGATCAGTGGGTTCTGGTTCAAGGGCACTACATCTGGGTTTGTGCGTGCGTGCCATCAAGTCACAGCTGATTTATGGTTACCCAATTGGGTTTTCAAGGCAAGAAATGCTCAAAGGTGGTTGGTTTGCCATTGCCTGCCTCCTTATCACACCACTGATATTACTTGGATGTCTTGCATCCAAAGACTTGCCAGAGTTGAGGCTGAGAGTCAGACAAGCAAGTTTCCAGGGCAGAGTGGGGATTCAAACTTGGTTTTCCCAGATGCTAATCTGACACTTCAACCAATACACCATGCTGGCTTTCACATCAGGCTGTAAACACATGCAGACCATGAACATTGCCCTGTTTATAAAGCATTGCGACACATTGTTAAGGCATTGGACACATATTTTATGTGGGCTTGGGAGGCTCCTGAGATACGTGGATATCATATCTGAAATGAGTCTTCTTCATGGTCCACATTCAAGGTATTCCAGACGAGTTCTCGGTAGTGGAAAGTACCATCAAGTTGCCAACGACTTATGGCAACCCCATAGGGTTTTCCAGGTGAGAGAGGAGCAGAGGTGGTTTGTCTTTGCCTGACACCATTTAGCAACCCTGGACGTCCTCAGCAGTCTCCCATCTAAGCCCTAACTAGGGCTGACCCTGCTTAGCTCCTTCGATCTGACAAGACCAGGCTGGCCTGGGCCATCCAAGTCAAGACAAGATGAGCTCCTAAACCTGCAGAAACCCAGTCTTAAAAATAAACAATTGAAAAGGGGCAATGGGATCATGCTATCTGGATCTGCTTCCACTTGTTAACGTTTCCTGTGGAGGTCAGGGATGTGGCCAGAGGGCCTAATGTTGTACACCACCCAGAGCCCCCCGGGGATTGGGCGGTTTATAAATTCAAATAATAAACAAACAAACAAACAAACAAACAAACTCAAACTCCCTTTCTTCACTGGATGAAGAATTAGTTAGTTTTGAAGCAGCTACAGAGATCCCTTCCTTGGGAGAAAACAGCAGCTTAGGAAGATGGGATTTATGGCATCATACCCTTTTCCCAGTGGTGGGATCCAAAAATTTTAGTAACAGGTTCCCATGGTGGTGGGATTCAAACTGTGGCGTAGCGCCAATGGGGCTGGGTGGAGCATGACGGGGGCATGGCTGGGCATTCCAGGGGTGGGGCATTCCTGGGTGGGGCTGTGGCAAGGACGCAGCCGCTGCGCCGGTCCTTGGGTAGGAAACGAATGCATGCAGGCGCAGGCTACCACGCAGTGCACCTCCTGCTAGACTGCTTCAAGTTCTGCGCGCTACTCCTGAGAGGAAGGGCGTAACTAAGGCAAAAATCATGTGGGAAAATCACCAATTAGTAACCCCCTCTCGGCACACACAAATAATTAGTAACCTACTCTCGGGAACCTGTGAGAACCTGCTGGATCCCACCTCTGCCTTGTCCTTTCCAAGCTCCTTCCTCATCAGGAACCACCCTCAAATCTCCAAGGATTTCCCAAGCTGGCCTGGGCAACCCTAAGATCTTTCTTTCAGACCCCCTGTTCTTTGATTGAAGTCTTGAACATTTAAACCTTAAAGCTTAAATAAGATCCATCAGCAAAAACACCTCCCTTCGACTCTTCCCTGCAGCCTCTAAAAATGAGCAACAAAATAAGTACATTGAGGATTAGTCCTCTAAGAGGAACTGAACCTTTGTTGCTAAAGTTACTCGAGAAAACGTGGGCCATTCATCAAAACAAGCACAATCCATCTTAGCCTCAGTTGGGATACATCTGGGCATTGCAAAGTGATATGTACCAAGCAAATCTAAAAAGGAGAGGTCAGGTGGCTGGTCTGGAAAGCTGCTGAAAATCGGAGCTGGCATTTTGGGGCCAGATGGATCAGTGGTCGTACTCCTTATAAGGCAGCTTTGTACATCGAGCCCTTCGGGGAAGAGGCGGCCTAGAAATCTAAAATATAAATAAATAAATAAATTGTACTTCCGCGCAACAAGGCTGGAAATGCTTGCCACCAGTGATGGTGAAAGCCCATCTTTATTTGGCAGGATGTGCTTGGGAATAAACAGTCACTCGGAAAAACTGGTTCAGGTAGGTAACCTTGTTGGTCTGCAATGGAAGGGCAAGATTTCCAGGACCAATAACATTTTCAGGATATAAGCGTTAGAGAGTCAAAGCTCCCTTTGTAATCTGATGAAAGGAACTTTGATTCTTGGAAGCTTACGCCCTGGAAATCTTGTTGGTTTTTAAGATACTACTGACTTTGAAACTTGGATCAGAGTCTTCTGTTATTACGTATTACATTCTATTGGTTGCTTAGTATCGTGGACAGCTGCAATCAAGCCTGATTTTGTTGGAGCTCAGAAACTAAGCAGGGTTGGTCCTGGCTAGTATTTAGATGAGAGACCTCTAAAGAATACCAGAGTCACTACACAGAGGGAGGCAGGGGCAAAACACTTCTGAACATCTCTTGCCTGGAAAACCCCACAAGATGCCTACAAGTCAGCTGTGACTTCATGGCCAAAAAAAAGTATCATGGTGGTGGAAAATGCTATCAAGCCACGGCCAACTCATGGTGACCCCATTGGGTTTTCAAGGCAAGAGGCATTCGGAGGTGGTTTGCCATTGCCTGCCTCTGCATAGCAACCTTGGACTTTCTAAGTGTTCTCCATGCCAAATACTAACCAGGACTCACCCTGCTTAGCAGCTGAGATCTGGTGAGAAGCAGTAGCGTAATGAGGCAAACTGGAGCCCTGGGCAAAACCTGAGTTTGATGCCCCTCCAAGTGCAGGCCCAGTGCAACGTGCTTAGTTTGATGCCCCCCCTGGCCCTCTTGTAGCTACGCCCAGTGGCGTATCTAGGCAAACTGGAGTTTGGCACCCCCTTTGGGAGTCCATAACTTTGGGCTCCCTAAACCAAACCTCACCCACCTGGGTGATAGCATCAGGAGAATCCCCCGAAACATCTCTGAAATTTTGGTGCTGCTAACCTAAAGACTGCGCCCTCTGCAGGCCAAAAACGGAAAAACACTGAAAATTCAAAAAATTAACAAACGAATCCTTGTAGCTTTTATACTCAATAAGGGGGACCCTAAAGCAACTGCCTACTTTGCCCAATGGGAGGAACGCCTCTGGTGAGAAGGGTGAGCTGGCCATCCGGTCAAGGGCCCTTGATCTCATCGTGCTCTAATGGTTGATTAGGCTTTTGTTACGTGATGTTCACATTGCACCCCACAGTTCTTCCTGCGTTGCTTTGAGCGGCAATTCACCCTGAGTCTCAGTGAGAAAGGTGGACTGTGAACGAAGTGAACAAATGGGTAGATAGTGTTCTCGATTGGGAAGAAAGGTAAGTTCCACATTTTGTAAATAAATTGTGTGTGTGTGTGTGTGTGTGTGTGTGTGTGTGTGTGTGTGTGTGTGTGTGTGTGAAACAATTAGATTTAATTACATCAAAACCACTGAAGGATCGAGCCAAAAAGAGCAGCTCCATAGCATAATGTTTTCCCCAGGCAGAACTGGTTCAAAAGCTAGGGGGCATCTTCAGGGCACGCAGCCAGTGCATTCAAGGGGAGGGGAGAGTGCGGTTAAAGACGGGCTGATTCCCTAGTTCTGTAGCTCAAGCCTGCGGGGGTTACCATGTGCTCCATTTCGAAGAGAAGAAGAGTTTGAATTTATACCTCACTTGTCTCTCCTGTAAGGAATCCCAAAATAGCTTGCAGACTCCTTCCCTTCCTCTCCCCCAGGGCAGATACTTTGTGAGGTAGGTCGGGCTGAGAGAGTTCTGAGAGAGCTGTGACTGTCCCAAGGTCACCCAGCAGGCTTCATGTGGAAGAGCAGGGAAACAAACCTGGTTCACCAGAATAGAATTCACCGCTCATGTAAAAGAGTAAGGCATCAAACCTGGTTCTCCAGATTAGAGTCCATGCTGGGTCTCTGTCCCACACCTACTCATGTAGAAGAAGAAGATGAAGATGAAGAAGAAGAAGAAGAGGAGGAGGAGGAGGAGGAGGAGGTGGATTTATATCCCCCTTTCTCTCCTGCAGGAGACTCAAAGGGGCTTACAATCTCCTTGCCCTTCCCCCCTCACAACAAACACCCTGTGAGGTGGATGGGGCTGAGAGAGCTCCGAGAAGCTGTGACTAGCCCAAGGTCACCCAGCTGGCATGTGTGGGAGTGCACAGGCTAATCTGAATTCCCCAGATAAACCTCCATAGCTCAGGCGGCAGAGCTGGGAATCAAACCCGGTTCCTCCAGATTAGATACACGAGCTCTTAACCTCCTATGCCACTGCTGCTCCTGTACTGTACATGCATGTGTATGTTTGGGGAAGGCGAGAAAGGGAATGTACCCCAGTGATTTGCGGAGGGGAGGAGCACTTTGGTGTATGGCCAGTCACCCAATTCAGACTTTGGGGCACTTGGTTGCCCATCCAGCTGAACCAAACTTAGGAGTGTCTATTCCAGTGGACTAGGGGTATAGCGGGGTTAGCATGCCTAACTCTGCATAGAATTGGACTTTCTCTTTTGGCTTGTGGCCCGAAGGCTCTGACTGGTCCACTGAAAACCAGTAATTGTTGTGCACTGGTTCAGCATCACACTTCAAATATCGCTCCCCAGGCACTGAATCTCGACAGGTTCTCGTTCTAGCCTTTAAATAACACAGGCAAGGAAACCCTGCAGGCAGTGCCGAGAACCACTAGAGCTTGTATCGGTGACTATGAAACACAGCGATCGTTGCAATCCGTGCATCCACACTTCTACACACGCACGCATATCGGCACAGCCATAAATGCAAACACCAAGACACAAACGTGCACACCCAGGCATGCCCCCTGCAACCCAGATTGTCACGGTAGTGGGATCGGAGCCTGTGTGAACTCTTGAAGACCATTCCGGTCTCTGCCTGCGCACTTACTGAGTCATGTTTCCCTTTGCAGCAGCTAGTAGAGATAAACCCACCTTCGGTGTTTACTGATCCGTAGCTCAGTGGTCAGCCTGAACCTGAAACACGGTGATAATGTAGGGGGGAAGACAAGGGCTCTTTGAAATCCGATTTCGTGTGCGAAGCAGGTTTGCGCATGGCGATTGCCGCGAAGCACGTTGCGCTCTCTCCATAGCGCTGGGAGACCCGGCGGGGACGTGCCAAAAAGGGTCCTTTTTCCCCCAAGCAGCGGCCAGGCGCTCTGGGTGTGTGTGTGTGTTGTGCGTGTGTGCGTGTGTGAGTGAGTGAGAGAGAGAGAGCGAGAGAGAGAGAGAGAGGCACCCCCGCGCATACACACCCGAGCCAGAGCTGGCGAGAGGCGACCGGGCAGTCGCTCGGAGGCAGCGAGCGAGAGGGACGCGAGGAGGCAGCGGCGCAGCAGCCGCCGGAGCCGGAGCATCGCCAGCCGGAGCAGGGCTTGGCACCGGTTGCCCGAGATCCTCCTCATCCTCACCCCAAGGCTGCCGAGCGGGGGAAAGGCTTTCCAGAGCCAGCCAGCGAGGCGAGGCAGCGGCAGAGCCCGGGAACTGAACCCGGCCAAGGGAAGGGGGGATGCTCGCCTTGACCTGACACCTCGCCGCGGAGACGCCGGGACCGGTTTCTGCGGGAGATCCTGGCCAGGCAGCAACTCCGGCTGCCGGAGGAGGCGTCGCCACCGGGGTATGTCCAGCGAGCGGCCGGGCAGGCAGGACGGTGGGGGAGCCCGCGAGGAGAGCCGGGCGCGGATCGGCGGTGAGTGGCTCCGGGGCGGCCGAGGCGCAGCGCTTCGTTTGGCCAGGCGGGACGCGGAGCGGGGTTTGGGGCAAGGCAGCCCCGCTCGGGGAAGGGAGCCGCTGTTGCGCTCGGAGGCGCGTCGGTCCGCGCTGCCAAACCGCGTTCGCCCCTTTCCACCGCTCGAAGTTGGAACCGGCGGGCAGGGCAGGGCAGGGCAGGGCAGGGCGAGCTCGCCGAGGAGGGCTCGCTTGTGAATCGAAGCAGGACTCGGGAGACACTGGCTTTTACATTGGCTGCGGTTTAAAAACAAAACACCTGGCTTTAGGGACTGGGAAAATGCTGGTTGTGAGGATGGAGAAGCGGTTTAAGAAAGGCAGGGAAACGGCCAACTCTCTAGCTTCGGTTGGGTCGCCTTTGGCAGCAAGCAGCGGTCGGCGGGGTTGTCTTCCCCGCAAAGTTGAGTTGGGTCGAAGTTTGGGGTAACACTCTCTTGTTTCAGCCAAGTGCTGGGTTAAAATGAGCCCCCAAACTCTCCTTTTTCTTTTTAGGGGATCAAAAGGAGAATGATGTCTTTCTTTCTTTCATGGTTGCTAAAGCCAGCACTTCAGAGAATTTTGGGAGGGAGATAAACGCACAGTTGGAAGATGATCAGCTATTGTGTTTGTTTTCGAGGATATCATAGTGAGTCTTGTTCTTCGATAGGAAATAATATTTGGGCCAGTTTTAGCTATTCAAGTAATAATTGGAGGGCATTCAATGTATGTAAGTCATCCTCTTTTTATGTGTTATTCTTTGTAAACAGTACAGAATTTGAGATGGTAGCTTAAAGGGGGGAAAAGTTTTGGTGGAAGTTTTAAAAAATGACTGCATTTATTTATGCACGCCTTTCACAAGACAGCTCAGGAAACTTCCTTTCTTCCCCTCTGTTTCTCACTCGCACACAGTTATAAAACTATCCATTGCAGAGAAGCTGAAAACCTACAAACAATGCAATCCTAAAACCATTTTCATGAGAGTAAGCCCCACTGAGTAGACTTCAGTAGGATTCCAAATAGATTTTCTTTGGATTGTTCTTGAAACCCTTTAGATCTGCTGGGTTTTTCCCAGTGAACTTTGGTTCAAGATTTAAGTTGGGGAACTCCGCAGTCTTGATTTGGATGTCCAGACGATGGGTGACAAACCTGGAAACTTCAGTAACTGTGCCGTCAATTTTGTTGGACATTTAGTAGCTCTCTGGACAGTGTAGCCAACGAGTTTGGTTGTGGTTCAGGCAGGTAAGTGATGGGCAAATCTTTGAAGCAGTGGTGAAATTTCTGAACAGAAAATAGCCAGAGAAGAAAGAGTTAATCGCACACACCCCTTTTCACACCTCCTCTGCTCAAAACTGCAGTATCCTAGAACTGCCTTTCTGTTTTTAAAATGGAATGTTTTCTGTTAAGCAGGCTTGTATGTGATATGTCCTCTCATCCTACTATCACTGTGAACAACAAAAAAAGCAAAACAGCAGAAGAGATGGGGACATTTAGTCTCTTTCATACATACTTTACAATCAAGCACAAAGAAAGTTTTTAAATACTTCAGAGTTAGACATTGTTATGCTTAGCAAGGCCCCCCCCCCCCCCTTCTCTAGAAGATCAGGTACCGGAGTAGGAAAAAACAATATCTGGAAAGCACAGAATTTTGACACGCGATTCATAAATGAACATGGGATGTTGTAAAGGGAACACATTCAAATACTTCGACCCATCTGCCAGTTCCATTTCAACTTTGTGACGGAATAAATCAGATCCTAGAAGTGATGAGACGAGTGCCATGAACTGGAGGTCTGCCAATGCTATTTTTAAAAAGTAAAAAAAACATTGAATTAATTAACTTGTTTATATTAAAAACATTTTAGAGCATGGGGAATGCCTACTAGTTCATGGCACCCTGTGCAGTAATTAACCAGTTTTTCTGGAGCATGAGATGCAAATGAGAAAGTCGGGTGAAAACTTAAATGCGGGGCTAGATAGATAAGATGGGTGGGTGGGTGGGTGGGTAGGATAGATAGATAGATAGATAGATAGATGGATAGATGGATAGATGGATAGATAGATAGATAGATAGATAGATAGATAGATAGATAGATAGATAGATAGATAGATAGATAGATAGATAGATAGATAGATAGATAGATAGATAGATAGATAGATAGATATGTGTGGCTTTCATGTTTTTTCCTATGCAAAAGTGCATGTGTGGATTATATCATCCAGATGTGGGGAAAGCCACAGTAAAATACTAACTTATTTTTAAATACATGGCAAAACAACAGTGCAAAACAAGGCAATTACAGTCCAAATTTTGAATGGGATGGAAAACAGCAGAGAGTCTGGAGGTGTATATGGTCCACTGTTGCTTGAATTTCAACAGGGGATTGTAGGATTCTCCGGCAGTACAGTAGGCATAGGTTAAACAATACCTTCAAACCATTCTAGGAATAAATGCTTTAAGTCTAAAAAAAGGTCACATTTGGGTACTTTGGCATCTAGGAAGATGATTCTTTTTTTTTTCTTGAACAACTGAAGCCAGCATTTGAACCACAGCATTACGCTACGTGCAACTCAAATAGTAGCAAAGAGTGGCTGATGAGAGACCCTGTGTGGTCCAATATGTGGTGAATTAAGAAATGGGATAAAATGAGCAAGAATCCAGAAACACCTGAAAGACTAACAACGTTTCTAACAGGGTATGAGCTTCCGTGAATCACAGCTCACTTTGGCAGATACCAATAGAAATTAGATGTAACACACAAAAGCACATACTCCGCCAGAAACTTTGTTAGTCTTTAAGGAGCTTTCTGGACTCTTGCTCTTCTCTACTGCTACAAACTAACACAGCTACCCATCATGATCTATCTCTAGAAAAGGCGGCTTATAACCCTTGTTAAACCCTTGTGAGTGTATTTGTGGACTCCATAAGTGATCAAAAGTGATCTCTCCCATTTTCGAACCTACTGTTTGCAAAGTTGGGGAGTCCATATGATGCGATAGATCAGTGATGGCGAACCTTTTCGAGACCGAGTGCCCAAACTGCAACCCAAAACCCACTTATTTATCGCAAAGTGCCCACACGGCAATTTAACTTGAATACTGAGGTTTTAGTTTAGGAAAAACAGTTGGCTCCGAGGCGCGGCTGCTACCTCGGGAGTATGCTTGCGGAAGCAACCGCAGCAATGCTTCCTCGGTCGGGTGAATCAATGACCCCAGGAGGCTTGGCATTCAGAAGCCAGCCCCATTGCCAGCAACTGAGCTTACTCCCAGGTAAGAATGATCATGTCCAGGCCAGCGTAGATGGGTGTGTGTGGGGGGTGGGTGGGTGTGTGATTATCTGCCCCCCCAATGATGAACTCTGTGCACGTGTGCCCTCAGAAAGGGCTCTGAGTGACACCTCTGGCACCCGTGCCATAGGTTCACCACCACTGCGAGAGACGTACCACCAGTTCTTCTGCAGAAGATCTAAGCTTATGGGTGAAGATCCTGCTCAGCCATTTGTGAAAAGCACTAAGTCGCAGATGACTTAGGGCAACCCCATACAGTTTCCAAGGCAAGAGATGTTCAGAAGTAATTTGCTGTTGCCTGCCTTTGTGTTATGACCCCTCCAAATACTAACTAGGAACACCCATTCTTTGTTAAAGTTAATGTCAGTGTTGAAGCTTTAAACGCCATGAATTCTCTGTTCAAAATCACTCTTTGGTAGGAAAAAGCACAACCCCCCATGTAGGTCATCATTTATTTGTTTGTTTGTTTGTTTGTCTATCTATTTCTGTCTGTCTGTCTGTCTTATACATGGAGACTAAGAGGAATGGCCACGGGACTTGGGAATGTTTAGTCTGGAAAAGAGGAGCTTCAGGGGGGCACACGGTTGCTTTCTTTCAGTATTCAAAAGGCTGTCTTTTAGAGGAGGACAGGGAGCTGTTCCTGTAGGCAGCAGAGGGTAGGACT
The DNA here is from genome assembly GCF_021028975.2 of Sphaerodactylus townsendi. Lineage (NCBI taxonomy): Eukaryota > Metazoa > Chordata > Lepidosauria > Squamata > Sphaerodactylidae > Sphaerodactylus > Sphaerodactylus townsendi. The sequence goes on from NC_059428.1 coordinate 21,342,774, forward strand.
CGCAACAATGGGTTTAAATTACACGTGAAAAGGTACTGGCTGGATATCTGAAAAATTTTATTTTACAGTCAGAGTTGTTCAGCAGTGGAACTGGGTGGCTGCCCAGGGAGGTGCTGAGCTCCCCCTCGCTGGCATCTTCAAGAAGTGGCTGGGCAAACGTTTGGCAGGGATGCTCTAGGCCAGCGGTTCTCAACCTGTGGGTCGCGACCCCTTTGGGGGTCGAACGACCCTTTCACAGGGGTCGCCTAAGACCATCGGAAAACGGTCCTTTTATATTTTATATGTACCAATTTGATGGTTGGGGGCCACCACAACATGAACTGTATTAAAGGGTCGTGGCATTGGGAAGGTTGAGAACCACTGCTCTAGGCTCATCCTGCATTGAGTAGAGTTGGACTAGATAGCCTGTATGACTCCTTCTGATTCTATGATTCTGTGTATGACAACTGGCAATTGTACATGCATTTGTTTCACTGCATGATCATGGGATGGGAAGTAGATGCTGGCCAGGCATTTGTAGTGCGTGGATGCTCAATGAAACATACTGAGGCTATGCTTGTCCAACCTGGTGATTTCTGCTTGAAAATGCTTTCCTTATAGGAAATCCTTAAACAGAATAAAGTTCCACTCCTTGCTTTCCTTACAGAGTTGTTATTGTATTGTCGCAGCCAGAATCATTAGGATTTTGTGGGTTTTCCAGGTTGTGTGGCCGTTTTCCAGTAATATCAAGATGCCAGCCACAGATGCAGGCAACACATCAGGAGAAAATACTACTGGAACATGGCCACCCAACCCTGAAAGCCCGCAACATCCTACAGTTGTTACTGTTTTAGGGTTAAATGGCACCAGGGCAAATGTTTAACCCCTTCCTGAATCTTTGCAGTAGGGATGGTAAAGATTTTAAACAAACGGAAAGGACTCACCTGTCTCCATGTTCTTTTCATATGAATTGTCTCATGTGCACCGTAGACTTTTCCCTGTGGTTAAAGAAATGGCTGTGAACATTCTAAGCAATGGTAGCATGTATGCCCTCGGGTTTGAAAGGGAGATAAGAAGGTTTTCTCTGGCAAAGATAGCCTAACCTTTAAAGAATGATCAAGGGACCCTCGGAGACTCGCTCAGATAAACATGACGCAGCTGTTAGAGTAACAGAAATGCTCATGAAGTTTTAAAAAAGAGAGAAAGCGGCTGAGCGAAGTAATGTGAGGCCTGTGAAATTCTGAACACTGATACCCAAAAAGGAAAGGTCAGGGCTGGTTGGTTTGGTGGAGAGCTCTGAATGTGTTGCTGACATAGGCGGCAAGCGGGAGATTTGTGGCCTTGATTTATGTGGTTTACAAGCAACAACAGAAATGCTCTTTTTGGTACTCCGCAAAAAAAAACCCCTATTGATTTGGCCATGGGAAGGATGATTGCCTTGGAACCCATTCAAGAGACCAGAGGGGGGTCAGCAAAGGGTAAAGACTTTACTGTGGAGATAAAGCACCTTTCTGCATGAGCGAGTCGAAGGTGTCACTGTGTGGTTTTGTTTCCTTGAGTTAAAACCAATTGTGTCAAGGGGTTGCTAATAATTAACTGTAGTTTTGAGACGTCCCCTTGCCATTTTCAAAGTGTTCACAGAAAACAAATAATGCCCGTGTTATACAAGTTCATTTGTTAGAGAGCAGGGGCTGGATTGGGCCTCCTCATTGGATGTATGCTTAGTTTCGGAAATGGGTTTGCTGCGGCATAATGCATGAAATGACCCTAACGTGACATACAATGTGATCTTCAATGTGGTAGATACCCACACCTCTTCAAACAGTCTGCTCCACAGAATAGAAAAGGTACAAGTTCTGGTCGATGACAGTTGGCCACGCTAAGTAAAGGTAGCCAACTGGCATCAGCCAGCAGGTGGCAGGCTGAGGACCCTAGCAGGCATATTGGGAGGAAATTATCCTTCATATATGTGGGCTTTAGACCATGAAGGGCGTAGGTCCAGCTAGCACTTTGAATTGAACTTTATATGTAAACCATAGAACAAACAACACCAAAAACCCACATACAAACATAAAGAAAACACAACAACATCTACGCATGTTTTGACTTCCAGCTATTTCATCTTTGATTACAAGTTCCCTCTGGGCTCACGCACATATCGTTAAAACATAAATTCAGTAGTTATTTCTTAAGTGTATTCTAATAGTTACAATCTACTGTTTGCTTTAGATTTCAAACCCACTACTTCTCTATTTGAATAGGTTTTCAAAGGATGGTCAATTGAAGGTTTTCAGTTTTCTTTGAAAACAAATGTTCAAACTATTCTCTCTTAATAACGTCATCACCTTTGCCATTTTTGAATATGCTGTAACTTTTAGAATCCAGTCAGCTTTTGTTGGTATCTTATTATCTCTCCATTTTTTGCATATATAAAGTTCTTCCTGCAGTTGTTATGTACATAAACAAAGTTTTAATGGTTCTGGTGGGTTTTCTGGGCTGTGTGGCCGTGGATCTGGTGGATCTTGTTCCCAATGTTTCGCCTGCATCTGTGGCTGGCATCTTCAGAGGCGTATCACAGAGAGAAGTCTGTTACACACTGTCCCTCTGTGATACACCTCTGAAGACTTCAGACTTCCCTCTGTGATACACCTCTGAAGAAGCCAGGTGAAGGTGCAGGTGAAATGTTAGAAACAAGATCCACCAGACCACGGCCACACAGCCTGGAAAACCCACCAGAACCAGAACCAGTTAAATCCGGCCATGAAAGCCTTTGACAATACAAAGTTTTAATGGAACCTGGGAAAAAATGGCAGCTAGGAGGGCTGTTTTAAGAGGTCCACAATATGTTCCCATTGGCTAGCCCCTGACAATAATTGGCTTGCAGCATTCTGAATCAGCTAAGAGCTGCCAGGGTTCCATTGGACTTCAGGAATCTTCTGCCCCCAACTGCTACCCCTTACTTATCAAGAGGGCAGCAGGGGAACTAACCAGCAGTAGTGGGGGCAGGGAAGAGACCTAGGCCATCACCTCAGCAACACCATCTATGATGTGGCAATGCCACTTCCACTACGTACTGCAAGTGACATCGTAACACTGCTGGTAGATGTGGGATGCTCTGGTATTTCCATAAAACCTCTATTTTTTAAAATAAAAAGATATCTACCATAGAGTTTTTGCTCCAATACCAGAGTGTGCTGTATCACTGGCAATGCAATGACATCACTGCTGGTGCATGCTGGAAGTACATCGCCACATTGCCAGTGATGCCACTGCAACACCAACCTGGGTCTCTCCCCACTGTTGGTAAGTCCCTTCCCCTGGCTCCACCGGGTGGCAGGAGGGACCTGGCAACCCTCAACCACGTACAGTTTTCAAGTTGTCTTCAAGGACAGGCAGAGAGGTTACAGAAGGATGGATCAGTGTGGTCAGATTGGCTAAGCTGAAGAAAATGACCGCTGAACCAAAAGCAAGACTGGGCCCATCAGCACTCCCAAGCTTTTAACCTATACTAAAAAAAAACCCACTCCACTTTGTCCAGGACAAGTAGATCCAGTCACTCTAGAACCCCAACTTTCCCAACCAGCATGATCTCTAACGTGTCTAGTTTGAACTTCATCTTGTTCTCCCTTAACCACCTGACTACAGTGTCCACGTTTTCAGAGTTTAAGGTGAAATAATCTATTGATACAAATGTGGACATTTGACTTTGGATTTCTCTGTCACATTTTGCCCTAGCCAGGACAGAAATTGTGTGTTGCGTTCACATGTCTCAAAGAGGCAGTGGGCATGTCCGGATTTTGTCTGCATTTCCCAGTATCTTCCTCTGAGCAGCCCCTGATCTGTCCAGCATGTATTTTGAGTGGTGTAGTAGTTAGGAAAGGCAGACCCTCATCTGATGAACCAGGTTTGCTTTCCTGTTCCTATAAATGAAATCTAATGGGTGACCTTGAGCTAGTCGATTCTGCACAGCAAATGTATAATGGCTTGGAGTTGTTATAAAGGAACCCGTTTTCCTTTTTCCTGTTCACACACATGCCATGGAGGAAGCGATCAGAGTCCATGGAAACAATCTGGGTTGCTTTCGCTTCTTTGCATGCTTTTCTTTTTTAAATGTTCTTCAACATGCGCGTAGCTACGCAGGCCTGCAGAAAACCCCCGCAGCCAGGCCAATTGTCCCACAATATGATCAGCTGCGCCTGCGTAGCTGTACACGCGCAACACGAAAAATGCAAGAAAAATGAAAAGGGGCTTCCCTTCAATGGCAGGGCAGGGCCAGGTGGATTTTCACTGACTGTGGATGATGTAGTGCAGTGGTGGTGAACCTATGGCACGGGTGCCAGAGGTGGCACTCAGAGCCCTCTCTGTGGGCACGCGCAGAGTCCCCCCCTCCCCCACACATCTAGATTGGCCTGAGCCGCTGGGCTCAATTATTAGCATTAAACCTAAGACTAGTTTTGGGGAAGCAGTGTACGTAACCCTGATAAGTGCTGTTAAACCCCACTGATTTTCATGCAAAGAACTAAAGCGTGATCCTTTACCGAGTAAGCTCGGTTGCTGGCAATGGGGCTTGCTTCTGAGTAAGCCCTCCTAGGGTCGTGATTCACCCATTGGAAGAGTTGCACAGTTGCTTCAAAGCAAAGCCACCGACTACCACCAAGCTTACTCCCGAGTAACGCATGCCTCGGAGCCAACCGTTTTTTCCTAAACGAAAACCTCAGTATTCAGGTTAAATTGCCGTGTTGGCACTTTGCGATAAACAAGTGGGTTTGGGGTTGCAATTTGGGCACTCGGTCTCGAAAAGGTTCGCCATCACTGGTGGAGTGGAAGGAAGGGAAATAAAGCCATTCATAATGCCCAGCTATTCATGAAGGAGCAGCTCCAACCCAGGATTCAGCAACTGGTTTAGCAATTTTCAAAAATCCTGAGTTGAGGGAAATAAAATGGGGCAGGGTCGTTTTGGAGATGGGACCTGTATGAACTCCCCCCTCCCCCCATGGGTTGCATTGCATCCTACTGGGTCCTGTGCAGAATCCACTAGTTTGTTCAGAACTCTCTCAGCCCCACCTACCTCACAAGGTGTCTGTTGTGGGAAGAGGAAGGGAAGGAGTTTGTAAGCTGCTTTGAGACTCCTCAAAGGTTAAGAAAAGCAGGGTATAAAGCCGAACTCTTCTTTATCTGTGCCTATATGCACAGATGCTAAAAAGGATCCCTGATCCCTGTCGTCTTTGTTGGCTCCCGCTGCTGTGAGGTTTCTTCCACTCCTCCGAATGCGCCGTCGAATTTTCGCCTGTTCCTTTACACCCTCCATCTGTTCCTGCAAACAGCTTGCATGTTACGCTTTCTGTCAGCTTCCGAAAAAGCCTAGATAACTCATGCCACTTCTTATAGCTTAAAATACAAACAACTCCTTGAAAGCTGCCAGGGCTGGATAGACTGAATTTTTAATTCTTGCAGCTCTTGCGATGTCCAGTCGGTTGCTGCTAACTTTATACTCCAGGGGAGGGGAGGGGGAGGAATTCTGAGCATATGGTTGCTTTCCTTCTGTGAACGGTTTTTCTCGACCACTTTATCAAGCCCAACAAAAATGGGTTCTTACATCTCTCCCTTTCAACAGGAAAGAGGCTGTTTGGAAGCAATGGAATCCCTGGTTCTGGTGGGTTTTCCGGGCTGTGTGGCCGTGCTCTGGTGGATTTTGTTCCTAACGTTTCGTCTGCATCTGTGGCTGGCATCTTCAGAGGTGTATCACAGAGAAAAGTCTGTTTCACACTGTGTCTAAGTGAGAAGGGAAAGTTTAGTGTGGTATATTGTCCATGTCCCAGGGTGGGGAACCAATCATTAAGTGTTTGGGTGGAACTTGCTATGTAAAGGTGTGGTTGAGTGCATTGTATTGCTGGTGGGGTTATCAGTCCACCCTTCTCACTTAGACATAGCGAGGAACAGACTTTTCTCTGTGATACACCTCTGAAGATGCCAGCCACAGATGCAGGCGAAACGTTAGGAACAAAATCCACCAGACCACACGGCCACACAGCTCGGAAAACCCACCAGAACCAGTTGAATCCGACCGTGAAAGCCTTTGACAATACAATGGAATCCCTGTAGGATTTTATTCACAGAATATTTGGGATCAATAATTGCATGTCAGAGACAGGTAGATTTTAAAATTAAATATGTAGCATCTGAAGACATACATTTGGATTTTATTAGATGTCAGAGGGGGGTGGGAATATTTAACGTGCATATGTTTTAAGGTGCATTGGTACATTCAGGACTACCTGCTCTAGTCTGGGTCCAGAAAAGCCTTGACAAACTTCAAAACAAGGTCTTAAATGATCCATTTTGATCTCACTGATCTTCCAAGAAGCTCATAATAACATATTTGGTTCTCCCATTCCTTGTGTTACCCTGATAACTGGAATATGCTTTCAGAATTAAACACACATGAGCACACCCATGAAGCTGCCTTATACTGGATCAGTCCATAAGTCTAGAAAAGTCAATATTGCCTACTCAGATTGGCAGGGACTTCCCAAGGTCTCAGGCAGAGGGGTATTTTTTGGCGTTACCTGTTATCTGATTTTTAACTGGAGATACAGGGGATTTAACCTTTGACCTTCTACGAGTCTTGCATATGCTCTACCACTGACCCACAGTCCCTCCTAAGCTCTGTGAGGGAAGTTAAGTAGAGAGAAACTGACTAGCTAGATATCACCCAGGGATATGGTAGCCCGATCCCCACTGGCCGCCAGTGGGGGATGGGTGGGTAGGATTGCCAGATCCAGACTGGGAACCCCTTGGCGATTGGGGAAGGAGCCTGGGGAGGACAGAGACCTCAGTGGTGTATAATGCCAGAGAATCCACCCTCCAAAGCATCCATATTCTCCAGGGGAACTGATCTTAGTAGTCTAGAGATGAGCTCTAATTCTGGAGGATCCTCAGGTCCCACATGGAAGCTGGTATCCTTACTTCATGGTTCAACAGAGATTAAAAGGGGGGTGTCTCCAGAGGAGTAACTGGGCCAGAGTGCACCCGGTGCACACTCTGTGTTTTTCGCCCCCCACCTAACCCCTTACCTTAGTGCAGGCTGGAGAAGCGGTCTGTTCCCTTCAGGCTAAAAACAGCCTTGTGGGAACTACACTTCCCATGAGACCCTGGTGCTCGCAAGGTCACCAGTGGCTAACCCTAACCCTAATCTCCTAGGTCACCAGTGGCTGATACTGTGTGCCAAATGTGACATATTATGGCAGCCCTGGGTCCGATCAATGGCTGCTGGTGCCATTTTATTAGGAAACATTTTAGAATTGCTATGTGAGCCCAATCCTACTCAGCTCACGTTCCCTCTAAAATGACATCAGTAGCCATAAGTTGGATCCATGACTGCTGTAACAGATCATTTGGTTTTAAGGCATACATTGAAAATAGGTGTTCTGTGTTGCATTCATATCCAGCTGTAAAAAATTTTAATGGAGCCCAGTAAAGAATCTGGTTTATAACATGTTCTTGCAGAAAAACATAAAGGTTATTTTCATCACTGAATAGGGTTAACAATTTCACATTCATATTTAACTATGTCATAGCTCACATGAACAAGGTCAAACTGAAAAGAAGTAATATTGTTATAATTTCAATGATCTGCCCCTCTTAGTAACTCAAAAAATGTTTCTTTTGTTCCTGGGTAAGCACGGCTATTAGCTTGGCCATGAACATTCAAAGAAGGAAAATGAAAACATTGTATTGATGATAAAAGGTTAAAACTCACAATTCTCACACAAATATCTATTCCAGAGAAACAGATTTTTTTCTTTTGTGAAACTTTTGTGATTTTTTTTCTTTTGGTGAACTCTCTTAACATGGTTTAATCACTTGCTCTTGGTCACAGTCAACAATACATTGCAAGAAAAAAATAGGATTCAAAGAATCTGGATTATAATTTTTTTTTATATTCAACAACCACTATAACAATATTATCAACATAAATTGGTCACTGCAGAGGTGGCACAATATTATCATTCAGCATCGTTAAAAATATCCATTTAATAGTTTATAATAATAGTTACTGAGTACATAAAATTAGGGATATTGAAGAGATAGAAAAAGTGCAGAGAAGGGCAACGAGGATGACTGAGGGACTGGAGCACCTTCCTTATGAGGAGAGGCTGCAGCGTTTGGGGCTCTTTAGTTTGGAGAGGAGACGGCTGAGGGGGAATATGATTGAAGTCTATAAAATGATGCATGGGGTAGAAAATGTTGACAGAGAGAAATTTTTCTCTCTTTCTCACAATACTAGAACCAGGGGGCATTCATTGAAAATGCTGGGGGGAAGAATTAGGACTAATAAAAGGAAACACTTCTTCACGCAATGTGTAATTGGTGTTTGGAATATGCTGCCACAGGAGGTGGTGATGGCCACTAACGTGGATAGCTTTAAAAGGGGCTTGGACAGATTTATGGAGGAGAAGTCGATTTATGGCTACCAATCTTGATCCTCTTTGATCTGAGATTGCAAAGGCCTTAACAGACCAGGTGCTCGGGAGCAACAGCCGCAGAAGGCCATTGCTTTCACATCCTGCATGTGAGCTCCCAAAGGCACCTGGTGGGCCACTGCGAGTAGCAGAGAGCTGGACTAGATGGACTCTGGTCTGATCCAGCTGGCTTGTTCTTATGTTCTTATGTTCTAGGGATCTTACAAGGTCAGGCCAGCCTGGGTCATCCTGTTCAGGAAAATGACATTCAGCCCTATCCAAATGGCAAGGCACTTTTGGCTGCTGGAAAACCCCATTGTGCTTAAAGGACTGAAAAGGTTGCATAAGTCCAAAGTCCCTGGACTATCCTCACTATTCTAGTGGCAGCGAGGATGCAGGGATACTGGCATGGTGTTCAGCACTACATCCCACCACCAGGGAGGGCAGTGGAAGCTGCACATAGGTGAATTTGCCCTCCCTTGGGGCCAATGCCTGCGGAGGGCAAATCTGCCAACGTGGCCCCGTGCTACTCCCAGTGGTGGATTTGCCCCCCATCCTTTCGATGGGGACCTAAGAGGTAAGCACCTTTGACCTGAGAAACATTTCTGTGAGATGGTTGAATTTGTGCGTGTGTGGTTATGAAAACTGCCTCTTTCCTTTTTGCCTGAGCCTTCATGTAGATTCCAGCCATAGATTTTAACAATATGGTATGTAGCTAAAATGGCAGTCTTTCTGTGTGTCCCCCTTTCTCTTTGTAGTCCATTATGTATTATAACTGATAGATCAGCTAGCCCCCAGATTGCTTTGCTTTGTCAGTCACTTATTCTTTAGGTCATTAATTGATGCCATGGTCCATTGTTTGTGACTTCATAATTTATCACCAGGAAGGAAATTAGGTTGTCACTGACAATGGATGAAGACATCGCTGAATGAATCCAATGGAGAGAGAGGAGTATTATTTGCACAAACTACTTGGTAGTCGAGTAAGTCAGGTAGCATTTATTATTATTCAAACAGTTGGCCCTAGGATCAAAGATGCCTTTTGGAATTTATGAAACAAATGCAAAATGTGTTTAGCAGGCATTTCTATTACAACGAGTTGGTTTAGGAGTGGTTGAGGTCAGTGCACACATGTTGAAAAATAGAATATTGATTGGTTGGTTCATTGATCGATTGACATTATTTTATTCCACCTTTCTCACAGGGGCTTGGGGCAGATTATATTTAGTGGATCGGTACAATCAACAAAATTGGCTCTTCAATAACCAAAGCAATAGGATTTCAGAGTTCTGGAACCACCAGAAAGAACTGAAGCATAATATAAATGTTAACATGACATATTTATTAAGTGGTACAGAAATTATATAATAGGCTCCTAATTAGAATAAGTTATCCATGGTATGTTCTAGAACAGGGGTCTTCAAACTATGGCCCTCCAGATGTTCATGGACTACAATTCCCATCAACCCCTGCCAGCATGGCCAAGTGGTAGGGTTCATGGGAATTGTAGTCTATGAACATCTGGAGGGCCATAGTTTGAAGACCCCTGTTCTAGATCCAAGAGACCATGAGGTTTCATATGCTCCATTGATGTTACCCCAGTAAGTTGTGTTGTTTAGGACCTCCTCTTTTCCCTTGTCCAACACTGTCAAATGATATATTCCACTTCCTATACTGTTCTCCCTTCAGACTGGTAATTGGTACACACTGGCAATTGGTCCCACCCCATTGCAAAATAGAATGCAACACTTTGGGTGGGAACTTGGTTGGCTGCTTTGTGTGAATTTAAAGGAGTTCCTGGCTGCAAACTCACTTCTTCAAAATGGTGGCTTTCTGTGGAGCATCCTTGTGGACATCTGTATTGTTTGTTGACAGTATTAAAAGAAATGAAAAGTCGAATCCACATGAAAAAAATGGTACAGAGGATTTTAAAAATTAAAATGTAACAAAATAAGCATTCACATGCCTTTGAAGGAACACAGTTGTCCCAAACAAGAGCCATCCCTCAAAGGTTCAGAAGGTAAGCTAGGCGGCCCTGACCATGCCTGTCTCAGTTTGTCATTTTACGTGCTGTACATTTCTCGGAAATGTTTACACATTTCCAGATCAATTACTTACAGCGCAATTATGTTGTATTGCAATGGATTAGCAGAGCAAATAATAGGGCAGAGCTGCGAGTGAGCTGTTTTGTAGAACTTTACTAGATAACAAGTGGATTTACACTAAATATGGGAACAGCAAACTCTGTCTATGCAAGTGCTCAGTCTGGGTGTCTATCTGTGCCTGTGTGTCCATCTCTTCCCTTTTGCTGGAAGAAGCACCGGAGAGATCTTTCCAGAAGTTCACGTGATTCCAAGCATATGACTTCAACAATTTGCTCTTGCTTGACCGAATGAAGTAGGCACTTGTAAAATCCGAACAAATTCTGAAGGGGGAGGCTGAAACCCCTCTGAAGGCAACATTCATTCATTCATTCATTCATTCATTCATTCATTCATTCATTCATTCATTCATTCATTCATTTATTTATTTATGGGTTTTTTTATACATGATCCCCATGCTGGTGTGACTGCCAGTTGTGCTGGTGTAAGAGGTATTTATGCAGGCATAGAGGCATTTACACAGGAAGCTATGCGCCAGCACCTCCATAGTACCAGTACTCCTCCAATGCAGGAGTCCATATCAGCGCTGAAGGGAGTACTCCCGGAGGTAGCATTGGCTTGAGTTGATTTCCTGAGCCTTTCAGCCTTGGAATGCCCCATTTGCTGGCATAGATTTACACCAGCAATAAGGTAGTCGCAGCTCATGGAGCTATGTAGAGCAGTTCCATGGGGGTTGAGGGAGCATCTCTATCAGCTTGCTGGTCACAGCGAAGTAAGCCTCTTTGGAAATGACCTTGGGTCAGCCATGGTTTTCTCTCAGAAGTCTGTCAGCCTCAGACTGTTGTTGGAAAGGGAAGGAATTTGTAAGACGCCTCGAGACTCCTTACAGGAGAAATAGGCTGGGTATAAATCCAAACTCCTCCTCCTCCTCCTCCTCCTCTTCTTTTTCAGTAATTCGGAATTGTGACACATCACTCTTTTTGGAACTTTTTCTCACAAAGTTCTCACATAGTCCACAGAGTCTTACAATCTAAAGTGTTTTTACAATACTTTTCCATAGCCCAGTCTCTTCACTTATATTTATTTTTATTTATTTATTGTTTAGTTTTATATACCGCCCTATCCCCGCAGGGCTACTTTCTTTTTTGATTTTCTTCTTCTCCTTGAGCATTTTGGGAAAGATAGTTATTAGTTTTTCTCAAGGGACAAACTTGCATAACTACACACAGGAAAACTTTGCAATGATCAGGTATTATATCGTTTCTTCCTTCCTTTAGCCTCAGCACACACAATTCATTGAGCTATACAACACGTCTTTAAGATCCTTTACCTATCACCTTCTGTAGTATTAATTCTGAATCTGTTCCATTCATGCCTCCCACATGAATTGTCTTCCTTGAACTGTGGTGCACTGAACACTGTTCAACACTCTGCTTGAAATCTTTTCAGATGTATATGCCTCCAGTGAGCTTAAAAATAAGTAGAACAGGCTGGAACAGACAAAGATCTCCAGGTAGTCCCGGAACGGAATATCACAATATTCCAAAGTAATAATACGGAAAAAAAGAGTGCAATTCAGTACAACAAATATTTATCCTCTGATCACACCCACAACGTTTTGAAGCTGTGTGTTTAATTTTCAGGTGCTAAAAAAAGATGGCACAGATTGCATGGGTAAATCAGTCAAGGTTTTATCACAAACTTGAATAGCATGTGGATTTCGTTCAGGGAAACGAAATCCTCACTGTGTATTAGATAACAGTCAAATCTCCAATTGGTTTTTATTCTGTGATTCAGCAGAGCGCTGATTGGTTTTTATTCTATGATACGGCAAGTGATATAAGAAGGAAACAGATGGTTTCGGAAGGTGGCCATATTTGTCTGCAGTAGAGGAACAGGAGTTCAGTTCAGTAGTACCTCAGAGATTAACAAGATATTTGGGGTATAAGATTTCAAGAGACTCTCAAAAACTGGGTATAGGCAAATTCAAATGACATAGTAAACTGGGAAAAGGGAGGTGCCATGGCAGGCTGCAGGCATACATAACACCATAGAAATACTAGGAAATTAAACAGATATATCACCTCACAAATGGAGAGCCAGTGTGGCATAGTGGTTAAGAGCAATGGACTCTAATCTGGAGAACTGGGTTTGAATCCCGATTCCTCCTTATGAGCGGCAGACTCTCATCTCGTGAACCAGATTAGTTTCCCCATTCCTATATTCCTTCTGAGTGACCTTGGACTAGTCACAGTTTTTTGGAACTCTCTCAGCCGCACCTAGCTCACCAGGTGTCTGTTGTGGGGTGAGGAAGGAAAAAGGAGTTTGTAAGCTGCTTTGAGACTCAGGAAAGAATGGTGGGGTATAAACAGCAGCATAGCGCCAAGGGGGTGGGGTGTGTGATGCACCAGGTGTTATTAGGGTGGGTGGGCAGGGTGGGTGGTTATTAGGGCAGGGGCGGGTGGGGTGTTCTGGGTGGGGCAGGGGCAGACGGGGGCAGGCAGGGGCGCAGGGTACACACGTGCCCCGGGCGCAGTTCCCCCTCACTCCGCCCCTGGGTATAAATCCAAACTCTTCTCTTCATCTTCTTCCCTGCTATGGGCCTTCCAGGTCACCCAGTGAACTACTGTGACAAAGAGGATGCTGTCATAGATGGATCTCTCCATCTGCACTGAATTACCCTACCTCTGAACCTGCTTTTCATTTCACAGGGTAGAGTATTTCAGGTACAAACTCACTTACATTATATGAAGAAGAATACTTACAGAATTGAATGACTAGAACTATTTTATAGAAGACAAAGCAGTACACTGTAAAATTCTATGCATAATAAAATCTGTTCAGCATTTTCTGTGTCGGTTGAGAAAGGGATATTGACATTACTATTGTACATTATTTTCCCCCTGCTTGCCTATGATTTGACGCTTACCTTTGTTTTCTCATGCTGGAGATTTTTGATTTGTCAACTGACACCAGTGTGTTCTTAGCAGTAATTTATGGGTTCTCCTTGTCCCTATTCTAATTTGGATTTTTTTCAAAAGCTTATTACAGAAAACTGGTGGGGGAGGGAATCATGTAGCAAGCATGGTGATGAGAAAATGGCACAAAGGTCTAACAAATCAGCCGCCATCAGAGCAAAAGGATCGTTTGCAAATGTAAGGAAAGCAGGCCCAAGAACAGATTGAGAAACTGGACATTGGGGTACTTTCAGAGGGTACAGTTTGACCAGCACTAGAACAGCTTGCGAGGTTTGCTGGTTGGTGTATACATTTGATTTGTGCTATTCTTACGAGTTGCGGCAAGTGACAAATTTGTTTGCCACCATACTTCACTAAATGCAGAACTCATTTTCTTCTTTAAGCTGGAATATTGCTACCAAGCAGCTGAAAGGCTAGCAGAAATTCACAATGTTCTTTGTACTCCCTGACACATTCTTGAATATCTTGGTCTGCAGAAGAAGCAGCTAGTTAGGCAGTGCCCTTTTCTATTATTATCTTACCTCAGCCTCAAAGTATTTGGGGTTGCTCAAGGTAACCCACAATCTCTGAGCCCCAATGATCTGTAATCATGCAGTTGCTAATTAGAATTGGCAGCAAAGACCAGTATGGTGGGAAGAGATATACAGATATGCCATGTATTTGTTTTCACGAGTGAATGTGTACATCCTAGTTAATTGCCTTACTAGTTGACTCAATTTGTCCCATTTTTGTGATGCTGTTTTACATGCAATCCCAGGTGAAATTCTCATGGCAATATTTCCATCCAATTTTGGTTGGCAAGACTGACTGCAGCACTTTTAATCCAAGGAAGGAGAGTTTACAGCAGAAACTAGAATCCTCATGAACTGTGTCCATGAGACTCTCTAACAGGGGGATCCCTGCTCAGAGCAGGACTGCCAAGAGGGGGGGACAAAATTTCTGAGGGCCAAGTCTGTCTGGGGGTCTTTGGGCCTTTCCCAACTCTCTCCTATCCCCCCTATGCCACGCGCTGCACTCAGCGTGCGGCATCCCTGGCGTGCGCCCCGTTGTCCCCAGAGCGTGGGGGTCATCAAAAGGTGCCCTTTGCAAGAGCTCCAGGGATGCCGCATGCTGAGGGGGCGCGACAGCGGCAGCGTCGGGGCAGCTGTGCTGTCGCCGCCCCTCTCGTGGGGAATGCCTGGGGACCCCGCGCTACTCTCCTCAAGTAGCGCGGGGCTTAAGGAAAGGCCATTTGTCTTTTGTTCCCTCAAATCATTGATGAACCAGGGCAATGGGGAGTAAAGCTCAACCCCACCCCCTCGCAGCAGTAGCTGCGAAAACCCTTATGTCTAAAAAACAGGAAGTTCTAGGGAAATGCTTTCTATTTCCCAAAAGTAACTATGCCTATATAAGGCAGTAGCCTAGAGATCCAACTAAGTGGTAAGTAGAGGACTTCCTGTCCCCCTATGGATATACGCATGCCTGTCTGGAAGATAACAGGGAAACAAGATTCACCTTCAAGCCAGATCCTACAAAGCAGCACAAATAGCACAAGTCCTGCATTTAATTACCATGACCTTTATGTGATTTACTTTTACATATTAACACTTCTATCACACTTTCCAAAGTAATGAGACTACCCATTCACATAATTATGGGTACAGAATTTACCTGTAGGTGGGACCAAAGAATTTTCTGGCAAATTGGAATTCTCCTTCTATGGGGACAACTTCAGGAAAAGTCTCAAACCATTTCATGCGTATTTGTATGGATGTACCTCAGAGGTGGGATCCAACCAGTTCTCACCACTTCTCTAGAAGTGGTTACTAATTTTTTCGGAGTGCCGAGAAGGGGTTACTGAAGCAACCTCCCTGGCCAATAGGGACTGGAGGTGCGTGTGTGCGGCGACGCCACTGTTTGAATCCCACCACCATCGGAACCTGTTATTAAAATGTTTGGATCCCACCACTGATTGTACCTGTTATTCTAATGAAGAGGATGGCACTAAATAGAATGTAATTTTACTGCTTCCATTTAATTGGAATGTGGATTGGGCTACTGGGAGCCATAAATAGAAGTTGCTGTAAGACTCCTTAGCTTACTGAGAAGGGATGGCCAGGAATGTTTGCACCAGTCGTATAGACATTGTGTGCTTACTGGTGTTAAAAAAAGAAGTTAGGGTTTGGGCCCTGTGAGCGGGCTTAGCAGGTCCCTGACTGTTCACAGTTCCCCGCATCTCTCTCTATTATATAGCAGTTCTCCCAACTGCTATATATTCACAAAGTTTTCATTTCTTACAGCTGTGATGATCATCCGTTTTCTCCCACGATAGCTCTGTTATAATTAGAACAAGGCTACGGTGCGATTGATAGGCTATTACTAGGGAAAGGGGGTGGGGGTGGAAATTTCAACACACAGAACCGGCTTTTCTGCTCACGTAATGCAAGAACAACTCCCATGAAATCGATGCAGTTATTCCTGCTTAGGTTAGCAGTGAATTTGGCTTGCCTCCAGAGGTGGCTCACAGCCAGGACTTTATTTGTATTGCAGTTTGAGGCTGGAATCCACAAATCTTTTAAACTAAAGGGCTCAGATGATCAGCCGGTCCTAGTTTTATGTTTGGGCTGTCCCCACCCACCATCACCTCTCAGTTATTTAAAATGTATATTGGAAGATTTATTGCACCAATTTTTTTTGAGTCTTCCTGGGGAGCTGAAGTTTCTGGTTTAACGTATTTTAATTAAAAGAAAAAGATGTTGCAGGAATAACCAGATTAGTTTCACAAATGGGATTCCAAAACACTGCCACCGATGATCTGAAACTACCACTATCATCCACTGTAATCCACGGGAGCAGAATTTACCAGAATCTACTATTCATTTTTAAAAATTGCCTCTTCCTGTTCTGCCCTCTGTTGCTTGCACTTCCTCTGGTGAACCGGTGGTGGGAGGGGTAAAGCCAGAATGGCATCCCATTATGCTGCAACATAATTTCTGGCTGCTTAGTCTAGGAGTGGTGTCCCTCATTATGGAACACTCTAGGATTCCCTGAAACTCTATGGTTTTTCCCTATCATTTCAGGAAAATTCTAGAGCATCCCATTACATGGAGTTTCCATGTCCGCCCATACAGGGAAGGGGTGGCCCCCATATGGGGAGGGGGCGCCAAACTCAGGTGTTGTCCCCGGGCTCCAGTTTGCCTAGATATGCCTCTGCATGGAGATGTCACTTCTGCTCATTCCGCACATGCAGAATAATGCACTTTGAAACTGCTTTCAGTGCTCTTTGAAGCTGTGCGGAATGGCAAAATCCACTTGCAAACAGTTGTGAAAGTGGTTTGAAAATGCATTATTTTGCGTGTGCGGAAGGGGCCTTACATTCACACTGTCAGAAGTTATGTTTCAGTGTTGCAGAATGCCGTTTTGGAGAGTGAACGCCACCCCTTCCAGTCCCCCTGTGAACTGGGCATGTAAACAGCTCGTTTTAGCACATCAAGAATTTTTTCAGGCAGGATGGATGGCTGTCAATACCATTAGCCAAAATCCCTGAGGCAAAGCCTATAGTAAGCCACAGCAGTCCCATGGAGATGGGTTCTTCAATCTGTACAGACACGCTAACATGCAGAAAAGGACTATGGTTCAGTGGCACATACTTAATATACAGCATGTTCTAGGTTCAGTTCCTAGGTAAAGGTAAAGGTGAAATCACCAGGCCATTACTGACCTTTGGAGTGTCATTACATCATGACATTTAGTAGGCAGACTTTGTTTGCCATTCCCTTCCCCAGACATCTACATTCTACCTCCAGCAAACTGGGTACTCATTTTACCAACCTTGGAAGGTTGAATCAACCTTGAGCCAGTTACATGAAACCAACTTTTGCCAAGATCGAATTCAGGTCATGAGCAGTACTTTGATTGCAGTACTGTAGCTTACCACTCTGGGGGCCCTTCCGCACATGCACAGTAATGCACTTTCAATCCACTTTGCAGCTGTGTGGAATAGCCAAACCCACTTGCAAACAATTGTGAAAGTGGACTGAAAATGCATTATTCTGCATGTGCAGAAGGGGCCTGAGCTGTGGGCAGTGATGTAGGTATAGATTTTTAGGGGGGTTTGGGGGCAGGGCTATTCCCCCACCTGCCCCTGGGGGCATGGCCATGCTTCCCCAAGCCCCGCCCCAGCCTCAGTGCTTATAAAAGCAGCTCTCCAAGGCTAGGGACAGCAGACTCCCCTGCCTGCGCTGCCCTGCCTCACCCTGCCCCCCCACCGGCTGGGCTCCCAGCTGGCAGCCCCTTCTGCCCTCCCCTCTGGGCAGAGGTGTAGCTAGGGAAAATGAAGCCTGGTGCAAAATCTGAGTTTTGTCCCCCCCCCCCATTGGCGGCCACTGTGATGCTGGAATCCACCCCCAAACAGCATCACTTTCAATGGTGTTTTAACTACGGAGCCCAGAGTCTCCTTTTGAATCCATCTTAAAGGGAGAATCTGGGGTCTCCAGTTAAAAACAACATTGAAAGTGATGCTGTTTTGGGGTGGATTTAAAAGGAGAATCTGGGGAAATTGGGGGGGGGGGTGCCTGCTGTTAGGGGTGCAATTGTTAAGCTAGTAGCACCAAACTTTCAGGGAATCTTTAGGAGACTATCCTGATGATACCATCCAGGTTTGGTGAAGTTTGGTTCAGGGAGTCCAAAGTTGTGAACCCTCAAAGGTGTAGCCCCCACCTTCTATTAGGGGCCATTGGAAACAATGGGGGATGGGGCACCCATTTGGGAGTTCATAACTTTGGACCCTTTGAACCAAACCTCACTGAACCTGGATGGTACCATCAGGAAAGTCTCCCAACAAATCCCTGAAATTTTGGTGGTGCTAGCCTAAAAACTGCGCCCCCTGCAGGCCAAAAACAAACAACACTAAAAAAAAACAACCAAACTGCGGGCGGAGTTTCGGACATGTAATGGGGGGGTTGAACCCGAGAACCCCCTTCTTACCTACATCCTTGGCCATGGGGCTCAGTCTCTAGAATCTAAATAGACAGATTAACATCTTCATATGAGAAATGAGACAGGATAATGTATATTGACCTTGCTTACTTCTTCAACTCTACAACTATGAATTCAAGATTCTATATGTGCAGGGGATGAGCACATATACTGTAGTATATATAGACTATAAGCAGCAAACATGGCAGGATCAGGTCACATGTATTGGGCATAGGACCTGTAAAAGCAAAATCCTGAAAACATGCAGGTCAGGCATATCCTGATCCTTGACTGTTACTTGTTTGTTTGTTTGTTTCCATTCATATGCCGCCCTCCCCGAAAAGGCTCAGGGCGGCTTACAATAATAAAACATAACATAGTAAAACTCAATTTAGCAAACAAAACTGCTATTAATAATTAAAATCAAGTCCAAACTAATTAAAATACAGCTGAAATTAAAATCTACTTAAAACTTAAAACCAGAATTAGGATTCGGGCCAGAAACAGATGTAATTGTATAGGTGTCAACCAAAGGTCTGCCTTACAGTCAGTGGTGGGATCCAAAAAACTTTAGTAACAGGTTCCCATGGTGGTGGGATTCAAACTGTGGCGTAGCACCAATGGGGCTGGGCGGGGCACGACGGGGGTGTGGCTGGGCATTCCTGGGCGGAGCATTCCTGGGCAGGGCTGTGGCAAGGATGCAGCCGCTGCGCCGGTCCTTGGGCGGGAAATGAATGCACACAGGTGCAGGCTGCCACGCACGCCGGCGCACCTCCTGCTAGACTGCTTCAAGTTCTGCGTGCTACTGTTGAGAGGAGGGGTGTAACTAAGGCAAAAATCATGTGGCAAAATCACCAATTAGTAACCCCCTCTCGGCACACACAAATAATTAGTAACCTACTCTTGGGAACCTGTGAGAACCTGCTGGATCCCACCTCTGCTTACAGGCCCTGTGGAATTGCATCAAATCCTGCAGGGCCCTGATATTAGGTGGAAGAGCATTTTACCAGGTAGGGGCCAGGGCCAAAAAAGCCCTGGCCCTGGTTGAGGCCAAAGTAACAGTAAAAGGGCCGGGGAACACCAGGAGGTTTGCATTTGCTGACCTCAAACTTCTCTGTGGGAAAATATGATAATGGTAGCATTGCCCAGTAACTGGAAGAAGTCCAGGGGGTGGGGACATGGGAGCACCATTAGTGATGGTGTGATGTCACTTATTAGTTCTTCCTGGAAATCACCGGTTACTCGAAGGCAACACCGCAAGGCTTCTGGCAATTCTTAAAGAAGGTTGATGTCACTTTCAGTTTTCCCCGGAAAGTGATGTCACATCATCGAGACAACAGTGATTTGTTTATTTTTCCAAGTGATGGAAGGAAGAAAAGATTCCTGGCCGGAGTTGTCCTTCCATAGCGGGAGGCCTGGGCACCCTAAATTCAGGAGAACTGCAGGTTGTGACAGATAGTTTTTAGATAGGAGAGTGTCTTCCATTCTGTTAGTGGTAGGACACTCATGCATTAAATTAGAAGAACTGGAAGGGAATCTTCGCTAGATGGAGGCGACTGAGAGGTGATATGATAACCATCCTCAAGTACTTGATGGGCTGTCATATAGAGGGTGGTGCAGAGTGGTTTTCTGTTTCCTCAGAAAGGCTGGACCAGAGCCAATGTGTTGCAATTAAATCAAAAGAGTTTTCAGCTAAACATTAGGACGATCTTCCTGACAGTCAGAACGGTTCTTTGGCAGAACACGCTTCCTCGGGAAGTGGTGGGCTGTCCAAGGCATTTAAGCAGAGGCTAGGCGACCATCAGACAGCAAAGCTGATACTGTGAGCTTTGGCAGATCATGAGAGGGAAGGCAGGAAAAGATGAGTCAGGGCTCTGCTTTCACGGGTCTTTCTTGCGTTCCCAGGGTAATGCAAATTGCCATTTTGAAAAAAGGAAGGAATTTCCCTACAGGCCAGATTGGTCAGGGAGGTTTGTTGCTTCTGGACACAGATCAGGGGTCATAGGGAAAGTCAGGGGAAGAGGTAATTTTGAATTTCCTGCTGTGCTGGGGGTTTGATTAGATGACCCGGGGTTTCCTTCCAACTCTATGTTTCTATGAGCAGCAGTGGCATAGGAGGTTAAGAGCTCATGTATCTAATCTAGAGGAACCGGGTTTGATTCCCAGCTCTGCCGCCTGAGCTGTGGAGGCTTATCTGGGGAATTCAGATTAGCCTGTACACTCCCACACACGCCAGCTGGGTGACCTTGGGCTAGTCACAGCTCTTCTGAGCTCTCTCAGCCCCACCCACCTCACAGGGTGTTTGTTGTGAGGGGGGAAGGGCAAGGAGATTGTAAGCCCCTTTGAGTCTCCTGCAGGAGAGAAAGGGGGGATATAAATCCAAACTCTTCTTCTTCTTCTTCTTCTTCTTCTTCTTCTTCTTCTTCTTCTTCTTCTTCTTCTTCTTCTTCTTCTTCTTCTTCTTCTTCTTCTTCTTCTTCTTCTTCTTCTTCTTCTTCTTCTTCTTCTTCTTCTATGATTTCTATATTCAGCTGCCTGAGCAGCATATCCAGTTGCCCCTCCACCCCCATACAGTAATCATGACAGAGGGGCCAAACGTGCCTGCCACCCTTAATGGCATCCATAATGCACCACATCACCATATCGCATTACCTCATGGCTGGGCCTTCTCTGGAGATCAATGCTCTGTCTCCCCTCCATCTCTGACTCAGTGAGCATATCTTGCGACTAGCTGCCAGAACTGCCTTGTCTGGGAAATGGATCTCACCAGTGTCTAAATGACTCATTAGAACACAAGTTGTTAAATTGGGTCCAGTGTAGCTTCTGCTTATACTAGCAGGCAATGGAGCTGCACTAAATTACCTCTTTTAGCTTTGAAAGTGTCCATCTGCAGCAACTATACTTTTCTGCCTGTTGTAAATGTGCAAAAAATGTGGAATTGCTTTCCTCTCCCTCTGCTGATTCTGCTGACAAAGAACTTACCTATAGAGCTTCATAATTAGGTTCCAGACTCTTGTCGAAGGATATAACACCAGTATGGTATGTTTAGAAATTCTGCACATATTCAAAGAGGACAAGTATTGTTTCTTACCCAAACCGTTTTTCAGTGCCCAAGAGCTGGAATGGCTAGACAAAGAGCACTTCTGTTCCTATAGAATGAGAGCCTTTCTCATCCAGCAATATGGTTGTGGGGATACACAGAAAAATCCCAATATGGTGCCAACATGGGCAAAGTGAATTGGTTGGATGATGTGCATTGCAGGAACATATCTCATCTTGCTTCCCCTCCCCTATTTTTTTACCTCCCCCAAGAAATGGAAATTAAGAGCAAACATAGACCCGGTCCTAAGTGACCTAAGCAACATTGCCAACCTCACACACCCTCCATCTCCCCATCCTACCCTTTACATTCCTGCTGGTTGTGAGCTACATCCTGGCAACCCTAGAGACTGGGGTGGTGAAATGGCAGAAAACCTGCCACAGGGAAGACCTTTGCCTCTGAGCTGTATTGGAGGCATGACGCCATGGGGAAACGTGGAAAACATCTCCATTACCCTTCCAAAGTTAACAAAAAGACTGTGTTCAGACTCATCTCAGTTCATGAAATTCTGAATGTGCATCTCTGTAAATAATAATATGCAGTATTCCAGGCCAATTTGATTGCTAGTAATGCTTCTTTATACAATTAGTCCCCTCATAGCTGTAATTCGTACCAGTAAATAAGTTCTATAGAGCCCAGTGGGACTTACTTCTGAGTAAACATGTTTAATATCTGGCTACAAGGCAACCAGCACAGCTGTCTTCCACCAGTGGAAATATGGCTCTAAAATTCCCTGCCAGCACTGAAAAGAAATCCAAAACATTGGTTCTCCAGCCAACTCTGTATCTCATTTTCAACCGATCATGGGCTTTCTAAGTATCTGGCTAATATTTAATAGATTGGATATTAAAGATCTGGATAAGGTTGAACCTCATGGCCGGGCCGTGATATGGTAGATAGAAATGAGCCTGCCATGTAGAAGATGTCGAAAAGGATATATTGACTTCCAAATGCATAAAATTTGTCTACATTTGGCTGTAGGATACATAGTTTTGGATGACATCTAGCTCACATCCCAGCCCATTTTCCATCTGAAATTGAGTGGTTATCCTTGAGAATGAGGTTCTTGCAACAATGATTGATACCTTTAGAACACCATGGTTAACTTGGTAGCTGTAGACCTTGGTGCTGAAATTAGACTACTTGGTGACTAGAAACCATTAGGAGAAATTACACAGATTTCCTTCACACTACTTCATCACTTAGATTGTGAAAGTCAACCTCAGACAAGTCCATGCAACCTGGAAAATCAGACTGGAGAATGGCCATGAATCAGAAGATATGGGGTGATTTTTTTTTTAGACTAGTCTCAAGCATCTCCAGTTAACAGGATCTTAGCAGTTCAAGGACAGGTAAATACTGGATATTACTCAGTCACATTAAAATACTCATTTGTGACAACAAGTGGGATATCATTAGGGTTGCCAGCCCCCCCCCCCCCCCCGGGCCACCAGCAAGGTGATATGGAGGTGATAAGGGTTGTCTGATACAGGTTCTTAGGGCCCTTCTGCACATGCAGAATAATTCACTTTCAATCCACTTTCATAATTGTTTGCAAGGGGATTTTGCTATTCCACACAGTAAAATCCAGTTGCAAAGTGCATTGAAAGTGGATTGAAAGTGCATTATTCTGCATGTGCAGAAGGGGCCGTAGTGATTTGAGGATGGAGCCCATGGAGGACAGGGATCTCAGTGGGGTACGATGCCACAGTGTCCATTCTCCAAAGCATCCATTTTCTCTAGCAAACTGAGCCCTGTAGTCTGGAGATGAGTTATAATTCTGGGTGATGCCCAGGTCCCGCTTGCAGGATGGTGTACCTACCACTCTGAGAAGCAGTGGCAGAAAAATAAGTTAAAAACCCATTGGTGTCCTCTGACCCAGTACATCACTTCCTGGTCGTGTGTGGCTTTATGAATTACTGGAAACTGGTGCCAATGACATCACATGCCCTCCACGAGTCCTCATCCTTTACCCTCTTGCCGTTGTCATCGTATCCAGATTCTGGGTATGCTTAGACTTTTACCTGCTCTGGATCCACAGCTTTCACTTTTCAGATAAATAAATCCATAGCCCTTGTAGATGCCAAAATAGAAAGCAAAGTGAAAAGATGGAACTTGGCACAATTGGCTACTGGGGAAAAAGGCTGCCCCACCTCCATTGTTCTCTGGCTACTGAGCGACATGAACTCTATGGCTGACCTGCTTGCTGAATCTGTTCTGCCCCCCCAAGCGTCTTTGATTGAGGTGCCCTGTTCTTGGTTGGGACAAAAAGGGGGAATGCAAGCCAATTTCTACAGTTCTTAAAATGGCTTTATTCAAAGGAACAAACAAGACCCTAACTCCTCCAGGGTTAACTAAACAGAGTACTTGCTTATCCTCAGGCTGTAGGAAGCTGTAAATTTGTCTCTTCTCCGGCTGCTGTTGGAGGGTTGACAGTCTCTTGCTTCCTTGTAGCTCTGGAATCTTAGCTCTTGCTGTAGATGAACTTGGCTTGTTCTCTTTTTAGACCACCATGTAAAACTATGGTCTTGTCTGGACCTATATGGTTTACATAGACGTTATGAAGAGTTATGAGATCCTCACCCTTAGCACCTCATAGATTAACTGAATAACTAACACAGAGGGCTTCTGGGTGGGGAAAGGAGAATTGTCTGCTGGGAAAAAGTCTTAAAGGGGCAGGGACTAACTAAAACACCCTCCCAGGAAAGACTTTACAATGAGGCAAAACCCACACTAACTACAGGGAAACTGAATCTTAAAAGGGAAATAACTAAAGGCTCTGTGGGGGCATGACAGAATCTTTCCCTAACAGTCTTTGTTCTTGTCTGACCAGAGCTTGTAAATACATTGTTAGATAAAAATGAAAACTCCTTTGATAACAATTCCTCCTCATCTTTTTGTGGTAGCTCTGTGATTTGGAAAGGGAGCTAATGGGGTGGGGGCTCTGTGTGCAAGCATTCAAAAGAAGGAGGACTTTCAGGTCCTGCCTGGAGTCCTTTAGAAGAGGGGTCCCCAAAATTTTTGAGCTTGTGGGAGCCTTTGGAATTTTGGCACAGCATGGCGGGCAAAGCAAACATGACAGCCACAAAATGGCTGCCACAGGAAGCAGAGCCAGCCACCAAAGGATTGCCACAGCTTATCTTCAGTCACATAGTGCAAATCCTTGTGTTGCGGTGGCAAGCAACATTTAAAACATCTGCACAGCCAATCAAAGCTCTAATAATCAAACCTTACTGGGCACAACCCTCTGTGGCCCTGCCCACTTGGCAGGCACCAGAAAAGTGGTCAGTGAGTACCATGGTGCCCCTGAGCACCATATTGTGGACCCCTGCCTTAGAAGAAGGGTGGCTTTAAAATAATATGTTCCCATGCACATATTTTGTGACTATCAGTGGTGGGATCCAAACATTTTAGTAACAGGCTCCCATGGTGGTGGAATTCAAACAGTGGCGTAGCACCAATGGGGCTGGGTGGGGCACAATGGGGGCGTGGCCGGGCATTCTGGGGTGGGGCATTCCTGGGCGGAGCTGTGGCAAGGACGCAGCCGCTGCGCAGGTCCTTGGGCGGGAACCGAATGCACGCAGGCGCAGGCTGCCACGCACGCCGGTGCACCTCCTGCTAGACTGCTTCAAGTTCTGTGCACTACTGCTGAGAGGAGGGGCGTAACTAAGGCAAAAATCACGTGTCAAAATCACCAATTAGTAACCCCCTCTCGGCACACACAAATAATTAGTAACCTACTCTCGGGAACCTGTGAGAACCTGCTGGATCCCACCTCTGGTGACTATCCCTGTTGAACACTCAAAGTGTACATTTTTGAGCATCCAACAGGTCTTATTGCAAAAATACCAGTGATTTCTGGTTGACCATGGATATTTTCACTCTTTACTGATACAGAAGCAGAAGGTTTCTCAGATGCATGCTGACTGCCAGCTGCCAAAGATAAAAAGACCCTGTATCTTGGCATGTGTATGGGTTTAGAATGGTTTTATTTTTAACTCTTATGACCAAATGCTTCTTCGTTGAGTTGCTAACAAACAATTGGTGGGAGAGCGGGATAGTCCTCAAGTAAAAGAAAGGCCCAGTGTTTTAGTGGCATTACTGAAATTACTAAGGGTGGTTTCCACATGTCTTCATTACTTTTCTGAGTTCAAATATGTGAAACTTTTCCAATTAGAACTGCCTGCTAAAAATAATTTTGTAACATCATCACTATGCAGTCAGTACCTATTTATTTAATCTGTGCAGACTTTGTTTTGAAAAAAAAAGAACAAAAACTTCCCATCTTAAAGATCGAGCAAAGGAAAAGGTCATCTAATTCTGTGAGGCTTTTACCAGCAAGCAAACAAACATTTCCGGTATTAAGTTCATTTTGGGCTATTTAATGAATAATGTAGATCCTTGAGTCTGCCTGCTTTGACTACAATAATTAGTGCAGAGTAAACAAACACTTTATCCCTTCCTTTATGAATGATGTGGTGCCACTTTAAATATTAATATGTTTTGATTGAAGTGACCAATCAATTCTGCCCAGGCTTGGATAACAGCTACAATCTGAATTAAAAAGTCTTCCTGATTAGCTGGAGGGACAACAGTTTTAACTCTTTCATGAATGGCTACTGTGAATCTCTGGAATGGGAGGTGGGCATGAAAACCTAGCTTCTTAAAAGATGCTGCGGAGGCAAGTCAGACAGGAGAGGGAGCTGACACAAAGCAGTTACTTGCATGATGTCTCAGCAAGTAAAAAAAAAATACATGAAGCAACCTTGGAGAAATACCTCAAGCAAAATGCCTAATGATCAGTTATCCTTGCCTTTAAAAAATATGTGGATCACTAAGCTAGCTATACTATTCAACCTGTCTTCTTGCATGGGTCCAAACTGAGTTGTCCCAGTTTGTTGATCAAAGGCAGGGGCAACACGGGTGTTTGAACTGATTGACCTGCCTTATTATTTTTACATTTTTGTTAGTATTACTATCGATTTGTCAATCTATTAATATGGTTATTTAATTTGTTTTTAAAAATCTAAAGATGTGCAGGAGCAGGGAGGCCACAGGCAATAGAAATAATATGGCAGCACAAGAAGCGGGAAGTAGTCGGCAACAGGGAGGAAGGCAAGGGGAGAGTGTGCAAAGCAGCATGAGGGAATGGGGGGGATAAGACTAGGCAGGCTGGCTGAGGGTGGAGGGAAGAGGTCTGTGGCAAAGCTGTGCCCACTGGCAAATCTGTCCTGTTCTGGCAGGGAAGCAAAATTAAAATCATGCTATAAGTGGATTTGCTTGTCACGGAGAGAGTGGAAAGTGAAAGTGGGGCTAGAGGAAATACGTCTTTACAAGAAATCTTGCTGTGGTGGACATTAGCCTCCACCCCACAGCAAACATTTTGTGTGTAATCAGCCAGAGTTAGTTGGAAAGATGCTTATTTAGATTTTCAGCAAGATGAGTCAGGATGAACGAGAAGTGAAACTACTCTTGCTAAGCAGCTGAATCCCAGCATTTATGAGTAAGGCAAGCAGGGGAAGCCAATCACACGCATTCCCACATTACTCCCGTAATCTCTGTTTGAGAGTCTTTGCTGTCTCATTTTGTACAACTCAGCTTTGTAATTAAAACACACTGGGTGATTGGGTTTTTTTTCCGAGAACAGTGTAAAAATTGAATATTCCTGATCAGCAGATCTTTTTCCCTATTGATGCTGGGTGCTTACTTTAGCTAAAAGAAAATTAATATGGATCTCTCTGAAATGCCAGCTCAGTTTAAGCAGGATAAGATATTGTCTGTTACTGTTAACAAATCTATGAGTGCTTAAGGTCCAAAGAGGCAAGAAGAGGAAAACCAGAGAAAAGGAAGGAACGTGTTCCCTGAAAGATATTGATTCAGGACCGGTGCTACCGGTATTAACTTGGTCATAAGTGATCTGGTATTGAGGGTGATTGGTGTAGGAGCCAAGTTTTCAGATGACACTCAGGTTTTGGGAGGAGGGGGGATGGTAAAGCCCCTAAGGGACTTTTAAAGCTCCATGATGATATCCTTATTTAGTAATGGGAAGTAGACCAAAAAATGAGTTTCACTAAGTCAGGGTGAAGCGATGTACAGAATTTTTTTTTTGAAAAAAACACTCTACCCTGTTCATATTCAAATGATGTCTAACTTTGGGACTGTCCAATATATATCTCCTGATCAATTCTTACAAGTGCAAGAGCCAGCTTGGTTTATTTCCCTATTCCTACACATGAAGCCTACTGGGTGACCTTGGGCCAAAATTCTCTCAGAACTCTCTGAGCCTCACCTACCTCACAAGGTGTCTTTCTTGGGCCGAGGAAGGTAAAGTGATTGTTAGATGCGAAATTGACCATGCTGGCAGGGGCTGATGGGAATTGTAGTCCATAACATCTGGAGTGCCAAAGGTTCGCCACCACTGTGCTATGAGATTCCTTATCAGTAGAGAGAAGTGGGATATACATCCAAACTCTTCTTCTTCCTCTCTTTACTGCATCTAGTAAGGCAGTGATGGCGAACCTATGGTACGAGTGCCAGACGTGGCACTCAGAGCCCTCTCTGTGGGCACGCACAGAGTTCATCATGGCTGGCCTGGGCCACATCTAGGCTGGCCTGGGCCACTGGGCTCGATTATCAGCATTAAACCTAAGATCTAGTTTTGGGGAAGCATTATAGGTAACCAGAGGTGGGATCCAGCAGGTTCTCACAGGTTCCCGAGAGTAGGTTACTAATTATTTGTGTGTGCCGAGAGGGGGTTACTAATTGGTGATTTTGTCACGTGATTTTTGCCTTAGTTACGCCCTCCTCTCAGCAGTAGCGCACAGAACTTGAAGCAGTCTAGCAGGAAGTGCACTGGCGCAAGCGTGGCAGCCCCCCCCCCCGCAATTCGCGCGTGCAAGGCAGGCATTCTCCGCTTCCTTTACCCAAGGACCGGTGCAGTGGCTGCATCCTTGCCACAGCCCCGCCCAGGAATGCTCCGCCCCCGGGATGCCCGGCTAAGCCCCCGTCGTGCCCTGCGCAGCCCCGTTGGCGCTACGCCACAGTTTGAATCCCACCACCATGGGAACCTGTTGCTAAAATGTTTGGATCCCACCACTGGGTTGGACACTAGAACATGGGGAAGAGGGGTACACTGAACCTACCAGACACGTCAGTTTACTATAAATAGAGTGACTTTTGTAAGAAGGCACGTTAAAAAAAAAAAAACTTCAGCCCCTATGCTCACATGTCTCAGTAATGTAGGCCCAGGTCAATCTTCTAAAACAATCCCACCACCATGGGAACCCGTTACTAAAATTTTTGGATCCCACCACTAGGTAACCCTGTTAAGCGCTGTTAAACCCCACTGATTTTCATGCAAAGAACTAACGCCGATCCTTTACCTGGGAGTAAGCTCAGTTGCTGGCAATGTGGCTTGCTTCTGAGTAAACCCTCCTAGGGTCATGATTCACCTGTTCGAAGAGTTGCATGGTTGCTTCAAAGCAAAGCCAACAACTACCACCAAGCTTACTCCCGAGTAACACACACCTCGGAGCCAACCGTTTTTTTTCTAAACTAAAACCTCAGTATTCAGGTTAAATTGCTGTGTTGGCACTTTGCGCTAAATAAGTGGGTTTTGGGTTGCAATGTGGGCACTCGGTTTCAAAAAGGTTCGCCATCACTGTAGTAAGGAGATTGCCTAATTTTAGGAAGGGTACCAAAGAGTAAATGGCAACCAGATGTTTGTTTAGTTTCAGTTGTGCAAAGAAGCTTCTTTACACTGATTCTTCTTGATATATTTCTCCAAATTTCAACATCATTTGGGTCCCCCAATTTTAAATGGCATCACATCCCCTCTGCCCTGGCCCCCACCTTCTTGGCAGCCCTGAGGGGACAGAAGCAGCTGCCAATCATGTTCAGAGGTTTGTATACATGTTCGGGCAATAGGCATAGAGGGGATCAGGTTTGCACCAATTGCATGGCTTCACCTAAACACTTGCAGCAAGTCCCCAAATGTAAGCAAATATATGCTTAGGCTTTTCGAGCTGATCACACACATAGGGGTTGACAGCAGATGTTTAATTGAATGTAGGATGTCAGAGACGGGAACAACAGGCACGAATCCCCCCCCTCCCCAATCATATTTTATCCACGTAATCCACTGAGTCCAAGTGAGAAGGGCAGACTATAAATAATGTAAATATAATAGATGCAAGGAAACATCTGTGAAGGAATCTAATTCACTTCTAGAACACTCACCGGAGGGAGGATGGTAGAATGGCTTGTGAGGGTATAATTGGTTTTCTCCAGAAGTGGTGTCAGTCCTCTCTAGGAATTGCCCAAAAATATGATTTTCCCAAAAAGTTTGTGGCAGTTCCTAGGCATGATTTCATACCATTGGCCCAAGAAAATTTTTTTACGGCTGAGTGGTGGCAAGGAAGCCTATTCCCTAAGAGGAGACTGGGAGCTATAAATTATTGTCTCTTCAGTTGTCCGAGGGACACGTAACTAAACGACTGTCTCATAGTAACTTAAAACTCAACTCTCCTTGGTAGGGTTGCTCTCCTCCAGGTGAAGACTGCAGATCCACTGGAATTATAAACTGATCTCTAGATTGCAACAGTCAATGCTGCTGAAGGAAAGGGTGGCTTTTGAGGGAGACTCTCTCTGGCATTACATCAGTGGTGGGATCCAAAAATTTTAGTAACAGGTTCCCATGGTGGTGGGATTCAAACTGTGGCGTAGCGCCAATGGGGATGGGCCGGGCACGACGGGGGTGTGGCTGGGCATTCCGGGGGCGGGGCATTCCTGGGCGTGGCTGTGGCAAGGATGCAGCTGCTGCACCAGTCCTTGGGTGGGAAACGAATGCACGCAGGCTGCCACGCACGCCGGTGCACTTCCTGCTAGACTGCGTCAAGTTCTGCGCGCCACTGCTGAGAGGAGGGGCGTCACTAAGGCAAAAATCACGTGGCAAAATCACCAATTAGTAACCCCCTCTCGGCACACACAAATAATTAGTAACCTACTCTCGGGAACCTGTGAGAACCTGCTGGATCCCACCTCTGCATTACATCCTCACTGAGCTATATCCACTTTCCAAACTCTGCCTTCCCAGGCACTGCCATCAAATATCCAAGCATTTCCTATGCCAGAGTTAGAAACTCTACTTCTGGCTGTGATCTATCAGCACTAAGCCAAGAAGTACACGTACCCCACTTTTCTCAACCACAAAGGCCTCAAAACAGCTTACAAACTTCTTTCCCGTCCTCTCTCCACAGCAGACACCTTTTGCTATAGGTGGGGCTGAGAGAGTTCAGAGAGAACTTTGATTAGTCCAAGGTTTTCCAGCAGGCAGGAGCATAGCTGTAGAATAGGGCACCTGGGGCAGGCACTGAGACTGCATCTCCCTGGTCACTAAGGAGTGGGGGGGGGAGGTTATGCGGTGCCACACGACTTGTCTTGAAGGGAAAGGAAGGAAAGGAGGGAGGGAGGGAGGGAGGGAGGGAGGACTGTCTTGGTGCCATCTATATAATAATAAGAAAAAATGAGAGCACTAACCTTTGATTGTTCCAAAATTAGATGGGCAGGCAGGTCTCAGCAACCACCCCACTCTGGCCCTGCATTCCCACAGCTGCTGCCTCAAGGCTCTGTCAAGCTGCTGCTTCCACTGTCGGCCCTCCCGCCTGTGGAAAGCCTCGCCCTAGTGGCAGCCCCCTTGCTTCTGGGAGGGGTTGGGTGGCTGAATGCGCCCCCAACTTGATCCACAGGAATGGCACGCAGTGCTTTGTCCCTGAGACCCCTTTACACTTCGCTTACGCCAGCGGGTTTCATGTGTAGGAGTGGGGAAACAAACCTTGTTCTCCAGATTAGAGTCCTCTGCTTTTAAATACGACACCACGCTGGCTCTACAGGGCATTTTTAGATTACTTTGTATCCTGTACTCAGAGTAAATTGGATTGTTTACATCGACAGATTGATAGGGCTTTGAAAAAGACCGCTCCTATCCTTTATGTAAAGCACCGCACAGTTCAGAGTGTGGGCCACAGAGTTTAGTCATCTTGATCGGAATCATTATGCATTAGCCACTCTGCGTCGTTAAAGAGGAGGTTTCCATAATAACAGAGACGTTAATGTTGCCCAGAGCTAATGAAAATGTATGGGCTGCATGCAAAATGGCTTTTGTCCCTTCTACAACTGTCTGGGAACTCTGGACTCACTGCAGGAGGGGAAACAACGTGACAAAACATTAGCCCACAAGGCAGCACAAACACAACAAATTACCAGTTGTTGGCCGCACTGTCAGACATTACAGTGTGACAGTCACAGAGGTTAACTTACTCAGCATAAAACTTACTCAAGGAATCAGAGTGGGAATGGAGGGAGGGGGAAACAGAGGAGTACCATTGGTCCTAGTTACATACTGCATTGGTATGTCTCACTGCAAATGAAGTTTAACATAGAGACCATAGAGGATAAGTTCTATGAGAAGAAAGAACCAAGCTGCATGGAGAAAGCATCTCATTTGTATGTGTTAAAGAACAATAAAACAAGCCCCATTAAATCTGTAGCCTTAAAGAATTCACAGCACGCTTCCAAGTGGAATCTGGTCATGCCCTATGAGGACAGTCAAACGAGGTAAAAATGAATGTCTGGAGAAAGAAAATGAATTACACCTTGTCACCAATTTCCATGTGTTGATCAGTACTTACTTGTACACAAAGGCCGATGTGTGTCTTTACTATTCTGTGACTGGTGCAAACTCCCAGGGTGATTTGCTTGTTTTCTGGATCTTATTATTTTCACTGTTTTTTTTCCAAAGGTATTAGGAGCTTTTTATTGGCAGGTGATGATTATGTCAAGTGCTTAAGGTTTATTTGAAACTTTTTTTACTATTTGATACTGATGTGAAATTTGATAATGATCTGTTTCATTGGGGGAGGGGGGGTTGTTTATCATTTTACCTGGCCAGTACATTTTTATCCTATTCTTTCTCTAAGGAGCTCATATCAGCATATATTATTCTGCCTCTACCACTTTATCCTTTCAACAACCCTATGAGGTAGGTTAGGCTGAAAATGCGTGAGTGGCCAAAGCTTACCCATACAGCTGTCAAATGAAGCCTTGTGTAATTACCGGAAGTTATTATCAGAGGTAGCTCTATGGCTCATTCCGCACATGCAGAATAATGCACTTTCAAACTGCTTTCAGTGCTCTTTAAAGCTGTGCGGAATAGCAAAATCCACTTGCAAACTGTTGTGAAAGTAGTTTGAAAACGCATTATTTTGTGTGTGTGGAAGGGGCCTATGAATCACCAAAAACTTTATGGTTTTACCATAGGTGATACCATAGAGTTTCTGCTGTTTCCTAGAATTACCCTTTTCACTTCCAGGAAGCTCTAACAACCACTGGAAACTCTGTCGCTTTACCATGGAGTTTCTGGTGGTTGTTAGAGCTACCCTTTGTCACTTCTGGTAAGAACTTCCAGAAAGAACATGAGGCTGCATTTCTAAAAAATATATATTTTCTCTCTCAATGCTATTCATGCTGCGTTGGGTGTTTTTTCAAGGTACAGCAGATGCAACAGAAGCTGTGCATGGTGCATGGTAGGATATACATTGAACACAAATTCCCATCGATTTGGGGAGACAAGGGTTGGTACCAAGTAGGTTCCCATTTTTCCTACTTCCTTGAATACCCTTACTGAGCTTATGAAATCACCGAAGACTGTCAGGTTAATAAAGAGTTAAACACAATATGATCAATGTAATTTGCATTGAACTTATATTTTCATGGATGTGTGCAGCACCCCTGAGAAATGTTGCCAATCTACCCCAAAATGTCTCCTTCCTTCAGAACGGTTTCACTGTCTTTTCCAATTGGAGTCCCTCCCTTGGGATACCAACCTCCATCCTTCTGAGAGATCACTTGGAATTGCATCTCAGAATTACTGGAATTCTCCGAGAAACAAAAATGGATTCTGTGGCATCAAATCCCAATAATGTACCTCCCCTCGCCAAACCCTGCTCTCTCCAGTCTCACTCTCAAATCACCAGGAATGTCCCAACCCAGATCTGACAATCCTAGAGTCTGCCTGAAACTTTGCTGCAGAGTAAATTCAGTGGTAATTCCATGTATGTTAATTTTTCCCCCTCTATGATTAAAAGTCTGAACTAAATGGCTGGTGCCTTCCAAAGACGACTCGCAGATCCCATATTGATGAATTATTCCAGCATCTGTTTGCTATCTGAAAGGCTGCTGTTATCAACCAAAAGCCAGACTTTTTGACTCCACTCACCCAAAGCATCCCTGAATAGCTTTGGCTTTGCAATAAACGCTACATTATAGCACCCCCCCAAAAAAATGCTTTGTGAATCTAATAAGTTTTAATTAAGTTCTGTAGCATCAAAAAGGAGCGCTAGGAAGCAGGTGTTCCCGTATTAATTAAACAATGTGCTTTATCTGTTAAGCATTTGCACCAAAACAATGAGGGCCACGGAGGATTAGAAAGGTTCGGGATTAATGTTGTGACGGTATTTTTTGCAAAGTAATTTCTAGCATCGACAAATCCATTTAAAAAAAACTTAGCTCAACCAGGGCCATGCCGGGGGGGGGGGGGGCTGGTTTCCCCGCTGAAGCATTGCTGTGACGTCTATTTCGATTTCAGATCTTGAGCATACGAACCCAGTAGAATACATAACCCATTCACTATTTTAGGCATGTGGGCATGAGCAAGGGAGGATTTATCAAAAAAGACCGCTGGGCAAGTTACCAGCCTCTGGCCACTTGGCTAATTTCATGGCAGTGTTTTTGAACCCAGATGTCTGAAATGAGAAGCTAATATGCTAACCATTGCCCCTAGACCGGCCTCCTCCTATACGATTATTTATTTATTCTGTTCAACCCATTGATTTACATATTTCTTTTGAATTATTTATTTATTTGCAGCATTTCCTGGCCGCCTCTTCAATGGACGGTTTGAAAAGAATGGCGACAGATTTAAAACAATGCAGAGCAGATTAAAAAAAAACTCTATTAACAATCCACACTAACCAGACGACAAAGCCAAGCTGTGTGTGTGTGTGTGGGGGGGGAATAACCAAAACAACTTTTTTTAAAAAGACAAAAAAACATTATAACAAAATAGCAAAAAGACCACGAGAAAAACCAACGGGAAAATAAAACCTGCATAAAATCTATATAAAAGGGCTGACCATGGGATAGGTAAAAATAGGTAACACGACCACATTAAAAGTCAACAAAGGTTGATGAAATAATGTTAGGGAAAGTCGAAGACAGCAGAAAATGAAGAAAACCCAACTGTATAAAAGAAGCCATAGGCCTCCGTTGCAAAGACTCGAGCAAAGCTGTTAATGATGGAACGTTTTGGAGGACATCGATTCACAGGATCGCTATAGGTTGGAAGCAATTTGATGGTGCTTATCTATCACACAAAATAAAATAGAGACTAGGTCAGGGGTAGGGAACCTTTAACACTCAAAGAGCCATTTGGACCCGTTTTCCATGGGAAAAGAAAACACTTGGAGCCGCAAATAATTTTTGACATTTAAAATAAAGATAACACTATAAATATAGGGGTTTTTTTACCTTTTACTCCGCTCATTCTGAGAAGCACATGGATGCGCCCGCCCTGCTGCCTGCAGGGTAGGCAAGGATGAAGCCGGCGGCTCGGCCTTGCCGGCTGCCGGGAAAGCGCCCGCCCCGCTCCAATGGGGCGGGCGAGAGGGGAAGCCCGCGGCATGGCCCAGCCGACCGTGGGCAGTTGGTGCGCCAGCCCTGCTGCCTGCAGGGCGGGCAAGGATGGGGCCGGCGGCTCTGCTTGTGGAGCCACAGTGCAAGGGCAGAAGAGCTGCATGCGGCTACCCCTGGACTAGGTGAACTTCCAGAGGGAAAATATTCCATAGATGAGCCTAAATCACTGAAGAATCCATGTCTCTCATTACTACTCACTTTGCCATCATAGATGCAAACACTCTGAGCGCCTTTAAGTGAGGATCTTCACTGGCAAGTGAGATGTATATCAAATATTAGTGATATTGGTATATAAGTACCATTAGCCATATAGGTGATTTTTGGATGGTTAACCCTAAAGCAACTTACCCTAGTTTCATTATGGTTGCTTCCTATGGAAGGTGTCCCCCCCCCCCCGAAACTGGGCTGTTAAAACTCCCAGAAAAGAGATTTATAGTACTTTATTATACATGGTCAGCTCAGTGGTCAGGAATCAAGACATCTCTATCAGACACTCATTGCAAAGTTTCACTGGGCATGATCTTTTTTCATATCTTCTCCTAGTATTAAATCATGATGGGTTAGTCTGTCTGTATCGCTGGGAAAGAGTTTCTCCAGAAGCACCTTGAAGATTAACAAAATGTCTGGCTTTCGTGACTCATAGCTCACTGTTCTGAAGAAGTGAGCTGTGAGTCATAAAAGTTCATACCCTGCCAAACGTTTGTTAGTCTTTAAGGTGCTACTGAACTCTTGCTCTTTTCTACTCCTGGTATTAGTTACAGCATCAAATGAAGATGTAAGTAGCCACGCTGCAGCATGGTGTACTAATGAGAAACAATGGCATGTGATAGGCTGGATCGAGCACTGTGATGAAAGACTCTCAAATACACTGCGGTTGGGAAAGGATTATTTTCCCAGTGGGGTTACTCATTTTCTTTGGCACATTTTCAGCCAGTGTTTTTTAAAATTGCTATCAAATCAGCGGGGAGCTGTCTGTCTTAAATATCTTTGGAAATTGGGCCATTTATTTTCATTGGTAAAGCGATGACATTCTCTGGCATTCAATCCAGATTAGTTTGTTGGGAGACAGTCTCTATTTATCACCTCCAAAGAACCTCCAGCTTGTTCTTCTGATAATTATTCTATGTGTCCCAAATCCCCTGTCATAAATATTGCTGCCTCTGACCAAACTAGCCTAATCTCATTAGATCTCAGAAGCTAAGCAGGATTGACCCTGGTTAGGACTTGGATGGGAGTCCACCAAGAAAGACCTGGGTTACTGTGCAAAAGCAGGCATTGGCAAACTACCTGTGAACAGAGGTGGGATCAAGCAGGTTCTCACCAGTTCCCGAGAGTGGGTTACTAACTATTTGTGTGTGCCGAGAGGGGGTTACTAATTGGGTCCGCTTTTCCATCTCCATGCCCTCGCCTCTCCGAGAGGCATACTGCCCTTGAACGTGAAGGTTCCATATAGCAATTGCAACTAATAATGTAACTCCCTGAACTGGCTTAATCCTTTTCAGGTACTGCAATTCATGGATTCTCAGCCTTTCGTACCTTTTATCTCACTAGTCTCTATCAAAGAACCTGTGTGTTTCACCATTGCTGTGTTCAGATTTGTGAGTTGGGGCATTTTCTATAATGCGATGATTTAGAAATGACCTGGTGCAAAAAACATTTGGGGGGTCGTGGTGGGGTGGCTGCCCATGGGGGGGGCATCCAACTCAGGTTTTGCCCAGGGCTCAGGTTTGCCCAGGTACGCCTCTGCCCCCTTTGCTGAAGGGGGGCTGGCGAGGGAACCTGTTACTAAAATTTTTGGATCCCACCACTGCCTGTGAATATATACTACCTTAAAAATGCTGAGGGGTGGCTACAAGTCAACAACAGTCCTTTCTGTGCAACACACATAAAACGTCTTGTAGTCATTTTTAAAAGAACCATTTACGCTTTTTTGTTTGTTTGTATGGCATGGAGAAATAAAACATTGGCAGGGAAAGCTATTCTTTTTTTCCCTGCCTCCCTGTCCAGCACTTACTTTCATTTTCCACTGAGCACCTCATGCCTGCCATTTTCTGCACTCTTCAGGAGGCTCCATGCTGCCACCATTTGCAGAATGTTCTCACGTAGTTTTGATCCTGTGCACGTGTCATTTTTTTCCTTTAAAAAAAAAATAGGTGTCTTCAAAGCTATGACGAAACTGGGATTCAGCAGGTTTGCACCACTTCGGCAGAACTGGTTGTTAAAATGGTGATTGTAAACAACCAGTTGTTAAATTGTTTGAATCCCACCACCCGAACTGGTTATTAAATTATTGCACGATATGCTAATTGGCTGTGATTCTCGTATAGTGTCATCATAGCTTCTAGGATATCTAATTTAAAACAAAAAGTGGGAAAAGACACAAGTGTGGGATCACCAGGAAAAACTAACTTTATTAATGAACTTTATACACTGGAATGATGCGCAGATGAGCTGCAACTTCATGGGAACTGGAAATTCTGTGGGAACTGAAAATGGTGGGAACAAGCTACTCAGAGGAAACTGAAAGTAAGAGCTGGGCAGGGGAGGGTAGAATAAAATATTTATTGCCCTATGTACAGCAAGCAGGAGACGTTTCAAGCAATTTCAGGGGGAAAGTTACTAGTTTAGCATTTTCACTAAAAAAACAGGTTGAGCTGAAATAAAATGTCCTGAGGATGTTTTGGAGAAAAAAACTGTGCAGAGGTCCTCCCTAAGACACTCCTTTTAACATCCTCAAGACATTTTATTTGTGATGTGCAGAAATGACCAATGACTTGACAGCATTTTCCGCCCCCAGTAACTATAGCTGTAACATTTGGTTAACATTTGACTGAAAATGTGCCTACCAATCAGTGGCAAAACCACAAGGGGACAGGGGGGTGCGTTGTGCACCGGGTGCATGCCTGGGGGTGCAAAAATCGCCCCAGGCCCCTCCCCCTTCCCCCCGCGGTGCCCCCCGCGGCACCCCCCACACCTTCTAAAACGGCCTGAGGAGCTACAGTTCCCAGGAGACCTTGGGAAGTATAGTTCCCATCAGGTTTTTTTTTTTACTGAGAACAAGGCCTTTTGAAGCCTGAAAAAGTTCTGAAAAAGGAACTAAGGTAAGTGTGGGAAGGGGGAAGGGGAAAGGGGAAAGGGAGGGAGCCGCGGGGGGGTGCCGTGGGGGGCATGGGGGGTGGAAAATGTGGAATTCGCACCAGGCGCAGTTTGGCCCAGCTACGCCTCTGCTACCAATAACTCGAGCAAAAGACTCTGCTGGCCAATATTTTAATTATTATTGTTTCCTGCCTTTGTTTCATTATGGAACTAAAGGTGGCATCCAAAAGGTGGACAATTGTCACCATGACCACTGAAAGTATCCTCTAAAAACCAAAAGCTGGGTCGATTTTGTCAAAACAAAATGGAAGGAAGGAGAATGATGTAACTTTTGGCTCCCCATTGAGGAGAAAGCAAATGAAGCAAATAAATAAATGAAGCAAACAAATAAAAAGGGTTGCCCTTATCCATATGCAAAATGTGCATTGATTAAAGTGCACAGTTAATCAATGCAATCCTATGCAGAGTTATTCCAGTCTAACCCTGTTAAAATCCATGGCAGTGTATGGTTTCTTTAATTGGGTGAGCACTGTCAGTGGTATGACCTTTGAATCCTTGTATGAATTTCAAGGATTATCAGAGATATGACATCTCGCTGCAATGGCATCAGTGCCGCTAAGGTAATGTAAGACTGATGATGGGTAGATGTTACTGAGTTCTGGACAGTACTACTTCAGGTTGGGGAAGGTATGATATTTTTGATTGCTGCCCCACACATGTATTTGAAAAATCCTCACTATGGGTTGGACCAGAGGTGGGATCCAGCAGGTTCTTACAGGTTCCCGAGAGTAGGTTACTAATTATTTGTGTGTGCCGAGAGGGGGTTACTAATTGGTGATTTTGCCACGTGATTTTTGCCTTAGTTACGCCCCTCCTCTCAGC
Source organism: Sphaerodactylus townsendi (assembly GCF_021028975.2). Lineage (NCBI taxonomy): Eukaryota > Metazoa > Chordata > Lepidosauria > Squamata > Sphaerodactylidae > Sphaerodactylus > Sphaerodactylus townsendi. The sequence continues at coordinate 21,382,078 of NC_059428.1, forward strand.
AGTAGCGCACAGAACTTGAAGCAGTCTAGCAGGAGGTGCACCGGCGTGCGTGGCAGCCTGTGCCTGCGTGCATTCGTTTCCTGCCCAAGGACCGGCGCAGCGGCTGTGTCCTTGCCACAGCCCCCGGAATGCCCAGCTACGCCCCCGTCGTGCCCGCCCAGCCCCATTGGCACCACACCACAGTTTGAATCCCACCACCATGGGAACCTATTACTAAAATTTTTGGATCCCACCACTGGGTTGGACACTAGAACATGGGGAAGAGGGGTACACTGAACCTACCAGATACATCAGTTTACTATAAATTGAGTGACTTTTGTAAGAAGGCACGTTTAAAAATAAAAACTTCAGCCCCTATGCTCACATGTATCAGTAATGTAGGCCCAGGCCAATCTTCTAAAACAATTTTCAAGAAGAACCATACATCTGCAAAAACGGTTTTTGATGCATTCCACGAAGTGCATGTGCTATAAATATTAATTTGGAACAAGGGCAAGAGACATGTCACTCGTTTAAAAGATGAAGCAATTAAAAAGTTTGTTTTCCCACCTTATCACAAAAAGAAATGAAAATTGCACCCTTTTGGTTTCCCTGGTGGCAACCTATGGATTTATTACCTCTGTTTAAGTAGAAAGCCTAAAGAGGGGAAACCAAGAGACCTACCCATATTCATTCTTTCAATGACATCTCTCCATTTCCAATTTACGTATAAACAGTACAACCGGGCCGAGTTTGCAAAACACAGCCATATTTCAAATTCTTGATTTATTTTTTTAAGTGGGTGCACAAATGTATTTTCTTTGTTCGCTCCCCCCTCACGTAGCAATTCGTTGTGAATAACTAACAATATTTCCTGCTCACTATGACGGGCTCATGAATGAGACAGAATGAGTTGGCATATCTATAATTCAGAAGCACAATAAAATCATGCATCCTTACTAAAGGCATTTTTAAAATAAATCTCTTCCATACTTTTCATTTTGCCCAAAGGACTTCGCAGGCATAAACCCTAGTAAATCAAAGTGTTGATATTATTTTATAGATAAAATCGAAGGTGACCCAGCCACTAAGCAGCTTCATTATCCACGCTTCACTTCTGCCGAAGTTCAAAACAGAGATAAGGTGGACCAGATTCACTCCAGGAACATGCCTAAGGGACTGATTTCTGAAACTGGTGCGAAATTAATAATTTAGTTTGTGACCTTAATAACGTTTTTCCGCTGAACTTTGTAGTACTACTCATCAAAAAGTAAGTGAATGAACCAGCTCAATGGAGTTTTGGCTGAATTTATAAAATCAACTTGTTTTCTTTCGTTAGTGGTTGTAGAAGGTCCCATTTATGGAACCAAGTTGAAAGCTGAGGAAATTCGACTATATTTATTTAGCATTTCTTATCACAGAAGATGAAGAACCCCACTTGTAGCATGGTAAGCTGCAGTCCTGCAGTCTAAGCCCTGCTCATGACCTGAGTTCAGTTAAGACGGAAGTTATTTTCAGGTAGCCGGCTCAAGGTTGGCTCAGCCTTCCATCCTTCTGATGTCAGTAAAGTGAGTACCCAGCTTTCTGTGGGGTAAAGTGTAGATGACTGGGGAAGGCAATGGCAAACCAGTGGCAAACCTAGTAAACATTGTGACGTGATGTCACCCCCTCTGAGTCAGTAATGACTGGGTGTTGGCACAGGGGCTACCTTAACTTTTTAATTGGATATATATTAGTAATATGAAAATAGGATGGAAGTACCATGTCTCAATAACATTAAAAATACATATAAAATCCATACCCAAATGTTCCTTGCATGCATATCTTCACCCATGGCCCTCAGAAATTCACAGTGGATCACTAGAGGGATTTGGGATGGAGAATTATATAATGAGTACGGGGCAGGATGAATGACATTCATCCACCCCCAGTTTGCATATCCAGCCTGGTTTAGTGTATTACCCTGGGAGGTCTGTGTTCAGATTTGGACTCTGCTGTGGAGCATGCTGAGGGACCTTAAGAACATAAGAACATAAGAACAAGCCAGCTGGATCAGACCAAAGTCCATCTAGTCCAGCTCTCTGCTACTCGCAGTGGCCCACCAGGTGCCTTTGGGAGCTCACATGTAGGATGTGAACGCAATGGCCTTCTGCAAACATTGCTCCCGATCACCCTGGTCTGTGGGCACTGCAATCTCAGATCAAGGAGGATCCAGATTGGTAGCCATAAATCGACTTCTCCTCCATAAATCTGTCCAAGCCCCTTTTAAAGCTATCCAGGTTAGTGGCCATCACCACCTCCTGTGGCAGCATATTCCAAACACCAATCACACGTTGCGTGAAGAAGTGTTTCCTTTTATTAGTTTATGTGAAGTTTGGATTTTTTGCCCCTATGTGCATCACTTTACATTTTGCTACATTGAACTGCATTTGCCATTTCTGAGTCCACTCACCTAATTTATCAAGGTCCGCTTGGAGCTCTTCGCAATCCTTTGTGGTTCTCACCACCCTACATAATTTGGTATCATCTGCAAACTTGGCCTGCAGCTACCCACCCCTACTTCCAGGTCATTTATGAATAGGTTAAAGAGCACTGGTCCCAAAACGGATCCTTGGGGGACACCACTCCCCGACATCTCTCCATTGTGAGAACTTCCCATTTACACCCACTCTTTGTTTCCTGTTTCTCAACCAGTTTTTAATCCATAGGAGGACTTCCCCTCTTATTCCTTCATTGCTGAGTTTTCTCAACAGTCTCTGGTGAGGAACTTTGTCAAATGCCTTTTAGAAATCCAAGTAGACAATGTCCACCGGTTCACCCCTGTCCACATGCCTGTTTACACCCTCAAAGAACTCTAGTAAGTTTGTAAGACAGGATTTGCCTCTGCAAAAGCCATGCTGACTCTTTCTCAGCAGGTCTTGCTTTTCTACATGTTTTATAATTTTATCTTTAATGATAGATTCTACTAATTTACCAGGAACAGATGTCAAACTGACTGGCCTGTAATTTCCCGGGACCTTGGACAGTCACGCTCTTTCACTGATATTGAATGGAGTTTCTAAGGGAGCAACAAGGGGAAGGTGTAGTAATGGGTGCAGCTCTGAGCTCTGGGAGGGAAGAGCAGCATAAGAATAAAATAGGTGATTCCAGGTTCCACGAATAGTTTTGCAAGCCTTAGAAACCTTCCCACTTTCTTCAGAATTCTTCAACATGTCTAGCTGTAGCAGGAAACCTGGTTCCCCTATGGAGACATCACTGTAGTTCGGTAGCCTTGACTTCTAGGTATCAGGTTGTTTTTCTGAACGGACTCATTCTCGTATTCTATACTTGCTTCAGCCCAGTATCCCACCCACAGATGTTGTAGCTAGGGTTGTCAGCTCCAACCATTACTATTTCTCAAGACCGTTTTTGTTTTCTTTTTCCCCCCAGACGTTGCCTGTGGGGATGATTGATTTAATTTGCCCCGTCTCCTGGGACAGTGAGGTGGCCCCATGGGAGCTACCCTGGGGAAGACATTCAAAATGTGAGACATCAGATAAACCTTTGTCAAGTCTGAAGAGTCTTTCGAGAAGTACAACCTCTTCTTAACTTTCAGACTTATAAAACAGATAACTACGTATTGTCGAAGGCTTTCGCGGCCGGAATCACTGGGGTGCTGTCTGGTTTCCGGGCTGTATGGCCATGTTCTGAAGATCCTCTGAAGATGCCAGCCACAGATGCAGGCGAAACGTCAGGAGAGAAGGCTGCTAGAACACGGCCATACAGCCCGGAAACCCCACTGATAGCTACATATATAGGTCCAGCACAGACTTGTCTCCTGGCCTACAGCAGACCCATCAAACACCAAAGGAAGGGGGAAAAAACAGAAACTAGAAGAAGTTCTAGGCCCAGTTACTAGGCAACATCGCTCCATTGAATAAC